>NC_142213.1:17398001-17748501 GCF_049639895.1 Pseudopodoces humilis | reverse complement strand
TCACTGTGTTGTTTCACTGTGCTGTTTCACTGTGCTCTGTTTCACTGTGTTGTTTCACTGTGTTGTTTCACTGTGCTGTTTCACTGTGCTCTGTTTCACTGTGCTCTGTTTCACTGTGCTGTTTCACTGTGCTCTGTTTCACTGTGTTGTTTCACTGTGTTGTTTCACTGTGTTGTTTCACTGTGCTGTTTCACTGTGCTGTTTCACTGTGCTCTGTTTCACTGTGTTGTTTCACTGTGTTGTTTCACTGTGCTGTTTCACTGTGCTGTTTCACTGTGCTGTTTCACTGTGCTCTGTTTCACTGTGTTGTTTCACTGTGTTGTTTCACTGTGCTGTTTCACTGTGCTGTTTCACTGTGTTGTTTCACTGTGCTGTTTCACTGTGCTGTTTCACTGTGCTCTGTTTCACTGTGTTGTTTCACTGTGCTGTTTCACTGTGTTGTTTCACTGTGCTGTTTCACTGTGCTGTTTCACTGTGTTGTTTCACTGTGCTCTGTTTCACTGTGCTCTGTTTCACTGTGTTGTTTCACTGTGCTCTGTTTCACTGTGCTGTTTCACTGTGCTGTTTCACTGTGCTCTGTTTCACTGTGCTCTGTTTCACTGTGCTCTGTTTCACTGTGTTGTTTCACTGTGCTCTGTTTCACTGTGCTCTGTTTCACTGTGCTCTGTTTCACTGTGTTGTTTCACTGTGTTGTTTCACTGTGCTGTTTCACTGTGTTGTTTCACTGTGCTGTTTCACTGTGTTGTTTCACTGTGCTCTGTTTCACTGTGCTGTTTCACAGTGTTGTTTCACTGTGTTGGCTCTAGCTCCAGGGCTCCTGCTCCCATTCTCCATCCACAGGGGCACCCCGAGTTTCTGCCTTCCTTGGCAGACCCCTGCCTTTCAAACCAGGACAGATGAGCACTCTGGCAAAGCAAAACTCGTGCTGAAGGTGAAAACCACACATAAAGATCAATAATGACCTCTGTGCTGATCAGAGGTGTTGCACTATTGGGAACAGCGAGAAGCACGACACGGACTCTCTTGGGAGTTGAACAGGAGAGCGAGGTTTATTACCTCAGATCTTCTTTTATAGACCAATACATGAAAGTACAGAAAGGTAAAACTCTTATTCATTAGTGAACTAACACATCACCATCATTGGTCAGTGGGGTTCACCACCCCTTGACCTTCTCTTGCACGAAAACAACAAACTGACAAACTGCAAGGCTGTTTTCTATCTCTGAGGATTGTTTTAATTCCTCCTTATGATTTCCCAGGCCACTTTCTCAGGCAGACTGAGGGAGTTGTGCTGCCTGCTTTTCCACAGGCACTGTGCTCCCTGCTTTTGCTCATAGTTAGCATCCATAGGAGGAGCGTGACTCCAGCTGGCTGCGAGAGCTGAGTGATGGACACTGGCACAAACCCCATCGAGGAGATCCTCAGGACCCTGTCAGAGGTGTGTAAAACCACAGCTTAACAGTGAGCAGAAGAATCAACACAGGAACACTGAGAACTACCTTGGCATACCTGACACCCACTGCACAAGCAATCCTCAGCATCAAAGACCTCTAACATTACTGAAGAAAATGACTATGAGCCACTTAGCCAAGGGATCCCAGATCAGACAATACAGCACAGCAATATTTTAAGCCAACATGAAGCAATAACTAACCAAGAGCACAGTTATATCTGAAGAATATATCTGGCAGAATGGGACTTATGGAATCACTGGAAAATACACAGTGATGCTTCTGCAAAACACTTCCTGACTCCTGCAGCCTTTAACTCAGCAATATCTGTTGTAAAGGCTGCAAAAACAGATACCTTGAGTAGAAGTGAATCTGTGAAACAGCCTTGCAGATAGGGAAAAAGGGCACTGATTAATAAACTGGCACAAACAAGCAAACTTTTTATTCCACTAACTTTACAGGTTGGCTTAAAGCCCCCAAAATTTTGCAAATAATGATTGCTCCTAGGGGACTATCTCTGTCTGGTTAGTTTATTTGTTTGCATGTACATTTGGTAACTAAGGTCAAAAGTTTTATAGCAGCAACTGTCTCTGAACTATTACTTGGCTTTGATTTTTCAGCTATGGCACTGAGACTTTTATGCAATATTGTTAATAATAGAAATGCACTTTGTTTTAGTTTTGACTAATTATAGATTTGCTTGATGCAGTATTTCATGTGCATGGGTAAAAGGTGATAAAAGGTTACAGCCTTATAAAATCTGAAAATTAAATTCTGTCTTTAATTACAAAGATATCACTGGTCATGCAGAGGATTCAGTGATGTCAGAATTCATTACAATTATGGTTTAGCTATGAGATTAGGCAAAATACTTAATCATAGTGACACAAACATACTCTACAACTTTAGAAATAACTGCCTGGGCCTAGGTTGAATAAGTACTGCAGTAGCACAGCACAATTCACACAAATATAGCTGTTTCCAAGCTACAAAATTCACTGAACTTGATCAGTTAAGCACTGAGCAACCCAGCATCCACCCCTGTACTTACAAATTCAGCATCACTCTTATTCCATCCAGTTTCAAGGCCCTTGTAGGGTACTTGATACAACTTGCACAAAAGAATTCTCTTCATGTAAATTTTAAGGGAACATCCAATAATGAAATTTAAGCCTCCTTTGATTTTCTGAAGCAAGAGTTCATGAGTCAATACAATTCCTTGAGATTATCATTTGCTTCAGTTATAGTTTTGCATATGTCTGCTCCCAGATTTCACACTGTCTGTGAAATCTGGGAGCAGACCTGATCCCATTTATATAATGACCCATCCTTTACAAATCCCAAATGGAAGCAGCAAAAGTGACTATTTGGTGTTTTGTAGCAGATGTTCACCAATAACTAAGAAGTAACACCTGCAAAAAGTGGAAGTCTCATGAGCAGAACCACAGCTAAACTCCCTCTTCAAGGGATTTGCAGCTAGTATTGCAGACTTACTGATGAGTAGCTTTATTTAAAATATCCACTGATAAGCTGAAAGAAAAATGCTGAAAGAAAACGGACATTTTCACCTTTAATATAAACTGCAAAAAGAGGCAATGCCACAAGCATCTACAAAAAGGACCTCTCTGAGCACGATGCCATCATCATCACCATGGCTTTCCATTATCCTTGAACATTTGCAAGAATTATGGAGTTCAGGTTCCATCTTGAACTCCCATTCATCAGAATGTAAAAATTTGTCCTTTTTCATTTTTTTCTTTTCAAACTGCATTTTGGCAGAGGAGTACTGGTGTGTGGGGAGCTTTTGGAAAGATGAATTTATTTTTTTTTTTTCTTAAATTTGGTCTTTTCAAGCTGTTCTAAATACAGCAGTGGGGAATATGCCCTGAGGAGCAATGCTGTTGCACGTCTCTCAGGGGAGGGGTATTGACAATTAGATATTGTCGGTTTCTTATTCAGCGCAAGAGGAAAACAAGCATTCGTGTTTCAGGCTAATTCATGGAGGGGCTCTGGCCCAGCAGCAATGATGAGTTCAGGGTGATGCTGTGGGGCCAGGAGGCAGGGAAGCTGTCCATCAAGGCTCCCCAAGGGTGATCTGCAGCTCTCTTGCAACACACAGGCCTTTTGTATGTGGCCTGAGCAGGATCTGGGCGTTGTGGCTGTCCTCCACAGAACCAGCTGATTTTCAGTCTAGTGACTGTGGGGTCTCCTCCTGCAGCTCTGGGATGGGGGGGATGTCTGGACACTCAGGATCTGTCAGCCTGAACCAGCCTGCCCCTCCACAGCAGTCAGGCATTTTGGCAAGTCTAGCAGCTGTGTATTCAGGCCCCTGGCTATTTCTCCAAGCCTTCCTATAACTCCACATGACAAGAACCCTCTGTAAGAGCTGGCCCAAGAGTGCAGTATTTCCAGACTTGAGATGAACTTCAAGCAGATGCAGTGCACAGCCCACTCGTGGTGTTAGGGTCGGACACAGAGGGGGATAACAAGTTCCTGCTCCAGCCAGGGCCCAAAGTGATGGACAGACTGCCTCGAGGAGATGCACTCCAGCAGCAATACCAGCAGTTAAATCTGAAAGAGGAGAAGAGTGATAGGAGTGATAATGAAGAACAGGGTTGAGGCAGCCTAAACACCAATTTACGATGCTAATCCAGGTTAGAATTTTTCTGAAAGCCAGCACATTTACCTGCCTTCTTCACCACAGGATCCCAGAAACCCCAAACACAGTCTGCCAGGAGGAGAGTGCTCTAGAAACAATGACCTTCCCTTCACTTTTGGATGTCAACTCACAAATAATTTTTCTTCTTTTTTCTCCTTTTATACCTGTCTGCACCAAAAGCTCCCAGAAGAAATCTATAAGTAATGATAAAAGGAGTGAAAGTGTTTGCCAGGGGATGACATAGGACAGGAGCTGCTGCTGTGAGAAACTCAGCACAGTTACACACTGTGAGATCTCAGAGCTGCCTGGACATTGAGGGCAGCACAGTGGCCTTAATTAATTTCACCTAATGCAAATGCTCAAGGGTAACTGGAAAGAATAGCCTTTGGATCAGGCCTTTATCCCTTAGTTTCCACACCTGATTGCTTGTTAAACCCCAATGCTCAGCCCAAGCCTAAAATATGTCAGAGGTCGAGAGTTAATAACAAAACAGGAGCTTGAAATTCAAGACAGAAGTTTTGAAAAACTTTATTTCCAATTATTTTAAAGAATAACTTTAAATTTTATAGCATAAATGGATATTTCTGTAACTTTGTGCTGATTTGGACTGGGTTATGGGGAACTCCTAGTGCATACTATATTCAGCAAGGTACCTTCACCCATCCATCTAAAAAAAGATTCAAAAGATGCAGAAATTGAAATGTTGGAAGATGATCCTTCCAGCCCTGAGAAAAACTGACCATCTTCACAGCTGCTAGTGTTTTACTGGGTTCAGCAGATTTGCTCATTTCAACATAAGACATAAATCATAAGACTGATTTATTTGAGTACCCTTTCATAGCACATTAAATTTATCCTCTATGCAGCAAATATGATACAATCGATGCAACCACCTGACAAGAATATGTAAAAGACTAGGATATGACTTGAAGCTGTATCTGTATTTCCTCTTGTACTTCTTGGAAACTAATGCAGTTACAAAGCTATTTTGATCAGACACTATCAGTAACTCCTTTATATGAAGAGAAGTTACTGTCAGGCTCTTATCACCTCCATCAGAAGAGAGTTCCTGGAAACAGGACAGTCCACAGATAGAGATAACACACCATGGAATCTTCTGCACTTGATGCTCTCCTGGTCATGTGGAAGTTATGGTGATAGGAGATGGTAATTTCTGTCCCTGTACAGATCAACACTCATTCCACAGAGCAGCAGTGGTAGCTGTGGTGGTTTCCATCTGCTCAAACAACATGAAACCCTTTAAGGACCCTCTTTGCTTTCCATGGAGCATGTTTTTTCACTCAAATAATATAAACCCTGCAAGGAGAAGGTAACCTGCCTCTGGGAGTGTATTTCTAACATGCAAAACAAGCAGTATCTACAGCTCATAGATGTTGTTCTGAGGAAAAATGTTTTAAGCTGAGATCAGGAGCTAATTAGTGACAATCACTCCTAATTCAAATTACAGACAACCTTTTACTGTATTATGTTCTTACTGGGAACCAGTGAGATAGACTAGGCATGTTTTATTTACAATATCCACAGAGGAGCAGTTTTAGTCCTGAGATAAATGTATCTTTTATGCCAACCTCTCCCTCTAGCCCACAGATGGCATAAGTCTTTCTCAGCAGCTGCTTCCTCACCAAATTTCACCTGAAGAAATCAGTTCTTTTAGCATATCACTGTCCAGGATGGCAGCTGCCACAGAAAAAGTGCCATAAGGGAGATGAAGACGTGGCTCACCATCAGCTGCCTCTGACCCTCCCACTTTACTTGTGCTGCAATGAACTCAGCACCCCCTGCCTTGAGGAACTTGCAGATCAAGCCCAGGGATATGAGGCCTCCTGTGAGATCAGCTTTCAACCAAAAGTTAGGTGGTGAACAGGAGACATGAACCAAGCAGAGACAGTTTTGTATTTGTATTGCTGCTTCCTAGTCACTGTTAGCACCCAACATGGCACTCAGAACAGGGCTGATTTAAAAATTAATTCTAGGAATGTAGGGAAATTGTGCCATGATTTCCTTAAATCTGGGCAAAGATAAATCAGTCCCTGAATTCTACATCTGCCCAGCTCCAAGGGCTGCCACCCTGCTGTTTTAATTAAGTGGAAAGTTAGGGTGCTCCTTCTGCTCTAGCATTTATTTTCTGCATCCTTGCTTTATTTTTAACAGCTTAAAACAGAAAAAACATGTTATCTCATGACTGCCTAAAGCAAAAAGTACATTGTGGTTTTGGGCTTGGACATTTGAACATGTAACTTCCCAGCAACAAGTACTGTTCTCTCTGTAGGGCACTTCTGGTAAATCATCTCTGCTGGTGAGGAGTAAGGAAAACTGTCACCTAGTGAGCAAAAGAGTTCTTAGAGCCCTCCCAGCTGAGAAAACACAGAAAAATTCAAATTGCAATTATTATTATACAAGAAATAATGCTGTACAGAAAGCAGCAGGCCTTACTGATTAACACCAACACTGGGCCTTGGGTAACTGGGATACAGTCTGACCTGCTAGAGGCTCCTGTGCCTCCCCAGCCAAACCATCTCAATTTTCTGCACTTTGATTTCCCAGCCCATGAAAATGAGTGTGCTGGGGTTAATTTTTAAGCATTTCAGCAACTGAGATACTGTACCTTGAATTCCTTAAACTGTAACATCACTTCCACTGCTATGAAAAGTTGACTAAAACAACATTTCAAAATCCCTCTCTATGTATTGTACTTACTGTTCACAAGTCTGACTGTGGTTTGACTTTTGGCATCTGAAATTTGGGCTGCTGTGGTTGTTTGACTTCAGTCAGGAATGAACACAGATCTTCTGTAGGTTTGAATGGATTACATAATCAATGGAAACCATCAGAGCAGCCTTAAACACTGCTCTATAACTTATTTGTGCAGGTCCTGTTCATAGTGGCTACTCCCTTGAGAATATTTTTAAGAGCCTGTAAAAGTTAACAAGTGCCTTTTTCTGGTGCAGAATTCAGACCTCTTAAGAGAAAATTCTGGATTGATGAATAATATGCATGTAAAATGTGGAAACAAAAATAAAACACTTTTAAGAAGAGCAGTACTTTCCATCCTTGTGAAACACAACATATAGCCACGCTCAGGCCTCGGGTTTGTTCATTATTGCCAGTTTAGTCAGAAGCTGGCAGGTCCAGTTTTGTTACCAAAAACAACCAGGACCTGGCAAATTATTTTGGTGACAAAACCATTTTCTCCAAGATTTTTCCTGCCAATAGCTCGGGTTCTCTTAACAATATTTGATCTAAATTACATTAAAGTTAGAAACTCCTCAGATAAGCCTGGTTTTTCTCTCAGTTTTGCTGTGTTTCCTCAGTCTCCTGCTGCACCCAGTCAGGCAGTGAGCTGCAAAACAGCCACAAAGGGCTCCAGAGCTGAGACCAGCGCTCACAGGCAGCCAGGGGAGATGGCAGGCGGGGGAAAAGGAGATTATTACAGCCACATACAGAGAGGAAAAGTGGCCAGGACTCAATCTAGCTCACTCTAGTGACGTTAGCCCAGAAATATCAGACATCACAACACTATCTCACCCATACTTTAACAAGAAAAATTTCAATGTGTCCAACAATCACAATACTGAGACAGCCTCTGTAGGAATGTACTCTCACTGTGCATAGGAAGAATGATTCATAAAATTCTGAGAGCTGATAGAGATATTGTAAAACCACTTTACCATGATAATAAAGAATCTTTCTACTGCTGAAGTAAATCACAGATTATTTCTGCAGTCTCCTCAAGAAAGGCTGAAGGATATTCACATGGTTTGAATCCCAAAATTTTAGCTTAAAAAATCTGGTCCTCTAGTAAATGAACCAGAGGATCCATGCTGAAAAGCTACGAGGATGCAAGCAGGAGAGCAAGCTCATCTTGTGCAACTGAATGATGCTGAGAAGTCCAAAGTCTGGCAAAGTTGTTATGTCTAAAGGACCCATTATGCTAATTCAGCTGAGTTCACTGGAACTCAGTCATTTTTCATCACCACCTATCCTCTTCTCCCATATGGGACCTTGGACCTGTACCCTAAAGGCAGGTTGCTCTTCAATATCAGAAGTTTAGGATAAGCACCTGTAATGTGGATCTCACTGAAACAGGGCACAGCCTGTCCTGTGGAAAAGCATTCCACATATGGGGACTGATTACTTTAGTTCTAAAATCACACAGGTGAGGAGCTTCAATCACTGAAAACATCTTTCCTAACCATTATTTCCAACTATTCTATAATTGAGCAGTTTTCTTGCTGCACCAGCTGTGGTGCCAGCTTATCTTTCAGCACAATTTCCTACTCTGCCCTACATCACTGCATCCAGAGTCGTGATTTTTCCCTACTGTAATTGATGTCATCCTACCAATGTCTAAGATGCTGATTTCAAATGTAATATCAGAGCTATAGCAACAAATTTGCAGTAAAATGTGAAAATTAAGAAACTTCAAAGAGCTCCTTTAAATTGTTATATGAAAAAGTGGATCCTGCTTTTAATTATTTCCATTATTTGCATACTTCTGTTACTGAAATCAGAAGAAGGTCCTCCAGTAGAATCTGGTCAACTAAAGGACCCATATGATTTCTGAAGTGATCATGGATTGCCTCTGAGCTACACACACACCCACAGGAGTTCTCGTGTCCACGGGAGGAGAAGGAAAAAAAGGAGAACTGAAAATGGCTGACTGTAAAGATGGCTGTGCACTGCACTTCCTTATTCATACCAAAATAAAATAGAAAACATCATTTTCAAATTTAAATGGCGCAACCCCTGGCACTGGGAGCACCAGCAGGAGTGCACACAAGTGCATGCCCTTCATCCATGCCCATCCTGTGCACTAGCCAGGCATCACACACATGTTCAAAAGGGTTCATCCAAACCCTCACCCTGCATGCACAGCCTCCCCCAGCAGGCACAGGCAAGTGGGTGCTCTGTGCACAGCCAGTCTCAGGCTTCCCATCATCCTGTTTACATTTAATTACTCTCCCTGCCATATTTCCACTTCCTGGCCTTGTTAGAATGAAGGCTAATAGCAAAACATACCCACACAGGGAAAAATCCAGCATTTTCCAGGGATTTAGCATGGCTCCAGTATTGATGCTCAGCTTTTAACACCTGATTTTTGGGCTTGAGTGGCTTGCTCATTGCAAGGAGAGAGCAGGGGAGAGCAAACAGGAGTCAGTCTTTCTCCACTTCCAAGGACCCAGCAATCTTAGCAATGGCTCACTCAGGCACAACTTACAGGTCTAAAATTCTAAACCCAAAAATAAAAGAACACAAGAACAGCACTGATTAAGCAATACATAAGTGAAACTGGTTTTAAAGACAGACAAGTGACTAACAATGAACTTGGAAATGATAAGGTTTTCACAGAGGAAATCCTGCAGAAACTGCAGTGGAGGGGGAAGGCACTGGTATCCCCTGCCTTCAAGAGGTAGAACAACATTTGTTTTAGGGCAGAAGGAATTTGAAGGATGATGTGCACTGTTCCCAGCTTTGACAAGGAGATCACTGTGGTCCCTAAAGCAAAAACTACAGAGGACTGAATTCTGTGCAAACCCTGAACCTTTGCACATTTTTTCCTGTAGGGTAAAACCTACTGACTTCATTGGAACTGCTACACCATGAATCTAAACACAGAGAAGAAAAATACTGTGTCCAAAATTTTAGTACCTGCATTTTCAATACAGATTTATGTTCTCACTCTTTTGAATGCAAATGAATACAAGGAGGACTTTGAAAGAGCATGAGTTTGCTTTTTTGTTCCACATAGCCAAAGTTTCCTTCTTGCAGAATTTGAGCAATTAATATCATCAGCCAAAGCCTCCATGGGAGGGAAGGGTCAACATGAAAGATCTAATTTCCTGAAAAACAATGTTTTCCCTCTGTAAAATTCTGGAAGAAAAGTTCTGTGGAGAAAATCTAAGCCATGCCACAAATCCTGCAGAGGAAGAATGGCCCAAAAATAAGTTTGCCTTCTTCCCAAGACATACCCCTGAGCAGGATTTCTTACACATGCACCCCAGAGAACTGAGCCACCAAACAGTACCATGAACAGAGCTAGCAACACAGGTGTAACTTTTACCACACCTCTCAGCCCTGTCCTGCAGCTGAAGGGTTTTTTCATGACATTTTACATTTATAGGAGAGAGCAACAGGCAGTGAAAAATAACACATGCACTGAAGCACAGAATAGAAGAAAATATAAAAGAGTAATAATAGATGTTTTAAGCCATGGGAAAATCAGAATTGAATTCTTTGTGCCTTCCCAAGAAGGAAAAATATACTTAAAATCCACCTGTTAAGGACACTTAAGACCACATGGGCTTTCTCTTCCTGACCTTACTTAACCTCAACTTCTTCATTATCTTGCTCAACTCTAAAATTGCCTATTGTAATAAGGGGCAAAACAAACTCCTCTTCGGAGCTAAAGTCATGCAGAGGGAAATTATAGCTTCATTCCTTTGGAAAAACACTAGCAGATTGTTATCTTGACACTGATTGTGAACAGCACCATGAACACTGAGGACAGGATTGAACTGTTTCCTCTACAACCTTATGGTAAGCCACACAATTTACACAGCCCTGCATCTAAAGGAGTCTTTAAAAAGGGACAAATGAGCATGGCTAGAGCAAGGTCAGGGCTGAGGCACAGAACCACGTTAGAGCTGGAAAGAAAAAGCAGCAACCACTCACAAAGACACACTGGTCTTATTAAAATGAGTTCAGAGCTGATCCAGTGAATGCATTTAAAGTGACTTAAAATTCACCCAACATAATTTACTGTGGCAACCAACTAGATCCAGGTTCACTGGTATGGGCTGTTTTGTGTGAATGGTATCTAGGCTGGGAAAGAGAGAGGAGAAGGGTGTTGATCCATGCAAGTAGGACTTTTGAGTTTGACTTGAAGGTTTCATGCACTCAAAGAGGTTTGTTTCCTTTCTCAGCCTGCTTCCTCTGACTCACCTACACAACACCTTTGTGCACAGCTCAGAGTGGGCAAAGGGGGTCTCTGATTTGGGAGCACAAGGTCTTGTCCCACACAGCCAGGTGCAGATACATTATACTCTTGTGGATGAGGTGGGGAAAGGAAATTCACCCAATACTCTGCATTAGCCTCAGATTATAACCTTTCATTCAGCCTTCTTGAGCTGTCTGGGAAGGGCATTGAGGGCTGCACTGCATTTGGACAGTGCCAAAGGCAGCAGATGGGAAGGGGCAGAGTATGTGGGGATGATGGGGGCTGCTGGCAGGAGACCTGAAAATGCTGACACATATTGCAGGACACGGAAAGAGGGGCCCTACCTGTGCTTTCCTGTGTCCTGGAAGTGCAGGATGGAGAAGATGGGCTCTGCATGGTGGGTGCTGTGTGTTCTGAGCCCTCAATGGAGGGTATAAGGACATGAATTACTCAGCTGCAGAGTGGTCTGAGCAGCATCAGACCAGAGGGCAAGAAGACATCACAACTGAGAGACGTGAAATCTTGGACCTGTATCCAGCAGGGTGGTGTACTCTTGGGTGTTGGAAGGAAAGCAAACCAAATTTAGTTTGCCACCAGCCTCTGGCTCTGTGGTTTAATCTGGTGCTTAGACTGAGCTCAGTGTCTCTCCCTGACAGAGCTGGATAACCTAGGCTGAACAGTGCTGCACAGTGCACAGCAGCCGTGTGTTTGAGGCAGCTGTGTGTGTGAGGGAGCAGTGAGATCCCAACTTGTTCTGTTTGTCCTCTCTTTCCCCTTTGCCCCCAGAAATTGAGCCACTTTTGGCACACTGGCTTTATCAAGTTAGCAGCTAGCAGTGTTCTCCCCAGTCTTGTCTGTTGCCACAGGGAATTTGCTTCTGAAAACAGTCCAAAGCCCTTTGGGAGGTGCTCACAGCATGCAGAGCCTCTGCAGCATTATGAAACCATGTGCTACAGAGCAGGTGGGTCAAGCTCTTGCTGTGCTCCTCTCACACCACTGTCAGACCCAGCTATCCCCATTAGCAAAGCAGCAATGCTGTGCAGAACTAAACTTGCTTGTCAAAAGAAATTAAAATTATCCCTCCCCACAGTACAGAAAGAAAGCAGTGGTAAACCCTGCTTTGTCTAGAAATGAGCTGAAGTCGATGTAAGCATCATAAAAGCAGCCATAGCTGGCTTGTACCACCCTTCTCTAGGAGCTCTGGCCTCCCCTAAAGGGCATCTGGAAAAGGCAGCTGGCAGAGCTGAATGAATCACCTCTTTCTGGCTCCCACTGTAAGGCTCTGGGAACCTATCCCTTTTATTCCACACCTCCTTGCAAATCTCCTCTTAAGGATTAAGCTCTTTCCCAACCATTGGAAAATCCAGTTCCAGATGCCTGACCTACATGCACAGGCCCAGTCAATGGGGAGTGGAGGGGGACATCACATTTATTTCTCAATTGATTGAAAGACCAAATGAAACTTGAATCAGACAAATCCCTTTGTTTCCTCACACTCCACTCCCTTTGCTTTGGGGAGCTCCAACATGTTGGGAGGGGAGGTGACGTTTGACAACAGCAAAGAGGAGGGTGCAGGAGAAGAAATAGGGAAGTCCACCCCCCAAAAATTGCTGTAAAATCTGACACTCAAAGATAGGCTGGTGAAACTGGGAGGAAGTGCCAGGAAGGCTCTATTTGCCAGTGAAGGAGCAGAAAAGCTGGTTAGTGCTGGCAGATGTCTCCTGCTGCGTTATCTCTTCCTGCTGAGCTGCCCAATGGCAGGATGGTTTGGTCAGCCAGGGCCTCTCCACTTCCACAGGCTGTCCCCTCAGAAGAACTCATTGGTTTTCAGCCTGGATATTTTACCCTGTCACAGAGCAAGCAGCTCCTGCACCCCCTGCAAGGCCACAACAAGGGCACAGAGCTGGGGTTTTGACAGGCCACAATGGCCACAACAAGGGCACAGAGCTTGGGTTTTGACAGGCCACAATGGCTACTGCTGCCTGGTCATGGCTAGAGCAGCCCCCAAGACATGATAATCTCTAATATTGCTCCAACCAGTGCCTGAAGCTGTGCTCAGATCAGGGAGCTCTAATGAACTGACTGCAGGATCCAGGAGCTCAGATCCCAGCCTTTGCAGTTTAACTTGAGGCCGACACTCTCCTGGTCTAACACTGTAATGAGCTTTTTGCCAGTGCAAATCAGGACTGTTAGTGGTGCATGTTAAATAGAAAAGATATGAGGACAAAAGTATGTGAATTTCTCTGTTTTGACTACTGTTCAGGCAAATTATGGTTGCCTGTTTCCTTTTCTGTGATATGAAGGCCCTGCCTCAGTGAGGAACCTGTAGAACCGGGGCCATACATGAATCAAACACATGCAATGCAGAAAAATACAGTATGCATTTCTTCCATAAAGGTAACAGTAAATAATCTACTAAGTTAATGGTTCACTGATGCAACTCAGCTTAAGAGGTGATAAAAACCAGGGAGGTTTTATCTATGACCCTTGGCTTAGGTCTGAGATAACAGCTTTAACTGAAGAGCAAAGGTTAACTGTAACAGAAAATGTCTGCATTACTACAGTTTACAAGTCACATTCTGGTGGTTTTTTTTGTCTAAATGATGACAATTTCTTTAGTTATGGCAACACAGCAATAAGAAGTTGATTGCAGGGAGCTATTTGTCAGTGTTTCTCCAGAGGATCATGGAAGAAGGCAGGAGTAGGTAGAAAGAGAAGCTTTGGGAAAGGGGGGAACAACACACTTGCTCAAAAACTATGAAGAGAACCAATAGTCAGGAGAATTCTCATTGATGGGAGTAGCACGCCTTTAGACAGATCTAAACATGGTAAAATTTGTGTTTTAAAAGTTGTGCCAAGGCACAGCTTCCACTGTGGGCTTGGTATCATCCTACCAGGCAGAGCATAAGCAAAGAAGCAAGATGCAAAAAAAAATCAGGTAAATACTAGGAGCTCTTCAAACAAATGTGGGCTCTAGGGTAGCACAAAAATGTAAAGGAGAGCAGAACTGGCTCAGCCCAGTGGCCAGCCTTCCAAAATGCTGCCAGGGGAAAATACATACATTTCCCAGCTGGAAATCTAGCAAACAGAACATAAGTCTGGAGGGAGCTGGCATGGCTTTGTTTGACTGACAGCTGGTGATACCTTGGTGCATGCTGAGGGGATGGGAACTGCCTCCTGGCAGCTGCAAACAGCGAGTCCCTGCTCCTGGCTGCCATTAGAATGTACCAGTGATGAACCAGTCAGCTTGCACAGAAATAGAGTAAAAATGAATTGACAGTAAGGGCAGCATGAGAGACTGTCAAGCACCAAAAAATAAAATAAATTTAAAGCAGTCAGTCTGCACTGAGAGGAATTTTCATGTGGTTTTTCTGGCATTGTCCTTTGGAAAACACTGGGGGTTTACTACCCTTTCAGCTTCTGGAATTCTCACAAAATGTCTAAACCAGGCCTTTATTTATAATAGGAATTTTGAAAGTATTTTTTGCATTCTTTTAAACTCATTCAATTCTTGACCCCAATTATACTGAATAATGTGGTTACGACTGACATAAATATAGTTCTATTATAAATCAGTACATGTTTGCCCTTTTTCTTCTCCATGTTCATGTTCTGCAGCTGTCCAAATACATCTCCACACTCCCTGGAACCTGCAGCATGGTCTCTCTGCCACAGCTGGTGAGGACAGAGGTAATGGGCTGCAGGCATCTCTCCCTCTGTGCCCAGCCACCAAGTCAATGTGTGCTCCAGCTTACACCGTGATGCTCAAAAGGCTGAAAGAAGATCCTGTTTCTGTGAGGGGAATCCAATCCCCCCATCAGGGATATGAGGGTTGTCTCTGTCAGTTTGATAAAGATTCAGCAGCTGGCTGGCTGAGTCCTTGAGGTACAATTCAGTCTTGGCTTAACTGGAGCAAACATCCTATTGCATCTCTCTGCAGAGAAGAAATGAGGGATGCAGCTATAGCTGAGTATTCCAGGCTTTCCACAGAGGGAAAATCATTAAAAAGACAGGAACTGTCATCAGGTATCAGTGGTACCACATTTGATTAGCATAGGAAATAAAATCTTTACTGATATTATCTGCTGATGAATGCTGATCTGAACTGTTGTGCTGCTCTGGTACATTAGGTGTCAACACCAGGACAGCTCGGGGAATTAGGAGCTCAACAGAGCACTTTCATAATTCTGTCCTCCCCACCAAACAAAAGACTTGTCAGAAAGATTTTGCAATGAATTCTACAAATAGCAAGGGCAGCAAACTGATGGAGAAAAATGGGACTCAGCCACCTTTACAAAAGTGATTTCTCACTGTGTTCCTTGTAATTCTTTTTTCATCTTCACCTCCTACTACCAGTTTATCAAAAAAACCCAAACCCTTGAGCTGTCCCAGAACAAGAGCACCAGCTCAGCTTCTAATATTTTCAGGCTATACCAGAACCCAAAAGAACCAAACTGCCCCCAAGAAAACCCATTCTTAGGGGGTTCCCACCCCAGTTCCTGGTTTACTGGATGTCACCTCAGATAAGCATTGGTAAGCTTAATGGAACACCAGGATCCAACATCTACCTGCACTTAACATGTCAGTTCAGGATCTGCTCCTTCAGAAGTGTATTCATGTTTAAACTCCTGCTCAAGTCAGAAACACAGCACAATGTCCTGAGAAGAGAATTTTGACATCTCATATAAGAATTTTTAAAATACAAATGAATTTTCAAATGGTACTGAAATACCACCAAGAGTCTAAACTGTCATTAGCAAATATCAATCAGGTCAAAAAGAAGAGAGCTTGGCCTTCTGCCTACCATGAGATCTAAAACTCAAATTTCACTGTTTGTACCAGTTTCTCAGATGTCCACACAGTTTTTGCCTCTATCTGAGATATACAGTAAGTTGCTGGTGAATCTATGTGATTAGGAGTCACATCAGGACTGAATTCAATGTTTTTATTGTGTTAATTTTAATACAATCAAGAAATTCTCTGTTTGATCCAATAAAACTTACTCTAACAATATGTTTGTTTGACAGAACTCACTGCCTGGAGACAAAGAAGTCCCTAATCATCAAAGTCCCAGCTGCTTTTGGTCTGGATTCCCCATGCTGGTGTGCCTGCTCTGGGCACAGGTAAGCCCTGGATTCATGCAGCAGACTTGTAGGAGCTGCCTTCATCTTCCTCAAACTATTCAAGAAAATAAGGAACCTCAGTGCTTGCTGCAGAGGAGTTTCCTCACAGAGCTTGGTCATCTTCTCATAAGGCAATTGGCTTCAGCCCCCCCTTTCAATAACAGCTCAGAGGCAAAAATTCACCCAGAAGGACAGTGTGGAAGGGAAACAAGTCTCATTCCCTTCTGTAATTGAGGGACTTACCTACAACCCCACTGATGCTGGAGGAAGGGCTTTCTCAGCTTTTTTGGGAACCACTGTTCAACTTTGCATTGAATCATTAAAGAGTGGCTGAGCCAGAAAGAGGGGACAGCAGAGGGAAAGAGACTTTCTCAGACTGTAGCTAAAAATGCTAAAAAAAGGTGAGGTGACCTTCAGAATATATCAACTCCTGTCTCAGCTGCATCCACAACTTTAGGACTTTAGCTAAGGTTCAATAATTATGAAGTGCACTTCTAAAAAGTGTCCACTTACCCTGACCTATGACTGTGTGGTAATTATGGCTCCTTTCTGCGTATTCCCTGTTCATTGATGTTGAATTTAGAGATTATTTCATCAGCTGCAGATTCTGATTCATTAACACAGAAGAGGAGCTATTCCATGAATAGTAGCACTGAGACCAACTGGACTTTGAGTTATACTGTCAGACTCTATACTTTCTCTCATCAAAAGGTTAACTGGGAGTAAAATACTAGATGATTATTTTTATCCACTTAGGGTTTATTTCAAAATACTTCCATGCTTTCAGAACACTGAGTTTAGAAAGTTCATCCATTAGGGCGCAGTACATTGGCATGAAGTGAAAGTTTGCAGCTACACATGATCCCGGAAATTCTGCAATACATGCTGAAGTGCTGTATCATAGTTTTGCAATGTGATTCACATTCTAAAAAATAACTGACAGAAACTAAGAAGAAGTTCTCCTACAACATGCCAAAGAATTAGGAGAATTTATATTAAGTTTGCAGACAGCTGCTTCCCAGCCTTTGGTTATTATCCTGGGCTTCAGCAGCCGGGGAAAGAGGGTGGAGTGAGAAATCCATCTTTGACACTTTGTAGTAAGCCACGCTGGTGAAGATCTTATCATCAGTGTGAAATCCACCTCCTGGTACCTTGGGAAGCCTGCATGCTCTGTGGGCAAAGATCTAGTTTCACACATTGTACTGAAGGGTTACCTGCACTAACACTGAGCCAGCACTGACCCTAGATCAGTTCATTAGGGCACGGTGTTAATAATGCCAGGGCTTGTGGGTTTGATCCCTCTATGGTTCATTCGCTTAAGAGTTGGACTCAGTGATCCTTGCAGGTCCCTTTCAACTCAGAAAGTTCTGTGACTCAGTGAAAAAAACCAAAACAACGTCATGGAGTTTCAAGGTGCACTAAGTGAGGGTTGCTGCTGCAGGGAGTAGATCTGATCATGTTATCTCTTACCCTGTGCAAACCCTGTGTGACCGCACAAGGAGCTAGAGCTGGGAGCCCATCCCCATAAAAATCACCCCAATACAGCAGCTACCCTGTGCTCTCCATCAGCACTGGGGCAGCAGAGCTGGTTAAACACCTTTCTCAGGAGGAACACACACCTGGATTAGCACGAGGCAGTGGTGATGCTGCAGGCTAGGAAACTGCTGTCACGCTCACCTCATGAGACAGCCGCCAGCGGGAATGACGGGACAGGCCCTGAGTGGATCTCCACACGGCACATATCTGATGTGCAAGGGTTCAAATGGAAAATTAGGTTGCTCTTATGTGCCATTGTGAAATTCTCTCCAGTGTTTCATAAACAAACATTTGCATCTTGGACACCTATTCACATTTCTTCAGACACCCATGTTGAGCAAAGTGGATACATATGTTTTCTTTGTAAAGTTTCCAAACACAGTTGTCTCAACTGTTGTTTCAGCGACACTGGGAATCTAAGCTAGGTAAAAGACCTCAAGACAGGGACCTTTGGGTAAAAGAATATTGCAAATTATTCATCCAAAAGATCTAGTATAATGGAATTTAATGTTTTGCAATGGCAGACATTTCATATGTATCAATACTCCTGTGCTGATGGTACAAGCCCATCACTCATGCACAAACTCATCCAAACAGGAGCCTGCAAAGGGCCTCAGTTCCCCCCAGCACCTGTCATGCAAGTATCACTGGAACCACCAGACTTCCTGGCTGCCAGGGGTGGCTCCAGCTCACCTGGAGTGTGTTTCAGACAGAGTTTCTGTGGTGCCCTTCGCTAGGAATAGGTGAGACCCTGTACAGTTCTCATGTCAAGGGCCACAGAATTGTCTTGTACCCAACACTTTTATTTCATTCCTCAATTTTTACCCGTGGACTCTGTGAGGGGGGACCAGAGAAACAGCTGTATAATTCTAGGTCATTGCTATCCATACATAGATTGTGATTTAGGTTACCAGAGGAACACGCAGCTGGAACTTAGCTCAAGCAATGGCAAACTGGTGCATAAATCCATGGTGGATTTAAAATAATGAGGAGGTTGCTCAGGGCAAACCTCAGTTGCTCAGCTGGAACACAAACCTTGGATCAGGTAGAGGATGTAAATCTTACTTCAGTGTGCTTAAAGAGACTCACTTGGGAAAATTTACCTCCAAGATTATCTCTTGCAAGATAGACCTTGCAAGAGCAAATTAAACATGCAAGCAGAAACAGTACACTGGGCTTTTTCCCTACTTCCCTGGAATAAATCTATTGATGTGGCACCAGATACTCTTTTCTGGATGCAGCAGGGTGATTGTGGATCCACTGCTCTGAGGCTGGCAGTTAGCTATGGCCTTGCACCCACCTAACAGCAAGATTTGCTCTGCTGTCTTTTTGTTGAAATGTGACTACCCTTCCTCCATACCCTTCCTTCTCCTGTGCTGATGCTGACCACAAGGAAAACCACAATGATAAAGCTATTTTCTCTTATTAGTCCATTTTTGTAAACAGTGCTGAATGCGTGAGCAGAGCTCCTTGGTGGGGGTTAAGGAATGGAAATCTCCACTACAACTTGAAGTCTCATTGAATTAATTTATGTTTCTTTAACTTGAAAGGGGAATGTAACCCAGGTAAAGCTTTCATGCAGAAAAAGCTTTGCAAAATAAAAGGGAATTTAGGGAAAAAAAAATGTAGAATTGGCTCCTAATTGTTCCTATACTTACACTGTTCTTATTTATCTTACTTCACTAGAGCATTTTTTTGGTTGTTTTGTTCTCCTTTTATTTACTTCATTGAGTTATTAACACTCAGATAAAATATTAAAATATATCAAATGTATCTAGAAAGTAGGCCTGACTCATTAAACTGAGTAAATCTAACATATTTTCTAAACTGTACTCATATAGTCTAATTTTAAAGCCTTTTAATGCAATTTAAAAATGTTTCATATTTTGACAGAAACAAAAGCAGCTAGCAGTGACAGAAAGGAGAAAACTATTTTGAGAAATACACTGTAAATAGCAAGCAGCTAAATATCTGCTATAATAAAACTAAATGGATTTTAAATAACTCAGCTAAACCATTTATGCATTTTTAAGTAAAAATAATTAGCCATTTTACAAAACAAACACCTTAAATACAAGGTATTTTCAGAGGTGAGAAGAGTAGAAAAGCTTTCTACTGCAGTGGCTTGTGGAAGCAGCATGCACAAAAGAAATTCTTCCCTCTAAAACCACATACTAACAAATGTGTTTTCTTCACACATTGCTCTGCAAAAATTATTAGCTGTCCTAAATAGAGATTAAAAAATATACATATATATAAAAGAAAGAATACAGCAATCCTTTACCTCTTACTGTCAGAGGCAATATTCTGGACTGATTACCAGATGAACTAAATTACTAAATGGAAAAATAGAGGTGTTTTTAGAGATGCCTCTAACGGAAGCGATAAGAGGCAATCCTCATAAAATACTGGGGTTTTTGTCCTGAAAAGGGTGTATCAAGAACAAGTATGATCTCCCTATTTGGTCTTTCAAAGAAAAGTACAGTAACTGTGTCAAAATCAAAGAAGCTGAAGAGCAAGATATGTTCAAGTGAAGATAAGAAAATTAATCTGGAAATCTGGAAACTGCTTAAACGTGTCTTGGATGTAGGCAAATATCCTGGGTGGGCTCCATCTCCCACCAAGTACCTGTGTCTCTCCCCTCTGCATGATGCAAGTTTGGTCATGGGAAACCCTCCCTGCAGGGTGTCTGATGTGAAATACCCAGCTGGGGACATTGGTGTCCTCTTGCCACAGATGTGGTCACAACAGCCTCTTCCTCAATTCCTTCTGCTAAAAAACTCGGTCTTGATCTGGCGTTTTAGAAGTCTTTGGGGTTTGAGGCACAAAAACCACTTGCTCTTCAGATGGGTATAGAAGATAGCTGTGAAAAAAGAGAAAGCTTTTGTGAAAGAAGAAAAGGTTTTTCTGGATATTAGTGAGTCAGTGTAGCTACAGCCAGAGGGAATTTCTGTGAAAGACAGCTGACACATACGAGGCAAACAAACCTGAAGCACCTAAACACCTTTTGGCCCACAGCAGCAGGACTTGTGGGGTCTGTGATGTGACTCTGGGGACTGAAGCAGGGAGAGGCAGGACCTTACAAGGGTCTGCACAGTGCAGTGGCCACACTTCCTGCTGTCACCTTGGAGGTGAGGAGCAGCAAGTCACAGATCTGCAGAGCCACATGGGCTGCTGGATCCAGGTCACTGCAGTGGGTGACACAGGTCTGCTGTGGGATGGACACCCACAGCACTGTGTTCGCCACACCTTTCTGGTCTGAGTTAAGAATTAATCAGGAACAGATAGTCAGTGTGGAAAACTGAGATGAGAGGAGGTATTTCTGTTAAAATCAGCAGCAAAACTGGCAACAACTAAGAGTGTGATTCCTAGTGATGCTGTGCTAGAGCACCACCTTGCTAAAAAGCCACCGTCAGTAACAACAGTTATTTTGGGTAGCTGCTCATCAGGATCAGTGAGAACCCCAGTCCTACAAGGAGATCTGCAATGACTTGGCTGCCACTGAAGCCAGTAAAAGGGACAGTCTCTTTGCAAGAGAGGCTTAGAGAGTTTAAATGTACAGAGCAGTCAGATCGCCCTGCCTTCTTTCCACAAGAAGGTGTGATGAAGAAAATCACCTAGCTGTAAAACCTCGCTGGGGGAGGTTTCAACAATCAATCTGCTGGACATCTGCAGGAAAGTCACAACCTCATGCTCACCATAAGTCTTGTCTCTCTATTAATATCCCAGAATCTCATCAGGATGGTGCACTCTGCTTCTGATGGAGGGGCTGAGCAGCCCCCCATGTGCCCAGGGGTGCAGTGACCCCACGGTGCTGAGGAGGAGGTGTGGAACCTCAGCACGAGGTGTCCCACCACAGACCCCTCAGGCTGGCTGCTGCTGGTTGTCTGTCCCTCTTCAGGTGGCTTCAGGTGACACCTCCCATAGCAGAAATGATCAACAGATAAAAGATGCACAAGCACAGTCTCAATTTTAGCAGCACAAAACCAAACTGGTAGCAGGAGATGGTTTTAGTTGCTCAAATTTGCGGTAATTCCAACATGTAACTCCAAAATTACCGTGGCGTGCGCAATAAAAGTTTAGGAAACAACAAATCAAAGGGTTAAAGAGATACAGCATTACAATTGACAAGATACCAGTATTGTGTGGTGTGGGTTTTTTTCTTCATGATTCTGCCAAAACCAACCTATAACCACAGCACTCAATTTTTCAAGTGCATGTGCCCGAGGCAAGGCAAATTTTTGCACCTACCCACATGGGCTTTTTCCAGGCATGTATGTGGCTGTTGTGAGTGCTATTATCCTTCATTAAAAGTGATAGATCTTCAAGATAAATTACAATTCCCCAGCTGAGTCTGATCTATTACGTAAGTAGTCACTCTGCTTCTATAGTTCAGCTTTATAAACATAAAGTTATATGTTCTTTCTCAATGTCTCTCATCACATTATAATTTCTCTTTACCTGGAATCCCTTATAGTTTTCCAGAAACCAAAACAGTTTGCCTTGCTAAATACTAGCCAAGTAACAAAAATACATGCATTAAACTGTGGAGTGTTAGTTCAGCAAAATCTAACTTAGTTCCAAACCAGATAGTTTTTCCTTAGAAAATAATAGGCGTAATTACACACTCATGCAAGTTTGTTTTTCAGTAAAGGCAAAGTAGAATTTTCCTTCATTGAGAAAAAGTCTTGTTGTGACAAAGTTGTCTGAAGTGATGATAGGTATTCAGCTGAATATACCAAAACGTGGGGATACATCAGAATGAACCACAATTGTTTTTTTTAGAGGATAAACCATATTGTCAGACATTAAACAATCAGATTTTCACAGAAGTGGTAGTATTTGTTCAATGAGCTCAATTTCGCTTTCCTTCCTAGCTAACCTCTCAATCAGCTCCCTCCTTTATTTGTTGGCTGGACTGAAAGCTTCAAGCAAAGCTACTTAAATGGCTCTTTAAGTGTGTCCCAACATGCTGCAGATATTCTAAATGCCTATGAATGAAACCAGTGCAGTGAAAGATGACAAGCAGGAAGACACAAGAAATGATATCTTAAGATTATTAATAGAAAATCTGCCCTAGTTCTTTCTATATTTATCCACACATGGAATGCTCTGGTGGCAAGCTCTGGTCCATGAAGGTTTGGCATTTGGTTGATGCCCACATGCAGCAGACACACAGGGAACTGCTGCACACCCATCCACAGAGCCCAAAGGACACTCAGTGGTGCCTCTGCCTCCAAATGTTCATGTCCAAAGCCATGGCAAAGTCTGCTCCTCCTCTGGCTGAGTTTGCCACGTAGGGAATTGGGGCTGGCCTGAAAAGAGATATTCCAGTTCAGGCAAAATAATTCCAGTGCTTGAAATTTGTCCTCAACACAATACAAAATAAAACTGAAACCTCTCAAATATGCTGTGAGACCAAGCCCTGAATCCTCAACTCAATAGTCAGCAGGTTCAAGTCCCTGCTTTGAACCAGGAAAACACTGCTTTGAATCTGGATCTCCCACATCTCAGATGAGTGTCCTAATCACTAAGCTTGGGTGGAGCTCTTCCTCTTGCTTTACCCCACCCTGGACCTGATGACACTTTTACAGGAACAGATATATTTGTATGACGAGGAAAAAAAAATGCCCAAAATTCAGGAGCAACTGTCACATGGAAAAATCACTTCAGGATATTTAGAATCTGCCAGAATCTGGGTTTATTCTCTCACTGAAGAACCCCATTAGCAAATACAAGACAGGCCTATTCTGTATTAGGGGAGAAGTATTTGTCAAGTGAAAGAGGGAAAAATACCCATGGCAAATTTCGCAGAGCTCTGCAGGACTTAGCAGCCAGTGCAGCAGGACAAAGAGATGATGCCAAAGGCTCCAACAGAATCTAGATCCTCTCAGCACTATTCCAGTCATGGAAAAGACACTGTAGGACCGAGAAGATATGTCTGGAGGCTGCCTTGATCATCCCTGAGTCGCTGAGAGCAGGACAAAGGGTAAACTGTGTCTCCTCCTTTCAGGCCAGCCCTCTGGTAGAACCAGCTGGGCACTGGAGGGTGGGCTGAGAGCTTTTCAGATGAGGATGCCAAGCACTTCAGCTGGTGAATTAACCCAGAATCCTCATGCCCCAGGCAACAGCTAAATCCTATTATTTTCAGGGCAGAGGTTGAGCCTGCTGAGTATGGTCCCACTCCTATTTTGTTGTACCGTGGAAGCTCAATGAGAATATTGCTGTGAAAACAGCATCAGTTCCAACAAAGCTGCTTGCTTTTCTCTTCCTCAAGTGTGAAACATGACTAAGTTGTACCAGTACTGGGAGGTGGGGGGAAGGAATTACTAAACTGTCTGAAAAAGTCTGAAAAGCTGCCACGGATTTCACTGGGAACTATCCTCAGTGAAGTTCCCACTGAACACAGGGCTCAGTGACACAGACTGCTCTATGGCCCTACTCTGCTCTTCATTTTCCTGGTGGGTCTCTTAGCTGTTCAACAGATTTATTTTTTTTTTCTGTATTTCTCTTTGTTAAATTTGAGTATTACATTTAAAGTTTTTTAAGTGCTCCTGAACTCTGAAGCCAAAACCACTATTAACTAATTATGAATTAGTTAATATCACCTCCAAGTCTCTATCTGAGTGCTAGTAACTAGCTCAGAACCAATGAAGCTGATGTTTCCTGTGTATATCACTACACACTGAGGTCACAAAGGCTCTGCTTGTGTACTGGAGTACAGAATGTATCACATGAAGATCTGGCACCATATTTTAAGTATTTGAAGGTCTCTGTGTTGGGTTTGTTAATCTCAAACATCCACTTGTCTTCTCTCAGCTTCCAGGGTTCCTCCCAAAGGGCTGTTCAGTCCTTACATTAGATTGTCCTATGTACTTTATATAAAAGTCTGGGGAGTCTAGATTAATATTCAAACTGTGGGAACAAGCAACAGGTCTCTTCTTAGGTGTTTAAGTGAAGCATCCAACCATTTCCCAAAAGATGTTTAAGTGTTAACCCATCTGCATTTCACAGTGGTCTTGAGAGAGCTCTCAGCCCAATCCATATTTGACACACATTTGTATATGTAATATTGAGGTAAGACCATTTCCAAATAGCTGTTTTTTCTTACTGTAGTACTAAATCTTTCCTGTTCAATTACTTCACTGAAGACAAGTGTGTTTAATTTTTAAAAAAATTGTTGCAAATTGTAACACTGGGAATAAACATGACAGGGATTTTACAGTGTGCAACCTTCAATTTTACCTACCTTTAACCAAAATATTTAAATGTGAGGGTACAATTAGATTCACTGTACCAAAACCTCTCTCAGCTGCATTCCCAATACAGAGCATTGTCCTTTACCCTACATTTAACACAGGTGATGGAAAAGGATTCCAGTCAGTTCTATTCCCCAGAACAGAAGGTGTCCTGACACAATAATCTCTTTATCAAACTACCAGATTATTTTCTTGCTTAATTTGATAGACACAATAAAATGCTGGGGGCTTTGAGTTTCTTTCCAAAGTTCACAAGATATGTTGGCTTGTGCACACATGCTCTAATGAGAAGAGCTAAAACACTGAAAAAATATGCAGCAGCATTGAAAGTGATCCAGGATGAGCAATACAATATTCAGTTTTACTAATTAGTGCAGAACATACTTACTAAATTACCAATATCATTAACACATTGCATGCAACTTTGCATAATAGACTGTAAACTAACCACATTGTAATTCCTGAGAACAGATAAGCACAGTTGGCAGATAAGGCTCCCAAAGAAAATTCCCTTAGTCAGAACAGGATTCAACTCTTCTATTTTCCCTCCATGTAATTTTTTTAAGCAGATGAACTACAGGACATAAATATTTAATGTGTTGAGTTCTTTCTTTTTTTCCCCCAAAAATGAGAGAATCTCATATGAATCTGTGCAAAGCTGAGTGAATTTATTGGATAAAGCATGAAAATTCATGTCACTTGGTCACTAATCATCATTGTATATGCAAAACTCCACATCACACAGATAACAGAGGATAAAAGCCTGACAAACTCCCAGTTACTCACCTTCTCTATCACATTATTTATTTCAACTACATTTGACAAGAAAGGGCATATAACCAAAACAAAGAGAATAAGAGAAAGCATTATATATTTTTAAAATTCAGCAATATCAAGAACTCTTTGGCTAACACCAAAACAAAGCCTCCACCTGGGTTAGCCTCCTCTGTGGTGGCTGCATTGTCAAATTTCACAGAATCCCAGAATGGTCATGGTTGGAAGGGACCTCTGGAGATCACCTTGTCCAACCCCCAAATTTGACCCAGTAACTCTTAATCTGTAAGTGGCCAATGATCTCCCATGAGCTTCCACCCTCCATCACATCTTCAGCATCCATGTGAGCCCCTCCCCTCCAAAACCATACAGATGGACTTTGGATTTCACAGTTACCTGTGTCCTGTCTTACAGAATGTTGGGCTGGGAGGTTCTGGGGCTCCTTTCCAGACAGCTGGTCCAGCTGCAGGGAGCTGTCACCCTGGCAAAAGCACTGCAGGACTAATGGCCCTGAATGATTTAGTCTCATTGTAAGGTACACAAGTTCCAGTGCACATTACAGGCAAATCTGGGCAAACACAGGCACACACTTCAGCAAAATTTGGCTTAAACCACTGTGATACCTAAATCAAGTCTTAGAGGGATACCAAAATTATGAACCCCACTGAGATCCATGTTGGCAGTGCACCTTTGATTACTCTGACTAGAAAGTGCCTTGTGGGAAGTACCCCTCCTCCCTGAATTTGGCAAACATGCTCTGTCTAGAAGATCTTTCAAACCAGTGTATACAACCTGAGACAAAGCTGGGAGTCACACACTATCCCAGATGCCAGAAATCAATTGTCCAAAAACATTTTTGGTTTCTTTCTACCTCCTTTCTCTCTCTCTCATCTCACACCCTTTGCTCAGGACAGCACTTTGTGATTTGCCTGCAGCAAGGTATATTCCTGACCTAAGACATGGAGACTCTTGGTGCCCTTTTCCAAATCCTCTGTCCCATAATTAGCTGGTGTTTAAATACAGTCCTTTGGAGCAGAGGATGTTGTCTGCAAACAATGTGGAGTGAGACACTCAAGCCAAACCATTTGACACCCTGCCAGCCTAGCAGGCATCTGAAAAGAGTTTTCAATTCCACATCAGCTTTTTTTTTCCAGGGACAAAAGAGAACTTGCATTCTATTTAAAAGCTGTTACAATTCTATAACGTTACAATTTCTGTTCTGAAAAGGAGCATGCTTCACCTAAACTTTTTATACTTTATAAAATATGTGCTGAAATAAATTAGGAGCTTCCATTTCTACCCATCAACTTTTTCTTTTGAAGGGCTTTATACATTTTAGCCTACAGAAATTGACTCAAACCTCCCCTTTAACCCAGTGAACTATGCTTCTAAGTCAGTGTGTAACTTTTAGCATTTAATATCCTGCCACACTCTCCTTGCTTTTTATCCTGGACCACGTGCTTTCATCTCTGTAAATGATGCCTGTAAAAGTTTGATTCATTTGCCAAATTTAAGAACTACCCAAGGGTGTTTTTTATTTATACTAATAATTTGTAAATATACATGTTGTTAAAAAGCAAACGTATCTCAATTTTATTTCCACCTCTGCAAGGTCTCAAGGCTGTGCCAAGCTAAGTAAAACTACTGGGTTCCTGAAGATGTTTCTGTCAGGCAATTACACATGTACTTTCAAAATTTTTCGGAATTCACAAACATTTGGCAAAACTTCTCAAATTATGCCTTCCCTTTTCATCAATTCTCGCAGTCAAGTTGATTAAACACCCTAAAACACATCCTCCTATTTTAAATAAAATAATTACATTTAAACAAAAAACCTCCAGATATTGTCTCTGTAACACTACTCCAATCTCCTAATGCGTTGTATCCACAGGAGATTTCTTTATAGATCAACATGCATGAGAATTTTCTGCTGGTTGTCCTTGCTAGCCAGACATTGCCTGAATTTCAGAAGCCACTTCACCATAAATCTGAGATGCTAAATCTTGCTAAGGAGGCAGGTGTGTAAGTGTGGGCTTAGCACTGCAATGCTGTGTTTGTACTCACATCCAGACAGTTCAGTGCACAAGCAGAGAACCATGTGAGCTTTTTTCCCTCTGCTAGACATATCCATTGCATTCTATAAAAACAGCACCTGTAACCTGCAGGCAACTATGCAATGAGATAGAAGCAATACCTGTCAAAACAGACAGAACATTCAGCATCCTCAAATAATCCTATTGAAATAAGAAGGGCTGTGAGGAGGTGAGATTGGCTTGTCTTCAAGAGTACAGTTAATCCAGGTAACACACACCACGTGTATTTCACAGCCGCTGCAGAGTTCACTTGCAGCATTTTCTTACATGGGTTTTATGGACTTTGAAAGAGATCCAGGTACTCCACTCAACTTAGCAACTCAGAAATTTTATGATCTCAGTGAAGCCCACACCATATAAAAAGTAGCTGGGATTCTCAACAGGTTCTCTTAATCTTTCATGTTCTACCATTTTTAGCTTTTTCCCTGAAGCTCCCAAATACTTTTTCACAACTGATTCTGTCTGTGTCAGGCAACCCCATCTCCCACCTTTAAAATAAACACACTTCACATACTCTATAGATTATTGTCTTTGCATAGACTATCCCAAGTCTTCTTCTACACCAAAAATTCAATTTCTCAGGAACCATGAAGGAAGGTAAATTGCTTGGTGTTCACATGTCTAACACACTAAATTATAACGCCAGAGAATCTAGAATCTGTATACTTCATCCTTTGAGCTTTTGGCTGCAGAGTAAGTCACCAAAGCAGTCCTACCACAGACAAATATGGTCTACAAGTATTTGATGACCTCCAGAATGAGTCTAGAAATGCCATCCAAGGACAGGTCAGATATTTTCCCTAAAAACTGGAAGGGAATTGGGAAAAACACATGTGCTTTAAACAGTGTGCTCACATGAGGAAAACTGCTAGTAATGCTGTCATTGGTTAGTGCCAGCATGAAGAATGCCATCATTCTGGCCACCAGGTCACAGAAATTAGATGAACTGTGGCTGTTGGTGTAAAAAAAAAAATGTGTACTAAGTTGCTGTCAGAAGACAGGGTAGGCTCAGATATTCTTCATAAAATGTAACAGGCTGCCCAGTGAGGTTGTGGAATCTCCATCCTTGGAGATATTCAAAAGATGTCTGGACATACACCTGGGAAAGCTGTTCTAGATGACCCTGCCTGAGCAGAGTGTTTGTACAAGATGCCCTTCACAGCTCCCTTCCTTCTGCAACCATTCTGTGATTCTGGAATGACACAGCTCCTTTCCAGAGACATGAATATCCACTGCTGCACACTGACACTACTTCAAAGCAAAAACCAGCAAATTAGAGGGACAGAGGGGGAATCTGCAGTGCAGACTTTTTCACATTTTAGAAGCAGCACTTTGGAAGTCACCCTGCCTCTCCCTCCTCAGTTCCCTTTAACCATCAGTCAGTGCTGATCCTTGTTGAGTTGAGTTGCCTGTCTGGCATTTTCTTGAGATGCCACCAACGTAGGCACCCTCTGCCAAACCAGACTCAGTGGGGAAGAGAGCCTCTTATGACACAGCAGCTCATCTTCCTACTTCCCTGGCAGAACAGCGTGAGCAGCAGAGCAGATACACAGATTAATCTCTGAAACCAAAGACCTACCTTGCACCTTCCTTGTGAAGGAACTTTAAGCTGGTAGATTCCAGCCAGATTATTCTAAACTGTAATATTAGAATCTTACAAGGAAGCTGTAGGTAAAGTAAGTCTAAGATCTGCTGGGGGGTTGTTTGCTTGCTTGTTTCTGTTTTGGTTTATTTTTTAAATACAGATAAAACTGACAGGTTTGATGAAATGTTTTGGGAGAAACAGAATGGAGAGCTTGACCTTCCTAGACATAGCTCAGGTGTAACTCTCTGGGCAGGGTTTTATGCTGTTTTTCCCCTCTATTCTTCTCCTTTTCATAGAGCTAAAGACCTGAAGAACATCCTGTGCATCATTCCCCAAATCATGGATACAACAGCATCAGTATAGCAACTCATCCTCAGCCCTGCTTCATCCACCTCAGAGGTCCCACGTTTTTCAGGACATCAGTCATGCTGATGACACATTCATGCAAATATGAAACCTTGTCCCTTCATTGACTCAAGTTCTTTACTAAAAGTAAAGAATCATTGGCCTGAGACTACACAGGGTTATTTCTATGGATGGGGTCAACACTGTTTTAAGACTGTGTTTCTGTGACTGGAGTTTGTCTCCAGAGAAATGCTCTCCTAGCTCCAAGGTACAATTGCTGCAGTTAAACCTCTGTAGTTATATTAGAATTACTTCTTCCTCCCTGTAATCACTCTTATTCCAAAATAAGCACGGGCTTTTATGTTTTATTTTAACTACTTCCAACTACTGCATGAGATAAATAAACAGACAAGCAAACAAACAAAAAGTCAGATTACAGAGTAACAGTGCCCAGACACAAGGCAAAATCCACAATGCTCCCTTAGTTTCTTCTCACAATTAATTCAAGCTGAACGTGGCTCTTTCAGACAAGCCCCTTGCTGCTCTTGAATCACACAGCTTTTCCATCCCCAGCTGCTGCAGACAAATCCACGTGGAAGTCAAGGCCCTGCCATGCACATACCATGGGGCCTTGTTCTTGCTTTGAAGGTCCCCTTGGCAGCTCTCCTCACATCAAAAAATGTACTCCAAAGCTGCCCTGTCAGAGAGGAAGCATTTTCTGTGAAGAACAAACATATGCCAGCTCTCCAGACAGAGCTGCTGTGGCTCTGGGGCTGATGAGCACGGCCTGCTCAGTGACCAACACGATGTTGTGCAGCGGCAGCACAGCAATGCTCAACTTCCATCAGGTGCTGTCTTCAGGCCACAACACTGAGGTGCCTCAGCCTCTCATGGTAACAGGTTTGCAGTGCAGAGGCAATTTCAGGGATACAACAGCTCGTGGATGAAATCTCCAAGTGTGTTTCCACGTTATTGTGGCTGTCCACAGCGAGGGAAGCTGCAGCTCTCAGTCAAGCTCTCATGGACAGCTCTGACTCAGCTTCACCCAGCTGGCCCCAAAGCCATTTTAGAAACCCTTTCCCAAAGGCACTCTTCCTGCCACCCCTGGGGAGGGTGAAGGGTCACAGCCACTGTAGAAAGCAGGAGCAGCTGCAGTCAAACCCAAGTGGAGTGTCTGAGCCACAGGTTCTCCTCAAACACCACAGCAAAGACAGAATGTCCAAAAGGTGCCTCAGAAAGCTGTACCCCAACCTGGGAGGGGTTGGGAAGTGCAGAAGTGTGTGCTCAGCTCCCTGCAGGGAAGGTGAGCCTGCTATCACTCATCAAGAGGTTCCAAACCAATTAAGAAGAGACACTCACAGGCTACACTGTATTTTCCTTTTTTTAAAAAAAAAATCTCAAAGGAAATTGCTGGGTCCCAGTATTAATGAACTCCTACCTCTTTTCTGGAATCCCATGCAGAAGGTTATACTGAAAACTAACTAAATAAAAAATCCCCCCACAGATCTTTTGTGAACTTTTTCCACTGGCAAGAGCCCATTCCACAGCCCATGCTGACAAAAAAACTCCAAAATTATCAGATCTGAGTAAAACTTCTCAAGCAAAAACATTTTCCCAGCACAAACCATTGTTCTACTGAAACCAAACCTTTTCTCTAGCAGTATACTTTATTTGTTAACATTTAGCTGTGGCAATTCTCACAGCAAATTTTTCCTTGCATTAATTTTAAAATTTCACTCTAAATAAATTTCTCTTATATAAAAATTTCCCAGATTTTTTTTTCCTTTTTTCAACAGGAAGAAGACCAAGGAACCCTCAACTTTCTAATCATTGTTAAAAGTATCAGTTTCTCGTTAGAACTTGTTATAGGAAAAACACAAGGAAAAAGACAACACTGTGACTGTTTTGGGTTTATGTTGCAGGTTTATATGCTATTAAAATGTTTAGGTCTTATTATGCACTTTAAAAATGCTAGTGCTTAATGTGCTCCGATTAGGGCTTAACAAGCCCTTTAAAAATGTTACAATGTTAAACCACCAAATCACATTGTCTCTACAGAATAAGCGGCTTAAAAAATCTTCTGTTCTTCACAACCTAGCCCTTACATTAATAAAAACAAAATCCAGTCATAATAAGTTTACATCATATATCAGAATGTTTTGACATCCTTAATGACTGGGAGTTAAGAAGTTGGCTTAACTCTGTGTGCTAGTGTGTGCTTGTTTGAGTGTAGGAGTGAAGGTTAGTGGTTTTCTGAAAGCCTTAAATAACAGAGATAATGAAGATGAACATTGTGCATTTTTGCCATAACTGGTGTCTGGAATCCTGTTGCCTAATTTAAAGGGCCAGTTATGTGACTGCAAAGAGTGGAGAAAATATCCATTGAGCCTCATAGCTGTGCTGTAGTGGGCAGTGATAGCCACAAACCTGGGCCAGGCTTTGCTACCTCACTCAAACCAGTCACTGGGACATGCAATGGCACTGGTGGTCCTGCATTTCCAGTGTCCCACAGTTCTGACAGCGAGGCTCCAACAATAAATAAACAGGTTTTGTTACTCTTCATCACTTGGAGAAAAAGCTCCACAGCAAAGGATGTCTGTAGCAAACTGCAGTGTAACAGGACAATTAACTGTGTAATAATGCTGTCTCCATGAAACAGATGTAAGTGATAAAATGTTTACAAATTGTGACATTCTAACTGGAGGAGGAATTGTTCTGGTTTGTACCACAAAGGACACCTAAGCTGGCAATCAGCAAACATCCCCTACCTATAGCTGTACACGAAAAGTTACAGCAGTAAACACGAGAGGCTGGTTTCTTCTTTTTTGCTCTTCTAATTTAAATATATGTTACTCTGGGATTTGCATGATCACTCAGGCAAAATTCACTTCAGTATATGTCCAGCTTTCTTGAAAACCATAAATATGGGAGACATCCAATTGCAGCTAAACAAACCCACATGACTTATTTAACTAATTACAGAGTGTAAAGAGTGAATTCTAAAGTAAAAACAGTGCCAGATAGTTCTCAAGGTTGAAATACACTTGCACACCCTATTCATTAATTGCAAATAAATAAGTCAAAAAAATGCTCAAGCTTCATGGATAATAGAAAAAAGTGGTCTACTTAGCTCAATAAACTGTTTGCTGCAATTACATCCACTAAGTTTTAAAGGGCCAATTTTCATGGCTACACTTTTCAAGAGGACTATTACAGCATTACTGAGTATTTTCCAGTGACATGGGATGTGTTTTCGAACTGACTACTGTCACAAGTTGGATCATTTCAAGATGTGGACAGCACTGATGGCTCTCCTTTTTATTTTCCCACCATAGATAGCTCAAGTTTATATAATTAATGGAATTTATGCACATATCTGTGCCAATATACTAATGTACATTGCTATATTCAAGTCCCCAGTTAAGAAACTTGCTTACTTTTACCAACTTTCTTAAGTGTTTACTTATTCCTCATTTACTGGATCAAAATTTTTTGCTAGATAACATGAGATGGAGAATTTATCTTGTCTTTGGTTTTACTTGTTTACTAACATCAGCCTATTGTGAAACAAACATGAAAAATGTTCAAAGGCTTAAAAAATTCTTTCCCCTTCCCTGGAACTGTCATGTTCTGTTCAATTTAAATATGTGGTAAATTGATTTTTTTTTCCATATTAATTTTCCCATGTTCCTTTGTATTAAAAATAACACAGAAAAATGTTTCCATCTGCTCTGCACTCAGTTGCTTATGCCTTCAGAGATGTTGGGCTCTGTGCAGAGAACAGAGTGTTTTAGGGATACTCTTCTCAGTCCAACTTTTCTCTAACCTCAAGCACCCAAAATCACAAAGTTGTAAAACTCATCAAGGAATCCAGACACACACACACACAAAAAAAACAACCAAGAAACCCAGTGCTTTTATTTTTCTTTCCATTTTCTTTCTAGTGTCTGGACTTTTCTATTAAATGAATTGTAGATTTTCAAAGATGTCTGTTTAACAATTACAGCTTAAAACTCGTGTTTTAAGGAGGAAACAGGAGAAGGAGAAGGAGAGCAATAAGGGAGAAAGAGAAGAGAGAGGAAGCGTGGGATTGCTGACTGGGCAGGTATTCCCTGGGGTACCAGGGCCAGGAGAAGACACCCAGCAGTGTCCCCAGGCACCTGAGCACTGAGGTCAGCCTCCTGCCCTGCCATGGTTTGGGGACTTGTGGGACATGGGGACATTTGGGCTGTGGGAGCTGCAGGAGCTCAGGCACAATGATTCCCCAGGACAGCCCACAGGCAGATGTTCTGCACAATTGCCTGCACATTCCCCCTCTCTGGACCCATAAAACACCCAGGCTTGTCTCCTTTCTTTTCTGCTCCTCTCTAACTCATTAATTTGGTTGGACAGATAGGAATTGTTTTTGTCCTGTGTCAGCCCAGCCTGTGTGCTGCAGCAGACAGAGGTGGCAGCTCTGCAAGCAGGAGTTTGTGAAGGGCCCCAGTGGCAGGGACTGCTCCTTTAGCTGGGCTCCATCAGCTGCTCCCCAGATCCTGCACTGGAAGGGACTGGTGTGACTGCTCCTCTCTCCATGCACTATTCACCCCCTGCCTGGGACACCAACCCAGGCAGCAGCAGCCTGCCAGCACAGGAGCTCACAAACACACCTGCCTGCAGTGCTAAGGAGTGTCTGCTGCTTTCCCACCCTGCACAGACAGCAACATTTGCTGCACTGGGGAAACTGAAATTAGATCCTCTTAATATTCCTTAATAGGCGAAAGGCAGAAGAGTGGGCGAAGAGAGCAAACAATGTGCAACAGTGCTTAAATTATAGTAAAATACATTAACAATAAATACTCCCCTGTCAAGAATATGTCATGCAATTATATTTACTGCTCTGAGCAGAGCTAACCAATGTTTTGAGAGGGTGGTTTTGCACTCCCAAGATGACTCTCCTTCAGGGACAGCATATGTGAATAATCATTTAGACATGGGATATCAGCTGTGAAAAAAAACTGCTGCAGTACAGGGTGCCAGATGTGATGGCTAGAAAGTTAGCTCCCTCTCCTGGATTAGGCCAGAAAATTAAAGTGCATTGCACAGATCTAAACCAGTACTCGGGCATTTCCCAGCATTGTAATTTTTTCCCTAGTCTTAGAAGCTCAGTCAAGGGAAATCTACACTTCCTGAAGTAGTGGGGTTTGCTGAGAGAGCCAGCATATCACCTGAGCAACAATGACATCAATCTCACTGCCAATCTTACTGCAACCCAGGTAAATTCCCATATAAATACATGCAAGAATGCAGAATGCACATCTGCACACATCTGCAGAGCCCAAGCAATGTGACTTACTGTCATAAAGTGCCACAGTCCATAAAAATGTCCTTGCAAACCAGACCTTTCCTATGGCTGTGACACTGCCCCTCAGCCCTTCTGCAAGCAGAAGGACCATTGCTGTGAGCAGCAATTTGGACAGAGTGAACTAAGGACAGAGGGACTTTCTGCCTGAGCTGAGAATTTGAGAACTGAGGCTGAGGTGAAGACAGAGAGCACATCATAAAAAGAAATTTTACTGAAGTCATGAATATTTTTCTAAGTGTCTTGCAAATAGGCTGAAATATTGCAGTTTCCACAGTTTCCAGACCACATGGGAACTCAAAGTCCTTTTGCTGGGAAAATTACATCTTCAGTTTTCAGAGCACAGAAGTTTGGACAGCTAAGATGCAGCTAGGAAAAGAATGAAAATATAGGTGTTCATAGTTCCCTCACCACTTGGGATTTGATCAAATTGAGATAAAGTCAATGATGAAGAAGATCCCCTTAAATGTAGGGTTTACAATAGCTCTATGAAACTGCACAAACAAAAGTTTAAATAAAGTATTTTTCCTGCCTAATTATAGACTAACTGCTAAATACAATCCTTTAAGATTATATAGGTTCTTTCATCCAAGAAACTGAAATTTCTTCACACTTTGAACACTACCCTTACAGGATCATCATGCACTACTTACAAATAAGACAACAGGGCAAAAAACCAAAAAGTAACATGAAATGCACACATGACAACTGATTTGTCCAAACAGAAAACCATTATGATTAAAGCCCAGACTGTTCAGTTGCTCCATCTCTTGCTTTTACTACAAAAAGAGTAATTCTAAAAGGGAGACTTTTACAAAAACAGTGACAAGAGAGACATATCCATGGGCAATTCAACCTCTTTGAAGCTGGAATCACCTCCTGGAGGAGGATTGCTTACTGCCTTCCAGCTCAGACTCTCCAGCTGGGTAGTTGGAGGCTTTTAAGAGCAATTTTGTCAAGGAGTTCAGAGCAAGCACAGGAAGCTATGCCATAACTGGAGAGGTTATTCACTACTGTATCTCACTAGCTGGGTAAGAAAACCAGTCTTGTTATCCATACTCAAAAGGTTTGGACTTGCTATTACTATTATAAGTGCATGTTCGTAGATCACACAGAGCTGTCTCCAGGAGTGCTGGTCCTGTGTTAACACTGAGTGAGCTTAGGTTACTCTGGTTCTATTGCTTCCATAGGATGAACTCCCTAAAAAATTGCAAATCTCTGTCACTGAGTTGGAGCCTCCTGAGCATCTCTTCCACAAAGCTACTACTCAGCTGGAAACTTTGGGACCAGTTTGGATAATTACTCTTAGTTTCCAATGATTGTGAGAGTCCTTTACTGACTGCCAGCCTTTCCCAGCACGTGTGAGGTACAAATAGAATGGGCAGAGCCATGGACAATGCCTGCATTGCCCTGCTCTACAGACCTGTCTGCTTGGATGACCTTCATAAGAGCCAAAATGTATGCAAGCACTTTTAATAATGGTAATTAAAAATCCTATTTTAAACCAGGGCATCTACCCAAAGAATTTCGCTGGCAAAATTAAAAAAAATAAAATAAAATCTTCCTCTACAATAAGCACACTACACACAAAACCATAAAATTATATGAATTATACATTTCAGCAATTATTTTCAGGATACCCTATTGAAAGATCCTCATAAAACATTCTACCCTAATACCACACAAATTAACAGCTAGATTAGGGCTAGTTGGCCAATACTAGAATTAGATGAGATTATAAAACATACCCTCTTTGAAATAGCACAACACCACATACAGAACAGATCCATTTTACCCAGGAGAAAGTGCAGAATTTTCTGCCTCCTGAAAAGATCAATAACTGTTGTTTTTCACTCCAGGAGTCTAGATGAAGTTTGTCTGTGGCCAGAGACCGAGTGACTGACAAGAACACTTCCCAAATTTCCACTCAAATTGTATAAAGGACTTCTTAGCTTGAATAAACACTGGGGAGGAAAAGGGACAGTAAGGCCAGTGACAGCTCTGTTCATTCTGAATTAATTCAGTCAAGAAAGAAATAAGATTGCCCACATGATGAAACCCAGAGATACAGAAAAACACACATACTGGAAACATTTAAAAATGTTTGAATGCAAAAAACCTTTAGCATTTAAAATCTTGATTACCATCAGTGACATGTATGTATTTTCCCAGAGTGATATGTATTTCCAGGCAAAAGAAGGACTCAAGTTGTCCTAGAGTGTTTTCCCAGCTCTCTGCACAGCTGGGATCTGTAAAGGAATCTCAGGAATAGTAGAGCTTAAAGTACTGAACATCTCTGAGGACTCAAGCCAATGACATCATTTCTATGTCAGGATGAATCTAAGTTGCCAGAAGATATTCTGGCTCCTCCAAATTCTACAGAAATCCTGGAAAAATGAAATATTCCCAAATCTTCATTTTGCTAAAGCTGTATCTGAAATTTGGCCCTATTTATGCCACAAGATTGTACAATCTGGCAGCATTTCAACACAAATAGTGTGTGCTGAGTGAACAGTAGTAACTAACAATACAACTGCCCTTTTATTCTGATTATTAGGTATAAGAACATACAAGCTTGTATAATATTACACATCTTGTAAATTTACTGTAATTCCTATTGATATGAACAAAAAAAAGCTTTTATGAATGAAATATTGTAAATTACTGAAGACTTTTATTCTGTGCTGTATAATCTGATTCATGTTTACCCTCAAACACCTACCAAAAAAAGTAGCAGCTTTACAAACTCTCAGTTTCCTGCAGTGACTGTTAAACTCTTTTTAGGTGGTTTAAAATAAATGCAAAACATTTCTTCTATTTACACACTCATGAAATGTATATTTTTATGTTTGGCTTTTGAAATTACACTAAAATATTTTTTTTTAAAAACTTTACAGAAAATGTTTGCCATAAACTCCCCCAACAGGTTCACTGCCAGTATTTTTGTTGCTAGTCCCCATGGAAACCAATATAATGGCTTTCAAATTTGTTTCTTAGAAAAGACTATTTCAGTCCCATCTTCCAGGCTCTGTAGATTTTCATTAATTGCTGAGATGTTCTGATGTTCAGTGATACAATTCAAATAAGTGTCAAAACATTGCTCTTTCAAAATAATCATTTTAAATACTAAATGCACACTATTAAGAACTTGTCAAAAAGTATCAAGAAATTTTTATTTAATTTAAAATTTAAATTGTATATTTTACAGAAAGTTACAATAGAATTATTTGCAATTTAAATACTTAAATCAATGAATCGTTTTGGTATTATTGAATTTTATTACTTAATTTCTCAGCTCTCCTACTCCCTTTTGCTCCCACATCTCTGCACTCGTGGTATAATGCAAAAATAAAATAAGAGATGAGAAAACTCATATTTTTAAAGCTTGATTTTCACATGAAGAAATTCTAATTTTTAACCAATTTAAAAAAACTAACATCTAGTTTTAAAAAAAATCAGAGGTATATACACACTTGCAAACAAAGATCAGAATTGATAGGTCACAATCTCTATGTCTTTTAATTAGCATTTAATGGGCAGATTGCTAGCCCATGCAATGAGGTGAAAGCCAAGCACACACCATGCAAAGCTATTTTAAAACTCACAGCTGAATAAATAGTGGAGCAGTAAGCAATAAAACCTGATTTTTTTCAGAAAGAGATGAACAAATACTTCGGATTTTTTCTCATTTTCTTGATAGTGTGAATGAAACCAGAACACACACACCCCACCAGCCCACAGTTAAGTCATTTAAGAATTTGAGTTCCAGTAAGGAATGAGAAGTCTAAGAGCTGGGTTTTTTTTAGAAACTATTATTGCCACGATCCATCTGTGAAAATAGTCCTGACTTTGAGTCAGTTAGAATAAGTCACAATATTAATGACAGCCAGTAATCACTTTGAAGTTTTACACATTGGGCCTGTTTGGATGTGAACCTATTTTTTCTGGTGTTTTTTACTGGAAGCAGAGTCCTTTAATGCTGCCCTGCACACTGCAGTGTTCTGCCACTCCTCTTCCCACATTCCCAAGGTGCTGGGAGAAAGCCAAATGCACCTGTCCTGCTGTGAAAGCACACAACAGACAGAGAGGACTCATTTAGGGACAGGATTAAGGTCTGTGCCCATTCTTACACCCCAAAATTGTTGTTGAAAAGGAAGACAAGAGCTACCCAGTAAACTGCACTATGGTGTTAACCCTGTGCAATGGAGAGCTGTGCAAAGCAACAACCATTACTGTGAGTTTAAGTTCTGTCACCTAGGAAAGAGGGTGAAAGGAGTGTGCAAAACATGGGAGCTTGTGGACATGATATTCTGAACCTGAGAGAATTTCAAGCTCTCAGGGGCTGATTGTTCCCAAGGGGAAGTCTTTGGGAACTTTTTTTCTCTCAAAGATTGTTGTGTGGATAAGGTTTTACTCTCCCAAAAGAAGGCACAGATGTTCTGAGAGTGTTTTCTCTCTTGTCCCACCAATGGGATGAGGGAGGTGTTGTTCCTTCTACCAGTCAGGGTAACCTGTATTGGAACTGCTTCTAAAAGGGTTGAAAAACTTCAAAATAAAGGTTTTTCTGCCTCATGAAAAACCTCTGGTTGTTGTGATTCCTGAAACCTTTGCTCTATACTTTGTGTCCTCCTCCAGGAGCTGACCAAGAGAGTGTCTTTACACAAAGAGATTCTCTGACTTACTCAGAGGAATTCAAGAGGTCCTGCATGGAGACAATTAGCACTGCTGAAATGACTCAGCTGCTCCTCAGGACCCCTCTCAGACCTGCCATTTCTGGCAAACAGGACACACTTTGCATTCTTGTTCTTTGTTTTATCTCATTACTGCACCAGAAATACCAGGAAATGAGCAAGTGCTTCAATCAAACTAAATAGTAGTGCCCTGTAGAGTGAACAGGAGTTTCACTTTATTTCAACAAAGGCAAATCACAGTGTAGGTGACAACTTTTCCTTCCTTCCTTTGAATCCTAAGCAGTAAATTAATGCTTCTTAAAAATTTATACATTGTCTTAGTTACTTTATATAAGTCAGATGTATTTGAAGATTTGAAAATGTTTTTCCTCTTATTCAGTATTAAGAAATTGGATGGGAAAAACGCCTGAAGTTCCTCTTTTATGGAGGGTGTATCTCATACAGAAAGTGCTACTTTTATTATATCTTGAACTCTCTTTTTTGTGACATATCTCCTTAGGTTAAAAGGGCAAGGATTGGCCAGGTGTTGTTTTTCCAAAGGACTCTACAAAGACCTAAGTTACGAAGGCCAAAACATTCCCCTCTTTGTTGACAAGTTGCAGTTTTCAATTAACCTAGCTAACAGGTGATTTCAGTAAAACATTCCCATCCTGCACAGGGTGAATTTCTGAACTGTGAATGGTATCTATGCTATTGCTGATACACCCTTTCAGAATTTGTGGTGTGCCAGTAAATGTGGTATTTCTGCCCGAGCATCTTTGAATAACACCAGCATATTTGTATAATGGCAGGAAGGGAAGCTAAAAACTGAAACCTAAGATGAAATTTGAAGAGATAATTATAGTTAAAGGATTTGTGTTTTATTACTGGGTTTACATCTGGGAGTGTCCTATTGCACTCTCATATTAATACGATCTTGGCAATCTGAGAACAACTGGGCGAAAGAAAAAACCCTATCATTCCGTACAGATGTGAATCAGCACTATTGTGTTTTCTCAACTGGGAAGTGGTTTAAACTTCCTCTTTCATCTCCTATTGTTTTTAGAAAATTGTCTTGTGATTGTTCTTCAGCTACACAAAATAAGCCACTCCCTGGCTAGGCCCAGCATATGCTTTGATTTCATTAGCAATTTGAAACCCCAAACGAGGGACCCAGCATAGGGTTAGATACGTACCAGGAGACACAACACCATCTTCCTGGCACAAAGGGGCTTTTTCCATTTTAAGCAATGCTCAACTTTGATTAAAAGCAGTTAGCCAGGACATAATCTCTTGGCTTAAAGAGCAATGCTTGTCCTCCATTCCTCCCTTGGCACTACATGCTTAGTACAAGATGAGACTAAGCCACCCTTTGCTACTTGCCTTGCAAATTCCATTGCAGTGAACTGGAGATCGTATCTGCAAGTTAAAAGTCTCTGTGCAGATTCTGGGCCTCAGGTGTGCCTCAGGTCTTTACACACTGACATTCAGACATGGGGCAGCAGCTCTAAGTCTGAATGGAACAAAGACTGGCCTACAAGGAGCTCTGCTCTCCCTGACACAGCTTTGGCCAGAGCACAGCTCCCACTCTTAAGGATCACACGTATTGGTTACTGCAGCAAGACCTGTGGTGCATCTATTGAAATGCCCACCACCTCATTTTCTTTCATTGATAAGTCGAAATAACATAGAGAAAGAGGTAAAAATTACAGAGGAAGAAGTCTCTCCTGTGCTCTGCTACCAGCACCAGCTTACAGCAACACTCTGCTTGAAGTTTTTGCCGCATTCATCTTCATTTGATGACAGGGAATTGGTGCTTTTTCAATTTTCTTCAGTAATAGAGTTGAGTTGGCTAAATACTTTAAACAAAAGAGAGATGAGCATTCAGAGCACCTGGCTAGGATTTGTGTCTCTACCATGCCTGGCAAGTCAGTCCAAGCAGCAAGTGCTTCTCCTAAGGGTGATCATATTATACCAGGATACCAGAAACATCCCAGGAGTAAACTCAGGAGTGCTAACCAGATCAAGCTCATAAAATCACAGTTGTCTCATTTGGGGTCACTAAAATTGTCCAGTTCTAGAAGAGAATCCATAGGTGACTGCATTTGGAAGGAGAGGGACAGAGATTGCAGTGTGCAGAGCTGATTCTGCAGGGGAGATCCCAAAGGGGAGGATGGTGGAAACAGGAAAAAGTGGAGGCAGGAGGGGATCTGTGGGGTAACACCTGAGCTTGTCTGCATTTTCTCTCTTTTCTCAGCATCTGTTTCTGGCCTTTGACAGAGACAGGGCACAGGAAAGAGGGAGAGGAGGAAAGAGGCTGAGGCAGAATCTTCAGACACAGCAGCAATCACTAAATAGCATGCAAATTACTTCTGTTGGTTTTGTTCCTGTTGAATTAAAAACTATTAACTGGCTATAAATTTATCTAATATATATATATTACTTTTAAACTTGGGGGAAAAGCTGAAATTATAAACCAGAAAAAATTTCCTTTAATAAATTTATCAAATATACATATATACATATATATTTAACTCTTAAACTGGGGGAAAAAATCTGAAGTTATAAGCCAGAAAAATGTCCCTTGAATAAACTAAGGGAGAAGTAATTTCATGGTTATTAACATCAGAGTGGTCAACTGCATAGAATTCACATTTCATTGTGAAAAAAAGCAGATAAACAATCTCCTTCCATTGTTTGCAGTAATCACAGACTGCTAAATAATTTAATGTCATTATTTTAGTTGTGCAACAAATAAAGGGATAACAAATGAATTCTAAAGCTCCTTCTGAGAATTTCGTTCTTTTATTTAAAAATCTGTCCTTTTTTAAAACCCATGTAAGGCAAATCCACAATTTATACATGAGGCAAACTTTTGGACAGAAATACTTTTGCCAGAAAAAAACAGTTTATTCCAAATCTGCTTCCCATAGAAATGGGAATTTATAATAATTTAAATCATTTATAAATTTAAGACTCCAGTCCTCTCAGTGCCATATAAAAGTGAGGCTGTGTAAAACCTGTTAAATCAAATTGTATGGCCAATAAAACTAAAACTTTCAAATATGTAAGACTAAGACTAAGAAGCCCTGGACACTTCACACCAAGGAAATAAAGGAAGTCTGTATTGTTTGGTAAAATTCTCACCTCAATCCTGGTAATCTCCTTTAAAATAGATCAGTGGTTAGGGTGCTAGAAAGCAAAGAAAGTGAAACAAAGTTCTAATTTGATTTGTTCATTCTTATAGCACATATTATAAATATACCCTATAGTTTTGGTTCTGTTCAGACACAAAAGAAAAACAATGTCAGCCTACAGGAGCTAATTAATGAAATTAATAGAGAAAGTCTAGCAGACTTGAGCTCTGCTTTCTCTTTAACATCCTCAATATATGCTGTAGATGGGAGGGTACCACTTAAAAATCAGTTTATGAATCTATAGCAAGATAATGGTTCTTGCTTTGTACAACTTGGTATTGATCCCTTACTGCTGACAGATTAAAAGAATATTTTCAAATAGACCCTTTGTTTTGTTTTCCAAAACCACATGGTAACTGTGAGCTCAAAATAGGTGTTTCACCCTTGATCTCCTAAGCCCAAATTTAGAACCAATTTTAAAGTAACATTTTAAAGACAATTCAGAAAGTTATTGGAAATTCTCATATCATTTTGATGCCAACTTTGTATTGCTGGTGGTAAGTATCTCATGGCTGGTGAGTACAGCACCTGGACACAGAGAAATGCAGAGTGAGAAGTGCAGAGCTCAGGGTGAGCTCTGTGTTTCTCAGTGTGTGTGCAGGGAGTGAGCAGGCAGGAGAGAGATCACATCTTTTCAAGCTCCTTAGGTCCAGTACACACCTCCTGCACTCACTGCAATGTCACCAGCTGCCCTGCACATGCTGTGTGAGTTCAGTGCTATGAAACACCTGAAGCAGGGGTGGGTCTGGGCAATCTGAACACCTAGAGCTGAATGGGATAAGCCTGTGGTACCTTTGACTTCTTCTTGCTACTACACTGAAATGGTGTGACTGCATTCCCCAAGAACCTCTGGAGAAAACAAGGGAAGGAATTACATGTTGAGCTGTGTCTTCCCCACAGATTCCATGATCCACACTAAAGATTTAGGTGTGAACCCACAGATTCACACTGAAGAGCCACTGAGTGCACAATTACTACACAATCATCACAGAGCCAGGCACACATGATGTTAGCTAAATACAAAACAGTGAAGTCCCAACAGGAAAATGCTCTTCACAGCTGAATTTAACTAAGTGGCCTGCACAGCATTTTTCCTATCACTAAATTAATTCATTTGGTGGCCTCTCAGGTATAATGACACAACCATGAAGAGCTGTGTGTCTTAGTGACTTGGGCCATGGAAATGGGAACTTCAAAGAAAAGAGTCACATTAAAAAGATGGGGTGTACAGGCAACTCAAAAGAGCACATAAATGGGGAAGAATGTAGCCAGGAAAAGGGAATATACAGAGGAGGAAGAAAGAATTGAGAGACATGATAAAGAAACACTGTGCACAAAGGAGTTAGCTCAGCAGTGGAGTGGAGGAGGGTGACTGAGAAACGCGGCTTTAGTCATTCCGAAACTGTTAAGTGGTCAACTGGTTCCATCCGGAGAGAATTAGCAGGGGCACAGGAGGAGAGATTCACAAAACTGCCTGAGGAAGTGGTACTGTCAATCCCCTATCACCAAAAACTTGGCTGTCAGCACACTGACTCTGGTTGCCTTTTCTGGCTGATGACATCTAACCAACATTTCTGGAAGAGCCGTGCCCCAGAGCGCTCGGGGGGTGCAGCAGCCTCTCACGTAGGGCTATTTCACTCTGGAACAAACACATTCATTCAGCATGGCTGAAAGATGAGGGAGTTGGGAGAAAATTACTCCATTACCTGGTTGCTGACAAGATGGATGTTGAAGTTGCTGAATAGCAGGTATTAAAGAATTTCTGCAAAGTGACAGAGCAACAAAAGGATAGGCTGAGGACAATCAAAGGAGCCCAGACTCCATCCCAGTGAGGGCAGCTGCATGATCTCTTAGAAGATGCTGTTTCCCATTAGGCAGAATGGGAAAGAAACTTGTGTAAGCCAGAGCAACTCAGGCTCACTGGATAAAAAACACTTACAGAAAAATGGTTTGAAATGTTTGAAACAAAAGGAGAATATCACCTGACAAATGGCAATGATTTAAAAGTTTCCAGGAATCTTTGTTATTATTACCATCATTATAATTTTTATTGTCTAGTTTGGTGAACAAACAAAAAATTGATTTCTTGTACAGATCCAAAAATGAGACAGGAACAGAAACAGTGGTCTTTCAGCTGTGAGATACTGGAAGTTCCTGGAGAATTTGGGCATCAGCAAAGAGCAGCCAAAATCAAAGTGAAGAAAGCTGAATAAAAGGAAAAATTAGATACAAAGAGGAAGAGCTAACCCCACTTTCCTCTCTTCTTTCTAGCACCACAGTCATACAGAGTCCATGACATGTGATTTCTTCCACTCTGTTATGGGAGTAGGAGGATTCATTTGATTTCTATCACACCTGCTTCTTATCTACCATCTTCCACCTACATTTAAGATTCAGAATTGCCAGAATTCAGATTTTCTCTTTTGACATCATTCTCTTGTCCCTCCCTCATTTCACTGTGGATGTGATGGGGTTACCAGAGTTTGCTTTGATCCCTAACCAGATCTGAAGATATCTGCACAAGGACTGCTCAAGATGTGAGCGTGCTCTTAGGTTAAGCAGGTTCTTCAGCACTGCTCAGTCATTCCCTCACTTTCTCTTACAAAATAAAACCAAACTAGGCAGGTGCAATCATTGTTTCATTCATTCATCTCAGTCTTCACCCATATATAAGCTCAAAATCATTCAGTCTAAGTGTAATAGTAAAACCATTCAGAGACTTTGCAGTGAAATATCACTCAGAAAATACTTCAGTTGTTACCTTTAGGATCTTTATATTTTTCAGTTTTCTAATGTGGTTAGGACAACATCAATATTTCTAAACACAGTTCAGTCTTGAGCTGCACTGACTTAGAGGAGTTCTATTGAGTAACTTTTTTGTACACTTTGTTTTACCTGAAATGTTCTGTTGAGCCAGTCACGACTCTCAGTGTGAAAGTCAGGTTCTCTATCCAAAAATGAAGGACACTTCAGCTGAGGGACAGATGGACAAGCTAAGGACCCAACCCCATTCAGCCTCATGCACCTGAGCAGCCCAGGTAGTTCCAGAGGGCCAGCTGTGTGAGAGGGTGATCTTTACATCTTTGATACTGTGAAGCTTCTGTGTGCAATGTAAAGTGTCTTCAGGACATAAAAACAGCTCTGTTTCTGAATATAGCAAATACAGACTATATGATGTATTGCTTTAAATAATCTCTTGCTTCTTTTACACCACCAGCAGAAAATGGGTATTTTTCTGGTTATTTATCCTTAATTTGTTTTAATGTCCTCTCTTGAAACATATCCCAGAGTGGCTTGACAGCACATTGGTGTGATCAGTACCAACCACACAGCTGAGGATTACTTCGAGCCCTTTGCAGTAACATGACATTTGTGTTGAGTTTTCAGGATAGCTTAAATAAGCCAAAAGTTACTATGATTCCTTAAATTTAAATTCAAATAAAATTAAGTGAATCATGCATGTTAATAAGGTTGTCTATGCTGCTATAATTGCACAGTTACGCTTATGGATTGCATAACTAACCTGTAACTTGAAAATGTAGAGAGATAGATAGATAGATGATAGATAGATGATAGATAGATAGATAGATAGATAGATAGATAGATAGATAGATAGATGATTGATAGATAGATAGATGACAGATAGATAGATAGATAGATGACAAATAGATAGATGATAGATAGATGATAGATAGATGATAGATAGATGATTGATAGATAGATAGATAGATAGATAGATAGATAGATAGATGATTGATAGATAGATAGATAGATGACAGATAGATAGATAGATAGATGATAGATAGATGATAGATAGATGATAGATAGATGATAGATAGATAGATAGATAGATAGATAGATAGATAGATGATAGATAGATAGATAGATAGATAGATAGATAGATAGATGATAGATAGATAGATAGATAGATAGATAGATAGATAGATAGATAGATAGATAGATAGATAGATGATTGATAGATAGATAGATGACAGATAGATAGATAGATAGATGACAAATAGATAGATGATAGATAGATGATAGATAGATGATAGATAGATGATTGATAGATAGATAGATAGATAGATAGATAGATAGATAGATGATAGATAGATAGATGATAGATAGATAGATGATAGATAGATAGATAGATAGATAGATAGATAGATAGATGATAGATAGATAGATGATAGATAGATAGATGATAGATAGATGATAGATTGATAGATGATAGATAGATGATAGATTGATAGATGATAGATAGATAGATAGATAGATAGATAGATAGATAGATAGATAGATAGATAGATGATAGATAGATAGATGATAGATAGATAGATGATAGATAGATGATAGATAGATGATAGATAGATGATAGATAGATGATAGATAGATAGATGATAGATAGATAGATAGATGATAGATAGATAGATGATAGATAGATGATAGATAGATAGATAGATAGATAGATAGATAGATAGATAGATAGATAGATAGATAGATGATAGATAGATAGATGATAGATAGATGATAGATTGATAGATGATAGATAGATAGATAGATAGATGATAGATAGATGATAGATTGATAGATGATAGATAGATGATAGATAGATGATAGATAGATAGATGATAGATAGATAGATAGATAGATAGATAGATGATAGATAGATAGATGATAGATAGATGATAGATAGATGATAGATTGATAGATGATAGATAGATGATAGATAGATGATAGATAGATAGATGATAGATAGATAGATAGATAGATAGATAGATAGATGATAGATAGATAGATGATAGATAGATAGATAGATAGATAGATAGATAGATAGATAGATAGATAGATAGATGATAGATAGATAGATAGATAGATAGATAGATAGATAGATAGGTAAATAGATAGATAGATAGATGAGTGAGCTGGAAAGAGGGATTCCTGTGGTACACAGCATTATGCACAATCACTACACACTAACACAATCTACATAATTAATATTTTGCACTTGCATAGTACTTTTCATCCATAAGCACTTTGAAAGCTCTACACAAAGAAATTCAATGAAAGCTCTAGAGTCCTGAGGCAAGAGCTCCCTGTCACAGGAATCATTCCACAGATCAGGATAAAAGCCCTTGGCCATTTGCATCAAGCCAAGCCCTGCCACAGAGGGAAATTACCACAGGCCAATTGAAATTCTTAGAGAAGCAGACAGGAGCTCTACTTTAACACTGAGAAAGCTGAAACTTTTGCATTTGTCTTACTTGGAAGAATGCACTATTGAGATATCCTACAAATATTTTTCATACAGAATGACAGACATCTCATTTCATGCCTCAATTCTATTTAAGAACACACAAACTTCTCAACTAAATTAGTTGCACATCTTTCCTGGTCTTTGCCATGTCACTGCCATACTGCCCCCTTTATGCTAACAATACTTGCATTTTCCCATTCTCTTTTATCTGTGCTGTTCTGTCATCTTTTGCTCATTCAAATCCATCCTCACAGAGGTTTGAGCAACACTAAGAACAATAGGTAAAATATATGTGTCTCACTATCTACTTATTCATATAAGTTCTCTCTCACTTCCCCAGATGACAAATTGTAAAACAAGTTTTGTTCCTTTTTTTTTTTACTGCAATGTGCCAAGTAGATTGTCGTCTTCTAATAAATGTATTTTTACGCTTGTGTAACAGCTAAAATATACATATCTATTTGGTATTCAGAAAACATCAGCTATTAGTCAATTAAATCAAAGTAACTTTAAAGTGCTCAACTTGAATGGAACTCACCCAGTCATTTACAAAACATATTCTTCAGCCTCTCCATTGTAATAACTTGTTTAAAATACCACAGTAGATACCACAGGAGTAGAATGGTTCTAATTTTAATACATAATACATAATCAGAATCATCATATCATAATATATAATCAGAAGACAGGTCCTGCTGAAGCACATCTGTGTCCTGATGTCTCAGGGAATCAGAGATGTTACACTCTGCTGACATTCACCTCCTTTCAGGCAGTCAGCAGAAAACTGCCCAGAACAGCTCCCACTTTCATGACATTGTAGCATAACCAGACAATAGCAAAAAATATATCTACACAAATATATAATTATTGTCATTGCTGTCTCCCCACTCTTGTTTACATTTTAATGAACTCTTCTAGTAAGAAGTTTCCTCCGTTTCCAGAAAGCCAGCACTCCATAAATATTGAGTTGTACTCAATCTGCTGATGTCCCAATTTTCTATAAACAGAGAAAATCCAAACTTATCACTAGGCCTAGCTGTTGAAAATAGGTTAGTGTAACTAAATAACAAAACAGGAGTGTTGTTTACTTGTTAATGCTCTACTAATGAAACAAAGCTGTTATAGCTTTGATTAATACAGCCCATGCTGGACAACTCTGGCATAACTTTCCTTGAAGAGTGACTATTGATTTCCTTTTCATTCTACACTTAGATACCACATATCTGGAATCCAGCCCAGGTTTCATAACTGCTACTATCTCCACATTAACAGCCTGTGCAAGATTAGAAATAGCTTTTGAAGATATATGCAAGGGTGAGGCAATCCAAGAATTTTCTCCATTTACACAGGTTGAGCTTTTCCATCTGTCTGTGTAACAACTTTTAAGGAATTAAAGGTGTTTGTAGGCATGATCAAATTCATCAATTACAATTAATAAATTATACCATTGTTTAATCTTTTTGCACTGCATTGTTTTTTCTCTCTTTTCTCTCTTTTCCTCTTCTCTTCTCTTCTCTTCTCTTCTCTTCTCTTCTCTTCTCTTCTCTTCTCTTCTCTTCTCTTCTCTTCTCTTCTCTTCTCTTCTCTTCTCTTCTCTTCTCTTCTCTTCTCTTCTCTTCTCTTCTCTTCTCTTCTCTTCTCTTCTCTTCTCTTCTCTTCTCTTCTCTTCTCTTCTCTTCTCTTCTCTTCTCTTCTCTTCTCTTCTCTTCTCTTCTCTCCTCATAATATCAGGTGTAGACATGGTAATTACCAGATACTATGGGATTACAGCTCAAGTAGATGCCAGTAAAAAAATCTTTGTAGTACTCTCCTCTCTCTCACAGTTTCCCTAAAGATACTCCCTATCATTATGTTGCATTCTGTGTGCACCTTCCTTATTGATCTACACACACAAGGCACACAGCTTGCCCAAGACTTACAGGTCAGGTAAGCAGCTTTCAGCTATGAAGATCTATGTGATCAAAAGAGGCCATGGGAATTCGCAAACAAGAAGACAAATAACTTTTAAAGAAACATTTTTTTTAATTCAGTGTAGTGTATTTATTGCATGGCACATGTGAGAAAACAAAATGTGTTCTGGTCATTTCTAGAAACACAGGGCATAATAAGTGGCCTGGTATTCATGTCTCAGACAAGTCTTCTTTGAGAACTGCTGGTTTTTCCATTTTACTTTCTCAAGTCACAGAATGGGTACTCTAAAAATCCTGTCCCTGGAATTCCTAAGAGGCCCAGCCACGTGGTACCAGGTTAATAACCAAAGAACTGCAATAAATTAGGAGTCAGTCTGAACTAGGAGTTCATCATTTGCAACAGCAAACATTAGGACTTGGCCCATGGAATTATTATGGAGCAATAATGCAATGCCAAAATTAGAGACAATTGTACTGCCAAGATGGATCAGAAAAGGTTCTTTCAGCCATTAGGAAATATTAATGCCATGCAAAAAACTCCAGTCTAATTTATCAATGGAAGAAAATGAAAACCTTACCTTTTCTGTCAACTGTCAGCAACTGGCAAGGTCAAAGGAAATGAGATGGCCATTCTTATAGCAATCTAGTTTATGGATCCCCTTTTATTAAAAAATAACGCTGTTAAAGTTGTTTTAAGTCTAAATGAATGTAGAAGTCAGATGACCTAATAACAATAAACAAAAAGTAACAATAAAATGCTTAAGACTAAAATAATGCTATGTAATTTTTTTTCACCCATTTTTGCTGCAGTCTGCTAGGTACTCAATAGCACGAGAATATTTTTTCTATCTGGGCTTCTGTTGGATGAAAACATGAGAAAATTAAGGTGTTATTCAAAAGAGAGATTTACTTTTACACAGCATCTTTATTATTTTGCTATTGTCACGAACTCCAGAAGGACAAGAAGGATGTGATGATGGCTGTTAGACGCAGAAGACAAAGCCTGACAAGTGACAGGATGAAGGGGAATCTGGACAGTGATCTGCTGTAGTGAAGTGAGCAATCATCAGACTGAGAAGCCAGAAGGAACATTATGCAAAGAAAAGAAAGTTACTTCCCCCTCCACCCACCCCTGCCAGGACTCTGTGCTACAACTCTCTGCTCCCATGTGGAGCCAGGCAGGGATTCAACAACCATAACACTCAGGGAGCTAGAAATTGTGATTTGTGCAGATGAAAAATAGAAAGAACTAAAACTGTCTCCAAATAAGAGAAAATCAAGTACAAGGTAAGGAATTTTCAGGTCCATAAAAGATTCCTGCTTGGAAAAGTACCAAGCAAATTTTGCAGCTCACTATTAGATAGTGTTCTGTAAGGCAGAGTGGGAGTGGAATGGAGTGACCTGCAGGCACTGGAGCTCCTTTGGGACAATTTACAGAAACCTCTGTCTGAAAGGAGAAGAAATAGAAACAAGAGGTCCTTTCCTTTGCTTTTTCCCCCATGCAGTAATCATAGTGCATACAGGCTTTCTACTCTCATTACTCAAATCACAGAAAAAAGAGAGAAAAAGCAAAGGCCCACTCTCCTCTTCCAAAGACACTGGATAAAACAAGTAGCACTATTTGCTTCATAACCCTGAAAACACCAAGCCACAGTCTGGATTTGGTTTCTCCCAAAGTTCTTTACAGAAAAGGTATCAGCCTAGTGGGACCATGGACTGGGCTTTTCTTTCCATAATGTGGTTTCCTGAAAAAAACTAAGAAAATATGCTGAACTGAGATATTTTCTAGTGTGGAAATCAAAGGTCATGGGAATGGGCAGTGTTTTATTGAAGATGTGCCCTGTTAGCAATGAGATCCAATCTCTATACACAAAGTAAATTATTATGTTCTTGATGACCAGTTGCATTCACATGAAGATCCAACTTGAAAAATTGGAAAATGTGATTCCTGTATTTGCACTGGCTATTACAGTAAGCTCTACAGACAAACAAATAATAGGAGGCTAAGACAGCATATGTTTTAGACAGACAAAATACATGCCATGCCTTTTTAATAGTGCCAGTGATTAACCAGGTTGTTAGGGATGTGGTATTAAAGTCTTTACATCAAGGTTGGATATCTTAGCACGTAACAAGAGGATGCTGGTTTCCTGCAGGTATTGCTTGATGAAAGCCTTGGCCTTTGCCACACAGGTCAAAACATTCCCTTCCAGCCCAAAAAATGTGAATAATAAGGGCAGTAACACAGTTCATAAAGGACAGAACAAAGGTGGCCACTGGCGAAAGCAACAATTAATAAATAATGGTTTGCAACACTTTAACATAGCCCTTCACATGTCCAGTGTGATAAGTAATTAATCATAGCAACAACTTTATTCTCTATGTTGCCTTTCATCCAGCACCTCAAAGTGCCTCACAAATGTTAATTAATACATAAGCTGTACTTTGAGGAATAATATTATGGCACTGGCCCCAGCCAATGTTAATTTGTTCTTCAACAGCACAGCTTGTGAAATCTGGTCGACTTTCCCAATGAAACATAGAATGTGCAAATCGTCCTGGCACAAATCTGAAGATGTGTTTCTCCATTCAAATATAAGCTATTCCATTGTATTGCTGACAATATGGCATTCTCCACTCCGTCACGTCTCACTCCAGTGTAACCTCACATAACACAGCATGCTTTGAATGTAAGAGGAGATTAACTTTTCACAAGAAAATTGGATAACTGGTATTTTAGTCTGAACATCTGGCACATTTTTAGCTAAACTGTTTCCTTAAAAAGCTGTTGTTTTTTGGGGTTTTTTCAGTGCATTCACATTCACACATGCAAGCATTTGACTAACTTTAGTTCAATAGCTGAGACAAAAGCTAATTTCTTTGCTGCAATGACTAGACTTGGGCTGCCCAAAATGACTGGAGGTCTGCATATTTTAGAGTTATTCTAATTCCTCTATTTAGCATTGTAACTTTACATGACATTTTGTATACATTCAACCATTTTCTGCTCATACAATCAATCTCCTGGCTTCAGAGGGGTGTGTGCTTGAATAAGATACACAGAATTTATCCAATATCCCTTTTTAAAAATAATAGATGGCTCTTTAAATTCTTTGAGTGTACTCATACTGTGCACACATCCTGACCACAGAGCTGCTGAATTGGGGCCCCAAAACTTTTGGGCCCCAATGATCAGAGTTTGAGAAAGGCAGCCAGTTTCCCTCTGTTACACAGGTTAAGCAGAAAACAATTAATAGTAGGAAAGTTTTTTCCAACTGTCACAACTTCTTTTCTCTGGTCTTAAAATCTCATAAAATCATATCCAGAGAACCTTAAATTTACACTGAAAGCTCTACTTAAGCTCTAGAATAATAAAGGAAGGATACTTTATGTCATTCAGGCTTTGAATCAAAAACATCTTTGCAAAGATATTTTAAATGCACGTGCTCACATTTTGCTTGGTGGAAAGAAATGCTAAAGAGAAGAAATGCCAAACTAATCTAATCACTGGCACATTAACATCACAGGAAGGGCTGCCTGCTATTCCACCTTTAAACATTTACCATTTATTTTGGGAACCACTGTCCATCTTCATGTCCTAGAAAAATACTAGTAGTGCAGGACAGAAAGACAACTTTCAGCAAGTTTAGCAATCCTTACTTTTCAAATTAAAAATGTGCACAGCAGAGCCAAGTTTCCCTTAAAGGTTGAAGAAGGGAAAGAAGAAAGAAAAGGGGAGAATAAAGGGTGTGAGAGAGAAAAGTACAAGAGCTATCACTGAACAGGTGTCTGCATAATAACAACTTGAGTAGAGCTAATAAACTTAATTTCAGTGAGCCTCGAAGCCAGTTGCAGGCTATTAAGAAAAACAGTGGGTTAGCATTTCTGGGAGCGGGTTTACTAATAGTATTACACAAATAAGAAGTAATTTCTTTACATCTTGAATGGTCATAATAAGCTAGGGCTTACAGCTTTCTTTTATCAATTAAGTGATTAAGACAATCCCAACAGCAACATAAACTGACACACTTTGTGTATGACTCTGTGTGTGTGTCTGTACACGTGCACCAAATGCTTATGAATTATGCAAAACATCTACCTGTGTTACCCTAACTGGTCTAGAACTACAAAAGGAAGATGATGGAAACTGGAAAAAGATGAAAAACCTTTGTCTGAACGACCAGTACCATTTTTCAATACATCTGAGGCGTTCAAGGGGCACACTGACTACTAAGAAAGAGGAAAGAGTTAAAGAATGAAACTGTTGCTGGGATCATGAAGGAAGCAGTCTTCTGCTGTTCTTTAATCAAGATATATTTCAACTTCTCATTATTTCTCCCATCCAGGGACCTGAGAAGCAGCTCCCTAACTACCACTTGTCTTAAAAGAGAAAGCTGGCAGGTCCCAGGGGCACAGAGAACCTTTTGACACCCTTCTCTTTTGGGAGGTCACACGTGATTTTTAATAAAAGCAAGAGAAATCCTCTCAGCTTTGAGACAGTAAGGAACTTATGGATGAATGCAACTTCCATCTAAACACATTTGTGTTGGTACAGTAGTTCTTTGAATTCTTAAGGGTACACAAACAGCAGCTTCCAGACTTCAGCAAAATGCTGCCTTTCCTTCATTGAATTCCATGTTTTCTTCCATGACTACATAATTCAAATTCTTTTAGATTAAACATAAAGGCTCTCCAAATCTTAGCACATATGGTATAGCTGGAGATAGTAGATGTCTCTATTAAAACAACCTATTCTTCCATATACCTTTCATTTCACCAGAAACTCTGAAACTTAACAAAGAACCATGATTACATCAGTTTGTGACACACTGATTACAATTTTTTTCTTTTAAACCCATACTAGATACCCATTGTCAAGGTCAGGGATATTAAAAGTGATTTGTTAGATGTAAAATACTGTTTATTATAGTCTAAAGAGCAAGCCAGCTTGAAGTAATAAATTAGTGCCAGATGAAAAACTGCCAGGATTCTCTATTATACATGCATTTCCCTGGAAAGCATCCCAGATTTTTTTCTTGATAGGCTCTTTTACTAAAGACTCCCTGACTTATGGAGTGTGAACAAAAGTTATAGCTTATAAAAGGGTCAGTGAGGAGCATTAAGGGGCTCTGAAAACAACAACAACAAACAAAACTCCTGTATAAACTGAGCTGTGGTTACAGCCTAAATAGTACAAACTGATGAACTGCAATAAAATGCTAAGAAAAACTTAAGGAGTTTACCCACATAATTGCACTGGGTCAGATACTTGTAGCATCATCAGAAATCTGAAATCTGCACGAAGGAAAAAACCTGAATTATTCTCCTCTTACCCATCATTCTGCTCTGTGTTGTTTTACAGACAATATTAATCTCAAAGAACCAGGTAACTTGTTAAATTATGAGCTTCATTCCTAATGTGAACTGATTTGGGAAGAACATAACTTGATACTATGAAGGAGAAAAGGACTTTTGATACCAGTAGGAAGGCTGGACTGCAACAGAAGATTCTTTCCTGTGCCAAATGTTGCCAGGTATACTGCAAACTATTATCTGTTACTAACAGAAAGTAACATATTTCAAATTTAGAAATTTTTCTGTAACTGTGAGAATGAGGAGAAATGGAAATGTCAACCTCTTTTTCTCTCTCTCTCATGCACGATTATTGATTTCACCACAATATGCTGAGAAAGCAGGGTGGGACCATTGATCACTGGATGTGAACATTAACAGCAGGGGCATAAGGAAGTGCTTAAGCCCAAGCAGCTGTTTGTGGCTGGGAACCTGGAGAGAGAAAAGAATGACTGCAAGTTTTCACCATACATGTTGCAAATACCTTGTAGGTCCAGGTCTGTTGGCTTGCTGCATCGTCACAAATAAGCCAAAAGGTGCCTTCAAAAGCAGCCTGCCAGCAATAAAGAGACCCCCAGGAGAATGGTCAATGCTGAAAATAAAAGTCATATTATAAATGTTTACATGATGTAAGTTTGGAGTGTAGAGTCCAATAATTCTATCTGGCTCTTCTCTCTCACTTCCGTTCTTGGCAGCTAGATAACAAGTTCAGCCAAGCAACTTACTTAAAATGTACTGACATGAATCCCCATAGCTTAAATAACATCTCTTACCTATGAAGGGTGATTATGTTCCTTTTATTCTTGAAAATACTATCTCCCTAGCCTTTTCATGAGAATTGTTTGCATTCCTCATGCAGTTTATAGTCTATAATCACAATACTGACTATATGGGTGCAAATTTAAGCCTTGGAGCTGACACCCCAGAGCAGAGAGGAAGTTTGAATCTGAACATTTCATCTCCAGTCTGTCTCTACGGGAAATGAACTCACAAAGCAGTAATAATACCATAAACAGCACTTAACATGTTAGGGCTGATCCTGTCAACCCTCACTCCTCCAGCACAAAAACTCTTGGCAGATCTCACACACTGCTGAAGTCTCACTGAAACTCTCTGAATGGACCTTAAGTGGGATTTAAGAATCACACCACTGCCAAAGGGTGACCTTAACCATTGCATGTACTGCTGAAATCAGTCATCATGCTGGCATAATCAATGCAAGCACATCTGCACATCACCTCTGCAAGCACACCACTCATCAGATTTTTGTCATCCTCCCCTTTGGGATTTTATCACTAAGGCAGATAAATCTCACGAGGACAGGAGTCACAAAACAGATTTGGGTCATCTTTGCAATATAACAACTGCTGTTGTTTGCTCTGCAGGATCAAACCCCTCTTATTGACCCTTTGTGTGGCTGGCAGTCCTGTTGGGTCTGTCTGTACGTCTGTCAGCCTGGAGGTTATCGTACAAACAGAGAAGAAGCCAGCAAAGGCAAGTGCTGTGTTACTGGAGGAGGTGCAGGCACACTGAACATGTTGGAACAGAGCAGCTCTGCTAGGTGAGATGTGTCCCCTGTCCTCACACTGCTGACACTGGCTACGGTTTCATTCTCCAGCTGGCTGCATGTGTGTCTTCCACAACAGACCAGCATTTCCTCCTGAATACACCTACTGGACTTCAGGATTTCTCTGCTGAGATTTTCTTTTCTCCTAACACATCACAGAAATTCAAGTTTTGTCTGAATCTTAATGTATTTTCTGAATATTAATTCCTGGAGCAATTTTTTACCTTTTACTCTTCTACAATCTCCAATGAAAACATTAAAAGTAAGAGCCATAATGTGCAAATCTTCCATCTTCCAGTGAAGAATGCTTTCTGTGCAAAGAACAAAATGGCATATGCAAATTCCACATATGGATGAGATTACCTGCAGGGACAGGTACCATAAAGGTACTTGCATAGACAAGTATACAGACTGTACCCAATTCTGTCACACAATGTTTGTACAAGAAATTCAGAGGTCTGACTGCTTTAATTAATTTATTTATTACAGCTACTATTAAACTACTGAATTTTTAATGTGTTTCTTCATGCTGTTGTAAAACTGAACTTCCAGAGTTTTGCCATGAAAATAAATGATTATTTAAATCCATGGAAATTGCCTTAACGACACTTAGTTATTATCACCTTTCATTCTAGGCAAGAATTAAAAGCTTAAAAACTAAAATTAAAAAAAAAGAAAAATCTAAACACTGAGACACTCTTTTCAAGTTGAAGGTGAAGAATGCCAAAAAAGTAATATTCAATTGCAGCTGCCCTAGGAAACTAAGTTGAAGACAAGTCAGACTGAGTTGGTGTGGACTCTTTTCACTGTGTCAATGGAAAATCAGCAGTACAGATTGAGACCAACAGGGGTTCAGCAGTGTGGTTCTCAAAGGATCTTTGTCTCACACTGAACTTCAATAGCCCCATGCCCTGTTGGAAGTTATGGAAAATCATCATGGACAGAGGAAGATAAACAGCACTGAGATGGAACCTCCTTGGCACCAGCAGTCACAGGACTGATGTGACACGAGCTGCTGAGGAAGAGCTGCTGTCTTTGTCATATTTACCTGCTCTCTTTGTCATATTTACCTGCTCTCTTTGTCATATTTACCTGCTCTCTTTGTCATATTTACCTGCTCTCTTTGTCATATTTACCTGCTCTCTTTGTCATATTTACCTGCTCTCTTTGACTTACTTAGCCCCTTTTCTGCTCCAGGATACCAACCAGAAAACTTGTAACTGCAAGACAACAAAGTTGACAGGAAGGAGATGTGAGTTTCTATATTTGAATGCTCAAATACAAACACAGCTGATCTCTTTCCTCCTCACACATTCCCAGTGGGGATTTGGAGCATAGAACTAATATAATGTGAGATGTATTAACCTGCTGCCTTAAGGCTTTCCTTAAGGTAACTTGAGAATAAAAGACTTTAAATCTAACAAACAAAACCATGAAAAACCCAAACATCTCAAAAGGGATAACCCATGTCAGCGAATATAGCTAACAGCTGACTGTCAAGCACAAGTAACCCATATCATTGAGGATAATACACAGAAATTGTACTTAATGAAACATATTTTCATGCTATATATATCATTTGAACAGTTGGAAGCCTTTCCTAGCAGAACCACAGAAGATAGCCATTGAAACTGCTGCTGGAACACAGCAGATCAGCTTGAAACTCATCCTCTCTCCTATTCCTATAGGATTTGAGTTCCCATGAGGAACTCATCTCTCTATCCTATAACACACTGAGTGTTATACGTGGCCTTTGCTTCCACTATCAGAAAAAATTCTCAAAAAAACACCTTTTGAACTGGCTGCTGAGCCATTCCACCTTCCCTTACCATCCCTCAGCAAAAAAGCAACACAGCTCAGGATAAATACATAAGTACTACTTGTACAATCATATTGCCCATTACTTTTAATAATATTACCTCCATTATTTGTAATAATGTTTTCATTTGTTTCTGCTGTCTGGCAACCTCTGGCAATTTTCAAAATTAAGTCCTCTCTTCATACAATGATGGAGAAGCTGAAACACTGCAGCATTATAATATTGTTATAACTTCACTGCATCTGAAATAAATTTGACTAAACAGTGAAGTTATTTTAATGTATTTTCAGAGCTTATATCTGAAGTGAAATGGTCCCACAGTATGACCAGCAATTTATAAGATTTGCTTAGCTTTTCATCCACAAATGTTTTGCCTCAAAGCAGGGGCAAAACTTCTAGGTTTATTTCACAGACAAGGGAAAAGACAGCAAACAAGTACTGACTGCAGAAGTGCTGGTACTGAAAGCCAGGTCTCTTCACATTTCCTGTTCCATGGGAACTCACTGGGAATATATTCCTTCCCTTCTCTGGGCATCTCTCCACCTTTTCAATAACCTCCAGTAGCAGCCATTAACTTGCCTGGAATTCCTAAAAAAGGGGAACTGAAGGTCACCTGTGGTTTGGAGGAGATGGGCTAGAGGCCCATGAGCAATCAGCTCTCTGCTGGCAGGGAGCATTGCCACACAGTTCTCCCAAATCTTCTCTGGCAGCAGGAAATGCACAACACAGCCAGGAGCCATGAAGTCTAATGAAGAGCCAGAATGAATTCCTAGCCTTCTTCCACCTCAGTTCTACTGATACAATTAAGTGATTCCCAACAAGGAGCACAATCATTCCCAGTGCCAGAGCATGAATCAGCACATGGGTCCTCTCTGACCAAGGATCCTCCAGTGGTTATCACACTATGCTGTAAGGCCTTTGCTCTGCTCATATTTTCCTTTGCCAACAGCATGAAAGCTTCCATGTTTTATTTGTAGGATCTGTCATAGCACCTCATTCAGGGCAAAGAAGTCTCACACTAACTTATACTGCATATTTCAGTCCTGTAAAGGCTCAAATTAGTTCAGACACTACAAGAAATCCTAAAAAATGTATCCTTAAGCACCAGTGGAACAATGTTAATGCACTGTCAGGTACAGAAATTGAACACATGCTTTCCTCAGTTTCTGACACTCAGTGTTCAGGGACTGTACTGTCATACTGTCTTGTATTTCTTCACACTTCTTTTTTGTCATGGTACAGCTCTACCAAAAACCTGTCACTCAAGGCTCTGCAATAACTAAGTTAAAGTATTTGTGACCTGTGTATATTCTAAAGGAACTGAAGTAAATTAAAGCAGTAGATACAAGCATTCCAAATAAGATTTTTGTAAACTTTAGTTTACAAAAATACATAGGGGATCTAAGGATTAACTTGCATGAAAGATGTAGGCATTTCACAGTATCATTTAGGAGGAAGGTGCCTTAATATAAAACTGTGATATAAAAACCTGATACCTCACCTAGATGCTAAGCAAGTTTGCAGATGTACAAAACTGGGGGGAGCTGTTGACTCACCCAAAGGCAGGAAAGCCCTGCAGAGAGACCCCAGCAAATTAGAGGATTGGGTAATCACCAATCATATGAAGTTCAATGAGAGAAAGTGCCCAATTCTGCACCTGGGACAGCCTGGGATGTACAGACAGACTGGGGAATGGGATGCTGGAAAGAAGTGCCACAGGAAGGGACCTGGGGGTCACAGAAAGGGACCTGGGGGTCACAGAAAGGGACATGGGGGTCCTGGCCAGTTGTATCTGAGCCAGCAGTGCCCCAGCAGCCAGGAGGGACATCCCTGACCTGGGGGCACCAGGCCCAGCACTGCCTGGGAGGGGACTGTCCTGCTCTGCTCTGGGCTTGGGCAGCCTCACCTTGAACACTGTGTGTAGTTTTGGTCACTGCAATGTAAAAGAAATTAAACTTTGAGAGCATCAAAAGAAGTCAAAGAAGAAGGGGAAGGGCCTTGAGGGGAAGCTGTATGAGCAGCAGCTGAGAGCATTTGGCGTGTTCAGCCTGGAGGAGACTGAGGGGAGACCTTATTGCAATCTACAACTTGCTCATGAGGAGCAGAGGAGGTGCAGGCACTGATCTCTCTCTGTGACCAATGAGCTGACCCGAGGGACCAGCCTGAAGTTGTGGCAGGGGAGTGTTAGAATGGATATTAGGTAAATATAGATGAACATTCTTCCCCCTGTGGGTGGCTGGGCTCTGGAACAGCGTCCCCAGGTCAGTGGTCACAGCACCAAGCCTGACAGAGCTCAAGGAGCATTTAGAGAATACTCCTGGTCACTGGTGTGATTCATGGGGACGGTCCTCTGCAGGGCTAGAACTGCACTTGATGATCCTTGTAGGCCCCTCACAGCTCAGCATATTCTGTAATTCTGTGATACACCCTAATTCCAGAGGATCCCTCAATTTTTACGATATTGTCTTGTTCCTTGAGTTCTGCTCAGTGTGTGCACAACTCCCAACATAAATCAGGACGCAAGAATTCAGTGCCTGCTCATCAAAGTCTCTTGGCTTGACACATGGTCTCATGCCTGACAGCAATCAGAAGACCTCACTCCTTCAAAATGCAGTCATACTCTGTTAAAGTGCTCATGTGCAAGAAGGAATTCAGAATTCACTGGACCAGAAAAGAAAGAGAGGCCAACAGGAGCCTGCCTCCCTAGCCAGGTGGCCAGAGAACTCGCCTGGGCACTGAATTGGGACGAAACCCCGACTTCTGGTGAATTCTTTAGTCACTAATTGACAGATTCAGTCCCTTCCTTGCACTCACACTGTTCCTTAGAGACAGCTCTCCCAGGAGAAGAAAGATGACTGAAGACTCTCCTACCTGAGGAGGCTCTGAACATTGGCTTCCTCATTGAACTGATGGATTATTAAATACAAAAGCAGTTAAAATCACTTTTAAACCATATTATTTCTACTTAATTTTTAGAAAGAACTGAGCCAGCATCTATCCTTGGGATTGTTGTTTAAGCAATGAATCCACAGCTCCTGCCTTACATAGGCCCACTGAACCTCTTGCCTACATATCCCCAGCCCTGCACTCTTCCTGAGGGTTATTACACTGTTTTCCACACCCAAACTAGCTTGTGCAGCCTTGGTGCCCCTGTACAGCCCTGTGCTGCTGCACACAGGGCATTAAGCCATCACTGCCTAGGAACCACACTCCTGTCTGGATCTACCCTCCAAGCCTAAAAGCTCTAGACAAAGGACAATCAAAGGTTTCTCCCATCCCACTAAGCACCCACATGAACACCAAACGTTGCATTTCCTTTCCAAACTGATCTAGCCATGATCCTTTGCAAAGTGGTCAGTTCCTTGATTCTGTCCACTATGCTGAGAAAGAGGGCACAGCAGAATCTCAGTGAGAACATGGAAGAACTGAAAGGATAAGGAGGGAGCCCAAGTGTAGAATAAGGAATTGTCTACCTAGAGCTGGCTGAGAAGAGATGGGGACAGACAAACTTATCTGTCTTTAAGGTCAAAGGCAGCTACATCACCCATCCATACAAGCAGGGAACCTCTTAACTTCCTCAGAGCCACAGTGCAGCATCTTGCAGAGGAAAACCGAGCCTTTCAGGGATGCAACATCAACTCAACTCGACTAAAAACCACGAAAACCTTTCTGTGTTTGTGGTGTCTAGCAGTCATTGTTAGCTGTTAGGAAACTGGAGTCCTTTTGCAATCACAAATCAGTTCTGTACAAAACCTAGTGCAAAGCTACCTGAATCTGGCTGACCAATATGAAAACCTGACAGTGCTGTCTTTCATTTTTTCATATGCTGTGCTTCTGTAATGGAAAGACTAGGTGTATCTTTTGAAATAAGCATAAATTTTACACTAACATTGTGTGAATAGAGTGAAAAATCTTTGACAGACAAAGGCAGAATTCTGCAAGAATAACTGGCAGACATTTTGCAGTTTTACAGTGTTTATAGCCAGCACTTCTGCAACAAAGGGGAGTTTCAACTACTCTGGGGCACCAGGCACAGATTGAAACTCATATTTTCTTATCTATTTAAAGTTGCTCAAATAAGCATAAAGCAGTGGTGTAATCAGAGAAGCTATTTCCATTAATCTTTATTTAGATTTTTTTAAAAACAGGCCATAAAATTAGTTTATAGGGATGATCTTTCTTTGCACGCAATCTCACAATGCACACAATACCTGTGGGTTTACCCAGGCAGTATTCCCACTGAATCTACAGGGATTTTTTTTCCTGATTATAGAGTACAGAGTAATTTCCCGTATTTTATATTAGTTATCTGTGAGATGAGTATTGCCAGTACTGGAGCAGTTTTAAACAGACAAGACTATAGTAGCTTTCACCTGAATTTTGCTAACTATGACATTTTAGAAGTCCAGAACCAGCTGTTATTAAGGTCCCTGGGTGCATGTTAGGGCAGCACATCTTTTGATATTCTACATTTAATTAGAACTTTAGCTGAAATATATTGAGACAATAGTCAGGATAAAAGGTCTCCCTCTCCATTCAAAATAAATTATACTCTCCAACACACATATTAAAGAGAAAGTTATATTGTTGCAAATTCTAGTTAGGAAAAGAGTAGAAAAACAATTAAATTACCTCACAGCTACTCCTCTAAGTTACTCATACAGGGCACATGAATGCCATATCTTCATTACAAATAGCACAGACATGCATTTATTCCTAGTATACCAACAATTGCAGTGGATGATGTAATGTATATAAAGCAGTCTGCTGAGAGGAGAGACTCATTTGGTTTACCTGGAAGTAGGAAGAAATGCACTAACCCAAGATATTCCCATTAATTTCAGCAGGCTTTGGATCAGGCTCTATTTCCCTGCCTAATTAGGGCTCTTCTGGCTTCCTGGCAGTGAATTTCCAACTGGCCACCCCGCCAAGAGCTCTCCTACTTGCTGCTGACTCCACTACTCCCCTTCCCCAAGGAGGTGGGGGGTTCTACAGCATAGAAACCAAATCCATCCTTTACTAAACTGCCAAAACATTTACTAATCCAAATGTGCAATCCAAAATTCAGTTCAGCTTTAACAGTATTTCCTTTGTCATATGGAAATTATTGCGTGTTCTAGTCCAAGGAAAATACAGATATCCCAAAATCTTACTCCAAAGTCCAGCTTTCAGCACTTTGAAGTGAGCTACAAGACTGGAAAGCATTGGTTCCCAGCCGGTTTATCCAGTGGGGTTGAATTGCCATCTAGTGGGAATAATGTGCCACTCCGTCTCTTTTCTCTCAGCCTCTTCCCAGAGAAGTCCTGCCCTCTCCATCCCAGAAGAACTTGTATATTTGCAGGACATAACTATCCAGAAGCCTCACTGGCTCGGCTCGCCTGGACACAGATCTATTTTATCTGGGCCAGGGGGTGTCCATCAAAACAAAGTGGAAGTGATTCCCTCTTGTCCTCAAAGACAAAGCCATACCTAATCCAAATAAGCCTCACACTTTTCTGAGGTCTGAGAAACGAGCCATTCCTGTATGCCATTGCCTATGTGAGGTTTTCAAAACTCTGGAAACTTCAACTAAAATACCCAAAGCCTAGACTAAGGCACTTGGTAAGAAGATATACTGCAATGCTTGGGAATCATCATTAAATCCCAACTATTTATAGGGAAAGAAAAAACATTGTTTTTCACATATAAGTTATTAAATCCTTAGGATTAACTCAACAAGGAGGCTAACCCTAATTTACAAACATATAATCATAAATATTTTCTTATTTTCCAAGTGTAAAGCGCTGAGCCTACCAGCAAACTCATTAAGCAAAAGCAATTTCCATTTATAAGAGCTTAGATTCGGCTTTCCAAATACCTCATTTCTTTTCTTCCAATTAGCATGCCACATATGGAAGATATTATACCAGCTAGCCTTCACCTTTTGTCCTCAAAGCTATGAGAAGGACCAAGTGTTCTTTATTTCCTGATGAATCCTTAATTACTTGCAATATGACATATTCCTCCTTTTTTCTTTTTGATCTCCTAAAATCTAAAAGGCAAAGCCAACAAGGCACAATGTCTTACTCTGACCCTTTCATTTTCTGTATTTCCCAGTAACAGACTATAAATGATAAACATTTGCAAACACATAATACCCATCTGCATTTCCTTTCAGTCTGTCAGTGTCTTCACAGACCTGGTGGTGTCTTTGTTAATGTCTCAGCTAAGTTCATGTCCATGAGCAGTTATTCCTCAAAAGGCAACAGAGATGTCCAGACAGCAAACTGCTGCTGGTGCCAGACCCATCAGATCCCAAGTGGTCACCAGGCATTAGAGCACAATCAGTTTGTTACCTGACTTCAGGTCCCAGATCCCATGTGCTAACGTGGCTGTCACAGGAGGGAGAAACAAGTGCTGGACTCATCAAATGTGCCCAATCCCTGCTCTGAGAATGTTCCAGTACCAGGACACTCCTGATAACAGCAGAGTATGTCAAATGGCATTTTTTATCTAACAAGCCCTACAAATGCATATACCTTTTCATTTAGCATCTTATCCTAAATATACAAAGGCTGCCAGGTAAACCAAAGACAAGAAGCCTACTTGCAAAAGCACAGCCAACTAGATGTGGCTTTTAGCTGTCAGCCTGGAGTTCTCACCTTCATGTACCTTAATCAGGGATGGATTAGTATTTAAGATACATGTTTTGTGTAAATTTGGAATCCTGAAGTTACTATCTGATCTCTGCTGGCAAAGAACTCCTGCCTAGAGTTGTCAAAGCTCACATGGGCCAATGCCATTTTACATCTGTTGGGATTATCAAATGCTACTTTATACTTAGGACAGTGGAGACAGTGACACCAGTTAGAGTGCCACTCTGAAGGGCTTTGCTTCATAGTGGCTTTATTAAAGCAGAATAAAAGTGCAGCCTAAGTGGATGAGTTGGGTCTGCATTTTGCTTAGGTTGTATTGTGGTATGCAACCTGCATGCTGTATTTAGAAAGTGCAAAAATAGCATAAACCTATTGATTTCCTTTTTATTTTTATAACTCTAACCCACTGTGGAACAGGATGGCAAGCTCAAGCAGTTTTCCAGTGTCTATGAGCAAGGAAAGTTGGTTACTTCAGTGAGCTTGACTGGCAGAGACTGTCTCTCCAGACACATTTATCTAATTGTAAATAACACAGAAGTCCCATGTGTTAAAGTCATACTTTATAGTGCATGGCAAGTGAGGACAAAGAATGTGACCTGTTGATAAAACAATAACCTTATTGAAAGAAGTTCACTATCCTCAAATGATCTGATTTGTTAATACTGCCTTTCTACTTCAGGCTCCTGAACTCTCAGCTACAAGGAAAGCCCAATCACATGCTCAAATCCATGTTAAAGTACAAGAACACTTTATAACTCAACGCTTTCTGAATTATTATGTCCTTGGGATGTGGAGTTGCTGCTACAGTCAGTTATTTTTATTTCTCATGTAGCCATGATTCCGTTTGGAAACAACAATTCCCTCCTATCCACCGAGCGAGCTTCCATGTGCTTCCTGTTATCCTCTGGTATTTCCCTGGACTTCAGTGCTGCAGCTGGAAAAAAAAGGAGAAAAAGAGTGGCCTGTTGCATAAGGTATGCTCAGCTCCCCACAAGACTGGCAAACATAAAGGTGGCACCAGGCACTGGCTGCCAGAACAATTTTCGGAACGATTGCTCCACAATTCTGTCTGGGTCAAGCCTGGCCAGCTACAAGGAAGCTATCAACAGAGAATTTTCAGGCTGTTATTGCTGGGCTAATTCACTACATTTAGAAGCAATATGATCATCTTACATCTAAGTGAATGATTTGAGGTGCTCAAAGTATCCAAACAGCCAGAAGTTTTGTGACAATCTGCTAATAGTCATTAATGTTCTCAAATAAAACAGCCTCACATCTCAATGCCAATATTAATTTAATTATTCACTGTGCTTATAGGGACTAACTTTATATCACAAAAACTAAACTGAAAACAGTAAGTACAGTGGTTTTGGTTTTGCTATTTTTTTTTCCAAAACATGGTTAATAAAATAGTAATAATGTATCAGAAAAACACAGACGCAACATAATAATTATCCTTCACATTTGAATAGCACGTTTCATCTGAGGAACACAAGGTACTTGAAAGACTAAAATTAATTCTAATTAAACCTCTCAGCATCCTGTGTAGTTATATGACATTGACAGAGAGGTAGGTGAGAAGACTCAGAGGATTGGTAAATTGTACAGGATGATACAGGATGAGGTGGAGTCAGAACAAAAATCAAGATCCTGGCTTCTTCAAGTTCTATTTTAACTGCTAAGCCACCCCTCCTTTTCTGTCCAAAAATGTCCAAAAAATTATAGTAAAACGACAAATGAGGCAAAGGGAAGAGTAACCTATTTATATTCCAAAATTTGAGATTTAATGACGAGCTAAATTGTTTTAATAACTGACTATTTTCTTCAGGCTCTATATATGCCTCTCCATTCCCCAGGTTTTCATCTCATACATAGTCTAAGCATGTTGAATCAAGCACTGTGAGGATAGAAATTACCTCTGGAAGGGAAAAGTTTTGTCTGTCCACACAAGATGCATTTTCCAAATCTAGAAAAATTTCAAAATGCACATAATAGCAGCAGCCATCACAAGCAGTGCTTTCCATTAGAAATACTTGTTAAAACATACATATTTAACTAACTGTATTTTAGTGAGACTTTTCTATTTTAATGATTTTCAGTTCTCAGGACAGAAAGAGGGAAACTGAAGAATCCAGACAAGAGAAAAGATAGTGGGAGATGAAAAAGAAAGAAGGTGCCAATCAGATAATTCCTCAGACTGAAGATAAACACTTTCTAAAGCATAACATTTCACATTACAAGAGATGTAATGCCTGCAAAAGAAGAGATTTTTTTGTCTTTTTTCTTAGCTTATAGTTATTTAAACTACAAGGTAGAAAAAAGTGCTTTCTTCAACTAGTGAATCTTGTTAAATATCCCCCAAATCTATTATTTGAAAAGAACCAGCAAACTTAATAATCACAGCAATTATTTGAAGGACATCAAGGAAGAGATTTCATCTGCAAGAACCGACTATTCTGCATGCTTAGTTTCATCAATGTAATTCAAAATGTTACTGATTTCCATTAAAAATATGATATATAATATGGATATTTGGGAAATTGCAAGAAAACTAACTCCCAAAGAAAATTCCATTTTCATGGTCCTATATCCTACATAATTCCCACTGGCCAAACAACTGAAGCTGACAGCATTTATGTGGAGTTTAACACTGCTGGTCCTTTCTATATGAAGGAAAGCAGGACAAAAAATTACAAACCTGATTGTAACCACCCATAAAAGGACAAGATCAAGGAAATGACAACAGACAGGACAAATCATTATGCTTAAAATTACTAAAATACATAACACAGGCTTAAGCCTATTTCAAAGTGTGTCTGCTGAATTTACCCTTTCTTCACAGAAAAAATACATATTCTGACAAGTAGAAAACCATTTATTATTTTTGTGTCACTGTATTTAAACATCTGGTCTACAATAAGTCATTTCTGGAACTGAGATATGCAGAATGAGATACAGATCACAGAATAGCTGAGGCTGGAAGGGACTTTTGGAGGCCTCTAGTCCTACCCCCTTGCTCAGCACAAATCTACAGCAGATTGGGCAAGGCTCAGCTTTTCAAAAAGCAGTGACTGCCATCTCTTTGGCCTACCCTAGTGAAAAACAATTCTCATATGTGGTTGAAACATCTCTAGAATAGAATAGACTAGACTAGACTAGACTAGACTAGACTAGACTAGAATAGAATAGAATAGAAGCATAATTAATATAGTATGATATGATATGATATAATACAATACAATACTATATTATATTACATTATACTATACTATATTATATTATACTATACTATATTGTATTATATTATATTATATTATATTATATTATATTATACTATACTATATTATATTATATTATATTATATTATTTATATTATATTGTGTTATTATATTATTTATATTATGTTATTAATATAATATTATTAATATTATATTATATTATTAATATTATATAATATATGACTAGTGTTTGGTATCTGAACTCCTGGATCTTGTCCATATAACTCACAAGACTAAGAGTGTTTGGTTTTTCCTTTCTTCCTAAGTTTTTTTGAGTTGAAGGCTAGGTATTTCACATGGCTTATGAGCAAACTGTAATCAGGTAAACTGAGCAGCTGGGATGGCCAACAGAAAACCCTCAGCATGCATTCTGAAATGCACAAGTAAACTAATGCACAAAAACCAGAGGGCAAAGTACTGCACCAATAAGTGGTCACTAATATCAAATACCTTGCTGCTACAGAACCCTCAGTTACTACCCAGACCACCACAGAGAACATCATCCTTTGCTGCTGTTGTCTGGGTTCCAGGTACATCAGCTCCACAGGAAAACCACAATCCTGGAAGAACTGTGTGTTGGGATGGGGGAGGTGAGAGGTGAAAGCTGCCATGCTGCAGTAGCAGATCACCTTGCCTCACATCTACCAAGTTTTTCCTGAGGAAAACGTCTCTCAGAGGAATTTGTACTTCCTAATTTAGCAATAAAACCTTCCTCTTTCTTTTACTCTACCAGCAATGTTTCCTGTTTAAAATATATTTTGCAATTTTGCTGAGTTTTTACATCAAGGGGGAGGGTGGTGGGGAAGTATTAATTTTTTTAAGTGTAGAGTTTTTTACTGAGATCATAGTGTTATGATGGTACAGAACACCATAAGGAGCAGGATAGGATATCATTCTACAAAGGTGAGAAAATTGCTTGTTTGCTGCTTGTGCTTGCTACACCTGAACACTTGCATGACAGAGCTAATCCTATTTAATAAGCAGACACTCATTTTATGAGAGTTCTGCTTTTACAGCCCACAGTTTCTCAGAGTCTATAATCCAATTTTTATTCACTTCAATCTACAAAATGATTGAAACTTCCACACATGGGTTTCTGGTTTGGTTTAGTTTAGTTTTTTTTTAATGGAGAGACAAGGAAAAAGAAGCATAAAAATTGAATTTGTTCCACTTGAAAAATCCTAATTTCACTGACAAATGTTTCTGAGACAAATCAAGATACAAAAAGAGTCTTTTTTCCTTTCAATGTCAAAACTCAGGGGATCAGAAAGGAAATTGTGTGATAAGCCCCTGTTTTACCACAAGAGCCTGCTTTATTACTTTCCATGTAGCCATTAACCTCTGAAGTAATGGATGGACACGGCAATCCTTTAATTGGAGCAACACAACAAGAATGACTCTATGGTTAGCACAGAGCACTGAAAGGCAAAGAGAAAAGTTCCTGTTCATGTCTGATACATCAGCAGTCTGTAAGAATCACGGGTAAATTTATCAGGGTGAGGCTGAAATCCACAGAAGTGTTAGTTCATGGCATCCTGCCCAAGGCAGCTAAACTCTCAGAGGTACTAAGCACCCAGAGTTCTTATGAAGAAGACTGTGTTCCTGATTGTCCATCATGGTCATCATCACCCAAAGCTAGGCATTCAAATGTTCAAATTTTATATTTGCAAATATAAAGGCCTCAGTCTTTAGGATTCAAAATGTGTGATTGAAAGATTTATGTGAGTCTCGAGTTGATTTAATGTCACTGTGAAGCTAGAATGCAAAATGTGTGATAGGATCAGAGGTCAAGTAATCCAGCAATACAGGTAAACATGTTTCCTATAAACACCTGCTTGGTTCTCAGATGCTTTCAAATTAAACAACAAAAACAAAACTAAAACCACACCAAAACCCCCCCTCAAAAAAACAAAACCAAAAACATGATAGTGTTATGAAATAAAAATAACCAAAGGCTCACTACAATAGGCATTTACAGATTCTATTTATGAAACAATACAGTGTGAGGACCAAGGAGCACACATAGTAGAGCAAGCATAATAGAGCAATATATAAATACATACCACAGGTTGCACATGTGATATATATTTATATATATCACACGTGTGTAACTTACAATATTGTGCAAGAAAACAATTTAGGTGGTTTTGATCTTTGGGCTGGTTTGGGCTGGGGTAGAGTTAATTTTCTCCACAATGGTATGGGGCTGTGTTTTAGTTTTGTGCTGAACACAATGTTGACAATATAGAGATGTTTTTGTTGTTGCTGAGCAGGGCTTGCACAGAGCTAAGGGCTTTTCTGATTTTTGTATTGTCACACCAGCAAGGACATTGGGAGTGTGTGGGAGGCTGGGAGGAGACACAGCTGGGACAGACAGCCCAAACTGACCAAAGGGGTATCCCAGACCATCTGACATCATGCTCAGTGTATGAAGTGGGGGGAAAAGGGGGATGTTTGGAGTGATGGAGTTTGTCTTCTGTTATGCAGGATGTGGCCCTGCTCTTCTGGGGATGGCTCAACACCTGCCTGCCCATGGGAAGCAGCCAATTAATTCCTTGTTTTTCTTTGTTGTTGTGTGCAGTTTTTGCTTTCCCTATTAAGATGTCTTTACCTTAACCCACAAGTTTTCCAGCCTCTCCTGCTCCAACACTCTCAGATCCCACTGATAGGAGAGTGACCGAGTGGCTGCATGGGGCTTGGTTGTTGGCTGGGGTTAAACCACAGCAACCTTCTATTTTAACTCTTACCATTTTGCAAACAACCACAGATCATCTGTTACCAATTGCTTTTGTACCAGTTCTCACTTTCCTATTGTGTAAAGCACTGTTTATTTAGTGTATTTCTTGCAGCTTTAGTAACCTCAGTTCAATGAGGTCTCAAATACTCTTGTAGCCTATCAAGCACTGAGTCATTGCCCATCCCACCACACCTACACACTGCATGGCCAGGAGTGTCCCATTTCTGCAGGAGCACGTGGCAGATATACACAGAGATGGTCACTGAAAGCCTAACAAGATTTTTTTTTTCCAAGCCACCAAGGTGTTTAAAAATAACAGTGCTGCTTTGAGGACAAAAAGCAAGAGGATGAACAGAAGCAGTCAAAGCTTCATGAACAAAATGCTCAGGATATGAAAAAAGAATGGCCCTGTCCAGGCTGCTTAGACAGGAGTTCTCCCTTACTTTACAGTAACTCTTACTGTTGCTTTTTTAATTTAGTGACAATGCAGAGACTTTTTGCTGGAGTTGAATTAGCAGAAGTAGATTTGTTTTGGAGTCTTTTTAACATGAAAATAATTTGTTGCTCATGAAGGTATCCAACACCTTGGTTTTTTTCAGCTTTTCTTAAAACCAGATTTTGCAACATAATGGGATATCTCTGAATGAATAACATGAACCTTATTCGTGTTAGAGCATCCAGGCACTGCAGCAACAAAGCACTCACTGATGAAAAGCCACCACTTGATTCCAAGAACTAGCTAACTAATATTATCATTTTGTTCTCAAATGGTTGGTCTCACAGATCTGCTCTCCATCCTTCCCAACATAGCAACACTTTTCTTCAGAAAGTTCAAGTTTCTGACAATTTATTTCTTCCCTTACCACAAGTCTGTCAGCTCTGCACTCTTGTCAGTGTTTCACCTTAGAAAATGCACCAGACTAGAGCTATTTCCACTCTGGAGTTCAGAACACACCAGAATCCATGGTCCACAGGGGTCTGTTTAGAATCCCATCTTTACTCACATCCTCTCCACTAGAACAGAAGGATGTTATATACAGTTTCCACATAAAATTGTAAATTCTTGCTTAACTCATCAGAAGACCCACTTAGAATTTATTAGCACCTCACTGATACCAAGTTGCAAATATTATCAGGTGGCAAGAAAAAAATTGCAAGAACCCTAGGCATTAAGCTTAGTTTTACATTTAAGATATATCTGGGATTACAAACTTAAAACTTAAAACCTTGGTGATCTCGTTCAGAAAGCTCATTGTCAGATCCTAGGTCAGACTTACCAGGCAGCACCTTGAAGAAGACACATCTGAAAACAAACAAATATGATACTGTTCTTCTATCAGTCTGACCCCTTCTATCCCATCAGTTCAGAGCACTGAAAATGTACCTGCAGTGTAAAACACCTGGCACATGTACTATAACCTGAGCTGGATACACCTTTAGAGGCACAAGCTGTGTTACATTCCACAGGACATTCAAACACCATGCTCACAACACCATGCACAAGAAACAATGAACCCTAAGCCAGTGGCTGCACCATGAAATGGTCAAGAACAGCAAACTGAATGAGTCCAGCAAGAGGAAGCAGCAGTGACAGTGTGTCCTTGGCAAGCTGGCCAGGACAGCACTGCTGAGCACATTGCCCTGCCAAAGGTGAAGACAGCTCTGGGGTTTCCAGCACAGGAGGTGTAGGAGGAGCTGCCTTAGTTTGTGGTTATGCACAGGACCACAGGTGTCAATACAGGTTGTACATCACATCACATCCACCACAGGCCAGCCACCCTGCCCACCATGCAGCAGCCCTTTGTGAGTGCAGGAAATCAGAGGTGCCATGCAGAAGCTGTGGAGCACAGCCACAGCACAGCATGGGCAATGGGCTCAGTTACACATGTAAACAATCATTCCAAGAGTCTGAAAACACTGAATTAGGTTCAACCTATGTGAGATAAACCAACTCCTGGATCTGAACTTTTATTTAGAATCATTCCAACTCCGTCTGTTCTGCTTATGTAATATAAGTTCACTTATGGTTAAATATCTAAAAGATAGAGCACTAGAATGGATCCTGTGATTCCAAAATATTGCCACTTGTCTTCTTCATCTCTGTTCTGCTCGTTGTTTTTTGCCCCAGAATGAAAGTGAACAAAACTTTAAACAAAACCAGATAATTTGAGAATTTCATGGAGAAACCTGTCCTATGTGGAGTATTCATGCCTTTATGAGTGCCAGAGTGATCTTCTTTATCCTTGGAGGCACATGAGAAAATGAGTTTTTATTTTCTGCTAGTGCTGGCCTCCCTGATTCATGTTACCTTTTCACCCCAGTTAACATTCTTGTTGCAAGGAGCATGCAAAAATCAAAGAAACAACCATTACAACTAGGGCTAGTGCCCTGTTTTACAACACAAAGGAGACAGCTGTAGGCATTCTTCAGAAATTGAAAAGCTAGGAAAGAAAGGGTGTGTTGGGGTATATGAATTTTAACTTCATAATTACCTGTTATTTAAAGCTAATGAATAATTACTACAGCAACCTTGCTGTCATACAGCACACACCTACTCACCAGCAGCTCAAGATGAAACCAGAGAATTGGGGCCCCAATCCTCCAAATACATCTTATTGAGTTTAACACCTGGTTTTTGCCAGCATCTCATGGCATTACTCTCCATTTACCCAAACAGATCCTTCAGTGACATTCATTGGTCTCAAAACAGTTTCATATCAAAAATCACATCAGGGGCGTTATACTTCAAAATTCTTGACATTCATATTTACACTCATCTCTCAATTCTTCCTTGGAATTACTTCTAGCATTTACAACTTTTTAAGTACTTAAGTACTTTAGGTGCTTTTAAAGTACCTCCCTCAGAGGTGCTGCTGACAAGGAAAGAACAAACCCTAGAACGTGTGATCCACAATAACAGAGAAATTCCAAAAGTCAAAGCAAATCCAAGCAAGCTGGGATGAGAATTTTTGCAATTCCTAGAACATTAGAACTTTGAAAAATGAAGGCACTAGAGGTCTATATTCTCCTCTGCAAATCCTACAATAGGGCCAATATTAAGAAAGTTAAAATGGCTCTCCTATAAGCAAGCTTTATCTGCATTTGCTGTTAAGAAAAATAGATTTTCTGACTGATGTGGGCTCCTGTATGGGAATCAGAGTAAAAATAATGTTTGAAAAAAAAAAGATAGAAAATACTAACCTCAAATATGCTTTCCCTCTATTATCCCCTCTCCAAAGAAAATACAGGAGAAAGGCTGATTCTGGTAAAGAGTGGCACAAAAGCAAATGAAATCCCAGTACAAGTCTGGGTTACCAGGAAGGAACAAATACTTGTATTACCCTAATGGAAAGCAGGTAAGCTTTATTCAGCTGCCTTATCAACAGTGAAATCGTTGTTTTATACACTACAAAACCAGAAGTAGACCTGCTTTAGGCAAATGTGGGGTTTTGTAGGGGGAAGGGTTGGGCTTTTTTTACAGGATGGTTGGTTTTCTTGTTTGCTTGAAAGACAAGCATGGAAGAGTGCAGGAAAAGAATGCAAGCTGTCTCACATAACAGAGTACTGACCCTAGCTCACTCCTGAGTAGAAGGAAAAGAATGTGTGCAATGTCTCTCTTGTCAGAAGGGAGGAATAGGCCAGCCCTTCTCTTACCAGCACAGGAAGGGAGGCAGAGAGAAGCAAGGAGCAGAATACAGCATACAGACTTAAATTCACCCCATCTTTTGTGGTTCCTGTCATCACAGTTCCAGAGTTCTGGCAAAATATGCCTATTTGTGCATTATCACATAAGATAATCAGGGTGATCTAATTGTTCTTACCAGTAAAATGGAAATGTGGATATTAACTAGGACTACCTATCCTGTAAAATAATTTAGGACTAATTTCTAACACCCACCACTTAAAATCTGTGTTCAGTACTCATCCTTCTTCTCCTCATCAATACTGCTTTGATACTTTGCAACTAGACTTGCTGTCTGCTGTTATAATGTAGAAGTTTCATTTCTCTAACAGTGCAAAGTACAGGCTAAATGCATGTAAATGTTTGCTGTCTTTGGAACTAAATCACTGAGCATGATTTGCTTTGGACAGCTAATTTATTTGGTTCTCATACAACCTCAGCCATAAGAAACTTTACCCTCAGAAGTAATTTCTTACCTGAAAGGTAAACTTACTATTATTTTAAACACTAGAAGTACATTGGACACTAAACAGAGTACGTGAAGACAGGAAATACATGCATAATGTTAAATCAACTGTCTGTTGAAACCTTTATTTTCTTAACCACTGTGTTAGGGTGTTCAAGTTCTCCACAAGAGCCTGACTGTTCACTGCTTTGCGGGTCTGAGCCCCAGGACAGGATTAGCCAGAATCAGCTGGACAGACACAAGACTAAACCACTAAGGAATGATATGTATATGGTATTTCCAGAATGCATAGCAATAATTCCAAGTGGAAACATTTGTTCTAGCTGTCCTTCCTTGACAGCTTCATAAAGAGCATGAGCTGTATCTCATCATCAATTCTCTGTTGTACAGACTAAAATAAACTAAATTCACTCTTTGTTGATGTGAACCAAGCAACAGAAAATTCAGGAAAGGATTGAAGTCCCACCCCTTTAAGTGATACCACTTTTGATATGCTGAGGATGGCAGACAGGTGCCAGCATGGAGATAGGCAAGTCAACCTAAGCCAAGCAACTTCACATGTAGGCAGCAAAAAAAGCACAAAAATTTCCAGGTAGGCATCAGACACTGCTCTAGCCAGGTTTTCTGGGTCACAGAACAGAAATTCATTCCTAAGAACACAGCAGAATACATAGGCCATCAAAAAAACAAAACCACAGGAGTCAGGGTCAGGGTGTTTTCTCAGGGGAACACAGTGAGGTAAGTTTACCACTCCAAGCTGTTTTGCTTTTCAGAGAGTGAACAGTGAAATAAGTCATTATTAGGGTGGAAACTGCTCTTGGCCCCCTTTTAGGACTGCTTTCCCCCTAGTCTAGGCATCATACAGATGAGCAACAGATAAGAGTCTATCACACCACAGAGCTTCTCTGCTGGGTTCTGTGCTTCCTCTTCCCTGGCTCTGCAATAGGATAGTGGGGTAACAAAATAAAGACCCTACTGTGGACTTCAGGAGGGGAAACACTATGTGTCTCCTCACATGCAACCTGATTTATCATGGTGTTAGTTCCCTCTGGGTTTTACCACCTCCTCCTTTCCTTGTCAGGAACAGGATGGAAATTATGAAGAAGAGAATAATGAATGTAGGTCACAAAGACAACAAGAGAGGCTTTTCCATTGAAAGGGGTGGAGGAGGAGGAGGAACAGCCTGGGGTGTAAGGAGCAGTCCAAAGCTTGCTTGCAGGGGAAGAAGGGTGAACTAAATGGGAAGAGTCAGAGCATAGCTACCACTGACCATCAAATGCCTCTCTGAGGTGCTGTCTCAGGAATTTAACAGCACTGGTGTTTGTCACCTCACAACACACATTTGGCTACCTTGCTTCCACCTGCTTTGGGCCCTGACACCCCTCTGCATGTTTGATTCTCAGTGTTAGTTGCCTTACACACCAGGCTGCCCTGAGACTCCTGTGGAGACACAGGCAAAGAGTTTGTGCATCACAAACTCTGGTTCTCAATTCGCTTACAAGGGAAAAAAATGGACAGTTGGATAGCACTAACATTGCTGCATCTTTGTTATTAAATTAAACTAACTTTCATTATTTTTGCACCTGCCTTGTAATTGTGACAAGCAGGGTAAATGCAAATGTATCCTAGTTAGTTTTAGCTTTCTGAAACCACATAAAAATGAAACAAAATTTGAATTTGGAATATCCTCCATGTCGAAACAAAGATTTATAACACCTTTTGAAACAGCTATAAAGCTGTTGCTGCATATCAAAACAATAAAAAGACAGCCCAATGTGTGTTAATGTGGTGGTATTACAGTATATTACACCTCTTAGCTATTTTTATGGATTTATAAGAACTGAATTTCCCAGTTGTTCTATCTTCCCACAGGCCCCACTGTCACGGATAGAAGTCATTCACCCACTCACTGTATGCAAAATGTTAGATACTGAGTGCCCAGGACCAGACCAATTACTCACATAAAGAAAAGGACCATGAACAGCTTCCCCATGGGTAAACACCCAGATTCAAAGCTATCATTTTCTTCCCTTAATACACTTCTTTTCAGAAAGGCAGAAGCTCTGACAAACCACAGAAACAGAAAGAATGAAGCAGCCAGTATTTGTTTCACAATATATCCTACAATAACTCAGTACCAAAAAGGGTGGGCACTGGCTGGAGCTTGGATGAGCACTTTCAGAATGGCAGAAAGTGAAAGGAGCCTGTAACAAGCCTTATGTTTGTCCAGTGAGCAATTCCATTATCCAATATTCTCCATAGAACATGCTAGATCTCATGGATTAGGAGTTTTTATGAAGTCTTTGTAACGTGCTTTCCTCAGCTCTATTTCTATCATTAGTTTTTGTTTCCATGGGAGCTCTCCAGACATTAGCCTTAGAAAAGTCACCTGAATTACTGAGAAACAGGGAATAAAATACCTGCAGGGATTTCACAGCTGTGTCCAGAGACTTAAACCATTGTGTACATTATTTTCAGGTGACTCTCAGTTTCCAGGCATTTGGTCCACATGGGGGTATCCTGTTGATCTATTCTCTGACTAACTGTTGATCCAGTTCCTTGTTCTGCTGGCTTTTTGAATTACTTGACAGGAACTTCTATTTATTTCCTAACAGTGAAACAGAAAATGTCTCATGATTTAATGAGTCCATTGGTAAAATAATTTAAAAATACATGCCATCCTTGGAGATCAAGTAGATTTGCCACAGTTTAAGATCCTGCATAGTTTATGAAGCAGAAAATAATACATGTCTCAAAAGTCATTCAGTAAATCAGAAGAACACTATTTAAATGATTTGTAGATGGTCCATCAGGGAACATTTAATGCATTTCTGATGATGGAGTATTATTTAATCCATGTTCAGAAACAGACAAAAGTAGATATATAAAAATCTACTGGCAAGTCATCCCCCACCACAAGTCCTCACCAGCACAGATCTGCTGGATGTTCTATGAGGGTAAAGTTTGGTGACAGAAGCCCAAGCCATGGAAATATCTTTTTGACTAGTGCCTCTATGAGAAAATTCAGGAAAAAAGCTACAGCAAATCTGTAATGAAGATTTTACCATTGAGTAAATAGGAAGCCACCTCCTGACTCATGTGCTGCATCAGAGCTTCAGGCTGTACTCTCTGAAGTTCTTTGAAAAGCCAAAAGAAATTAAGAAGGCCTGGATAAAGGTGTGACAGGAATGGCAGAAAGTCCTGCAACAGAGGCAGAGCTTGAATATCAGATTATTCCTAGAGCACAGGCTTGTGCTATTATCTGAGAAAGCAGAGACACATGAGAAGAAAAGGTGGTGAGGGCTGGTGTGGAGGGATCTGGGAGGGGGGAGAAGTTGGAAACTGTAGCCAGAGGTGCACAAAGGAATTATTTTTGGTATGATGCCAGGCTCCACTGGAGTATTGGTTCAGTACTCAGCTTCTGTACATCCAGCTGCCTCTTAGGGTGAGACAAAATGACACCAATTATATGTTGTATTTTGAGCAAGGAGTCCTGGTAGTGGTGTGATCAACAAGTATGATCTAAAAGTGAAGATGAAAAAGAATTTCTCAAGCTTCAGTCAAGATACAAACACTTTAATTTACAAAGCCAAAGAAAGAAAAGGGCTCCACCCATTCCCCCAGTCTACAGAGCCCAAATACTTAACAAAAATATGGTCTTGTAGAGTATTCCTTTTTAAAGGGAAACAACCTACTTTATTAATTAGTAAATATAAACAAGCCTTCTGCCTTTTACTTTCATTTTCATTCCTCCCCTCCAATCTCATCTTCTACCTCTTTGTGACTGAGGAAGACTACTCACTTTGCTGGGGCAAAGCTGAAAATTGTATATTTGCTTGAAAAAGGACAGTAGCTGTATCAGAAGTACCTGGAAAAACGGGCCAGAAGCTACATATGGGACTTCAAGAGAACTTGATCTGCCCCCTCTTCTGAGCTGTCTTCTGCAAACTTGCCTTGTCAATCCTGCCTGTAACCCAGCCTGCCCCAGGAGGCTCTTGTACAGCAGCTGTGGTAAAGACTGAGGAGTACTGAGGACAAGGGAATGGATGCCAGCAGGGAACTGTTCTGTCTGTGCACTCTGTTCCTTTCCCTTCAAGTTAATAGGGACTAGAGCAAACCCTTTTATAATGAACATAACAAAAGATGATGAGTTAGCCTCAAAGCAGTAATAAAAAAAAAAAAGAGCTCTTATAATAAAAAATGCATTCATATAACTGGGTTTTATTATTTCCCACAGTTTTACTTTAATATATGACTCAGGGTGTGGAGATGAAGGTGTGATTCAGAGCTATAATGGGACTTTAAAAGCTTGTGCCACAGGGGTGGGCTAGGCCCTCTGGTTGCCATTTACAGTAAGCCTCTGGTCAAACAAAAATACTACCCAGGTCCTCTTGTACTTTGTCCATGTAAGATAAAATGCACATAAGGCACGGTGGGTACACTGGGAGGAGCAGACAGAAGATATGTATGTGAAGATAGAAAATAGTGTGACTAGAAACTAGCAGAAACGAAAGCACTAGCCTTTAGGTGTTGTTAAGTATTGGTAACACTTAACATCAGGTACCAGAAAGAACACCTAGATACATGCTGGTTCTTAGACCTTGCAAAGTGTTCAACCATGCCCTTTAGATCTGAGGAGCTGAGCACCCTGAAATCCTGCATGATGCCATCTGCAGTCACTGCTGGGTAACCAGAGAGAAGCAGGCAAAGCATGCAGGTGCTCATCTTGGCTCTGGCCTTCTGCACACACCTCCATTGCTCCACTGAGAATCTCCTGCACAGCAGAAAATTACACTTGCTCCCCTTCCTTCAAGAGGTCATCTTAGGAATTGTCAGCAGAAAGCAGATGTTGTTTGTAAATCAAAGGAGGCAAGTGCAGCATTCAGCCACAACCAATTTAAACAAGCTTCTTTGACTTGTCACTGGCTTCCCCAAAGCCCCAAAGATTTGGTTTGAGCTCAGGCCAACAACTCGGGTAGAAAAACGTCATTTTGTCCGTGTAGTCAGCAGCTTCCTGAGCTATTCCTAAAACACTACAGGACTTGACTCAACAATCTGAGACTTTCCAGCTGAAAAGCTTCCATATGCCACAGTATGGACCATGGTTCCAATTCAAGAAAGCACTTAAACACATTTCATTAACAGCACTTGTGGAACAGCTTGTTGTCTGATAGCACCACAGGTCATACAAGGTCTAAATTATCAATATTTCCAACACTATGCACCATGTAGTGCCAGATTCCTGCCCCTCAGTACTTTAGCACTTCCTGCTTTTGAATACTTTTGAGCAAGATTTCCCAAGAAAAGGAGAATTTGCAGTCATACTATGTGTATGTCTGTCTGTCCACATCTTCCAAGTTTGAAAGGAGTATGAAGATGGTCAGGAGACATGTAAGCACATATGCAGGTTATCAAAAAAGGAGTACTACAAGCAGAATACTGAAGAAAGGCAGAAAGAAGCCACTGAAACTATGGTGAAAAAGCAATAGCCTTTGCTCTGTTAACATACAGAATACCAATGAAGACAGATCTGTGAGATTACCAGTAAAGGATGATCTCTAGATTCTGGTTCTCCTTTCTGTTAGGGACACAGTTTTTTATAGTTTACAAATTCCCCTTCCATGTCCTTACTGTCATGTGCTGACAGCATGTGAATACCAACACCCAGCCAAAACTGCACATTTCAATGAGGATGATGTGATCACATGAAGGATCATTAGCCAAATGCACACACACAGAAGAGCCCAACATAATCTTCTTCTTTATTGGCAAGTTGCTCCAGAAAGAAGAAATGTGCTGCCCTGGAAAGTCTTCTGCTTCTACTTGCATTTGTGCAGGCTGCTCCCTATTTGGATAGAGGGCCCTCTGCACTCTCAGTAACTCTACAGAGAGGTGCAGCCAAAAAAATCTCATTGCACCCACTCACCTCCTGAATTTCATCAGGCAACACCCAAATATCCTAACCTCTTCCAAAGGAAAAGGGCAAGCAGGAGAAAAATCTGATGCTGTCATCAAAAATGTTTGTGGTGATGCACTCCACAGCAAATCCCCTGCCCCTGCAATGACACTGTCAAAGTCTAATGCAAAGAAAAGGCATCCTGTGCCTCCTCCTCTTGAAAAGGTCTGCCACTGATAATACCAAAGGATAATGTAATACATACAAGTCTCCAGGCAGATTGCAACAGAAAGGAAACATCTGGTTTAGAGGAAAGCAACCAAGTCCAGAGAGGTAAGAAAATTCTCCTAGATCACATTATGCACCGGTATCTGAGTTTCATTCACTGTTTTCTGGGCTGTGGATATGAGTGAATGTGCTCACTGGCAATCCTACCAACCCACAGCATCCCTGCAGCTTTTCCTTAAACACAAATCATTCTTACTGGGAAGCACTCACATTCAAGACTCACAGTTTAAAAATGGCCACCCAGAACTGACAGAAAACCAATAGTGCTGCAGTACTCTTATAGTCCATATTCTTCAAGAAGCATGAGGAAAGGAAGGTCTGGTGGTGCTGGTCTAGTGCACTTGAATGGGACAGGTGTACAGCATTATCTACATCTCACTCCTGCTCTGCTTTATGTGTTAGCAAAAAAAAAAAAGCATCAAAAAAGCTCAAAAGCAATGAATCCTTTTTGTCTGAGTGCACCCATACCCTGCAGCAAGCAGAAAGGAGGGTGGATGACCCAATGTACTTGCGAGAGCCTGTCATCTCTGTCTCAGCAAATTCTGGGGCCTGAGTTTGTCATTAGTGGGGAAGCCAAGCCCAGGTTTTAACTTCCTTGCAGCTCTGTTTTCCCTCTTTACCAGAGAAAATTATTTAATAAAAATTATTCCAGCAGGTTTACAGTGCAGTTTCTGTGAACTCATTTAATAAGTAAGTACTGCAGGGGACATGTGTGAACTCTAAGCACAATGCACTTGTTATGATCTGATTTAAACCCAGAGGAGCAAAGAAAGCTAAGTGTCTATGAGAGAAGGTTCGAAATATTCCCAAAAATGAGATTAAAACCAGACAAGATGAAATGTTGGTGCCAAAAATTTGATATATTTTTATTTAATAGTAAGGGAAGCAAAGAGAAAGGAACAGAAAAGTCAAGAAAAGTCTAGAAAAAGCCAGGGTTACTTTAAAAAGCATAGGATAGGTCACCACCACACTGTACTACTTTTGGTGCTGCTAAGACGGGGTGGGGGGAGCAGAGTAGTTTTTGTTTGGTTTTTTTTCTGCTGTTTGAAGCATCTTATCTGCTGTTCCTGACCTCTGGTGCCGTTGGCTGGGATGTGCTCTGGGATGTGGCTGGGATGTGCTCTGGGATGTGGCTGGGATGTGCTCTGGGATGTGGCTGGGATGTGCTCTGGGATGTGGCTGGGATGTGGCTGGGATGTGCTCTGGGATGTGGCTGGGATGTGGCTGGGATGTGCTCTGGGATGTGGCTGGGATGTGCTCTGGGATGTGGCTGGGATGTGGCTGGGATGTGCTCTGGGATGTGGCTGGGATGTGGCTGGGATGTGGCTGGGATGTGGCTGGGATGTGCTCTGGGATGTGGCTGGGATGTGGCTGGGATGTGGCTGGGATGTGCTCTGGGATGTGCTCTGGGATGTGGCTGGGATGTGGCTGGGATGTGGCTGGGATGTGGCTGGGATGTGGCTGGGATGTGGCTGGGATGTGCTCTGGGATGTGGCTGGGATGTGGCTGGGATGTGGCTGGGATGTGCTCTGGGATGTGCTCTGGGATGTGGCTGGGATGTGGATGGGATGTGGCTGGGAAGCACTCTGGGATGTGGCTGGGATGTGGCTGGGATGTGGCTGGGATGTGGTTGGGATGTGCTCTGGGATGTGCTCTGGGATGTGCTCTGGGATGCACTGCAGGATGCTCTCCGGGATGTGCTCCAGGATGTGGCTCGGATGTGGCTGGGAAGCACTCTGGGATGTGGCTGGGATGTGCTCCAGGATGCACTCTGATGTGCTCCGGGATGCACTCCAGGATGCACTCCAGGATACACTCCGGGATATGCTCAGGGTGCACTTCAGGTTGTGCTCCAGGATGCACTCCAGGATACACTCCGGGATATGCTCAGGGTGCACTCCGGGATGCAGGCGCAGGGCTCGGGCTGCTCTCAGGGCAGGACCCAGGGCCAGCGTGGGGGTCCCACAGCTCACTCCTGCCTTCGGTCCAGGGCTGCAGGCTCCAGGCTTCTCCTCAGGCGGGCGGTGCCGGCTCCTGGAGGCCCCAGGGTGTGGAACCAGTGGCCCCAGCAGGGGATGGGGGAGTGGGGTGGAAGGCAAATGTCAGGGATTCTGCCCCTCGCTTTTCCCCCCACATTTTGCAGTGTTTCTCTTTCCTTTTTATGGGCCTCAAGGTGGGCTACCCACAGTCCATACCTCATGCAGTTTTCAGGTGTTCAAGAGTGATTATGATAAGCAGACATAATGGCAAAGCATTTTTGGAAGCCTTTCAGGTGTTGAGCAGTCATAATGACAAAGCACCTTTTGGAGCCTTTCTCTTATTCTTAGGCTCTTACATCACTTAAACCAAACACAGATTTCTGTCCGTAAGACAACTCTTCACCTTGCAGACAGATTTGCTCCTGGACAACAGGGAATTTACTTCATTTGTGGTTCTCTGTGCACATATTCACAAATACATCAAGTGAAGAGCGTGATACATGTTCTAACTTTGTCATTCTTCTCAAAAATTATAATTTTGTACAGATAAAAAGTGTTATAATTGCCTTAATAGTCCATGATCCAATAGATGCACCAGCTTATTAACAGAAGTGGGAACAAAAAAGCATTTTTGTGTTTCAGAGGTTGTTAGAAAACCCAGTGTGCCAAACTGCCTTCCCCATTCTCTGAAGCACACAACAAAAAAAGGTTCTACAATGGAGCCTCCACTGCAAGCAGCCCTGTAAAGCACATTGTGTGGCTCCAGTGGACACCTTAGGTGCAGGAATCTCATCTGTGCTGCACAGGTAAGGAATACACCTTTGCAGGAAAGGTACAGCTGAGATGAGAGTTTTTTATTGAATTCCTCTGGAACAGGCCATAGAAACACACATTATCTCCTCCAGGGAAAATGAGCAGGCTAATATAAAGCCTCTCACCCAGGGCACACAGTTCACAGGCCTTTTAAAAAGCTGTTCCTTTCTGTTTCTCTGCTGTTAACATCTTACAGCTGAGTCCCAGTAACTGGCTGTGTAAGCACTTCTAGTCAGTTCTAGGGCAAAATCAAACAAGTTCGTTCAAACCACTGTCAGATGGCTCAGCTAACTTGTTTTATTTTGTCCTGGAAGACTCAGGAGTGTTCATAGGTCAGGAAGAGTTGAGAGGGAGCTCTAAAATCCTAGATGAATGAAGTTAACTTGGCATCCTAAGCACTGTCCTTTGAAGGCAAAGCCAAGACAGGGTAAGTTAACCACTACTGACTTTGCCCTAACAAAATCAACTATCAGGAAGACAGTATTCAAAAAGGCAGGAGACAGCAGTGTACCCCATCATGTCTCAGTGGTAAATCATTGAAGTAGCAGTCTGCAGATTTCCTCTGGCAGCTGGGTTGCCCCCTACATGCAGAAAGCTGCCCTGCCCCAGCACCTTGATTACAGACCCACAGCACACCCACACACAGCCATGCCTCGGGCCCCAGAGAAAGCAGGGTCCACACTCCCCAAACCACTCTAGGAGCCTACAGAGCACCCAGCATGAGCAGAGTCAGTAGATCCAAGCTGGGGCCACATGATGCTATCAAAATGAAGCAGTAGCTATGGTTTTAGGCAGCTTAAATACAATCAGAAACAGAATTCCAGAGCTGATGCCATTAGCAAAACCAATGTTATTTGAAGTCTTTAGCACAGACTATACCTTTTCTGTGGACCTATGGATCATAGTAATAACGATCGACCTCATCAAGCTTCATGCCTTCATTCAAATTACATCTGAGCCGTCCTAAGACCGGCAGAACACACAGCAGAATGACCCCCATCCTCTGCTCCTCCTATTTTGCTTCTTCATGCATTGAACATGGATACACAAGTGCATCACACAGCCAACACTGGAACATGTCCCAGCTGCCCTCACACAGCTGGATTTGTCCCTCGGTGGCATACATAGAACTGTGCTTTACAAATACATGCTGAAGGATTACTGGGGGTGGGCAGGTGGGGGAAGTTAACAACATGAATCCAAACCCACTTACACAAGACTTTTACTGCTACAGTAATTTTAATCTTAAACTTAGATGCCAAACTTCAGAAAGTAAGTACTTACAATAATCATCAGAGGAGGCCATAGAGCTCACATTTACTGTAAAATACAGATCCAGAGTGCCATCTAGTGCACTTCTGTGACAAGAGTTCGCAGAGAGAGAGCATTATGCGAGTCGTGCATTTCCATGTCTGATAGAGAACTTCTTGCAGCAGATAAACAGGAAATGGTAGAGATGAACTAGCTTTCTTTAAACTAGAGTTTTTAACTCTGACAAAAGCAAGAAGATATTAAATAAGAGCCAAGTTTTAATTGTCATGGTACCTGTGTAACTAGTTTAAAAAAAGAATAATAATAAACCCTACCCCTCTTGATTATTCAAAATGCACTGACAAGTCAGAAAGAAATTTCTAAGTGATTCCCCTGGAATCTATCCAGGGACCAGTATCATTCACTTTGAGTGACCAAACAGAGATTACAATTCATGGGTTCACCAGATGCAGAAGTATGAGATAAAATTCAGGACAATCTCAGCTGACTGGTGAAATGGTGTAAAGTTAGGATGCTGATGTTTAGCTGAAAAAGTGGCGCAAGAAGAAAGGAAGGATCTAACATACATATGCAGAATAGGGAAGGACAGGGTAGGTAGCAATGAAGAGGAAAAGGACCTGGTGGTTCTCTTCTTTCTGTAAAGGAGGTGAAGACTTCCAGTGAACTTCAAGCTAAATACCTGAGTCAACAGGCACAATGGATTGGTGATTTAAGAAAATCTTTTTGCTTTTGTTAGTGGTGAAATGTTGAAATACTACAGTGTTGTCAGAGAGCTTTAAAAAGATGCATAAAACAAGTGCTTATTCTGAAATTGATCCTTTCATCCCCTTTCACCCTGCATTTATTTCAATGTACTCTCATAACATACCAAAATGAACCAGTGCTTAATTCAAACTAGGTTCTTTCAATAACTCTGCCTCCAGAAACCTCATTCATCAACAACCCACAAATAGCTCTTCACATAATTTACTTACACTCATCTACTTGTGAGTTGTCATGAAATGTCTCTGAAGGGAGGATAGAATTTGAACATTAAATGACCTGTTTCACATGGATGGAAATTTAGAAATGGAGTTTTTGCACAGATATCTATGTGTCTAATGGTATCTAAGCATCTAGCAGTGCATACCTGAAGAATTATCTACCTAAAAGATAGCAAACACTCCAGTCAGCAGAATCTACAGATAAAAGTGTGCTGTTCAAAGGATGTGGAGCAGCTGGCCTTGAATTTTCTGTACATTGTCTAAATACTGTCCTTTCTAGAAGCTACAGAGTTATGAACACTAAGGAAGCCCCTACTGTGTATTAGACCCACATTCCTGCTAGAGGAGCACAAAACACAGTGGCACTGCCTATAGAATCTCCTGAGATTCCTAAATTACGGAATTAAAGTTCCCATATCCTACAGAGGGTCGTGGAACCATTGCATCAGTCAGTGCAAACACTCAGCCTTAGCTGTGCCTCTTCCCAATGGCCAACAAATGCAATATAAGGTAGAATTCAGAAGGTATGCACCATTGCCTGCCAGAGTCCAAGAAGCATTTGGACAATGATCTCAGGCACATGGTGGGATTCTCAGAGGTGTTCTGTGCAGGCCAGGAGTTGGATTTCTATGATCCCTTGGAGTCCCTTCCAACTCAGGATAGTCTATGATTCCATGAGCCTCTAACATAATGCCAGAACAGTTCCACAGCTGTGGGAACCTCTCTCCTGTTGCCCTAATTACAGAGAAGATTAGCTACCTACAATAAAATCTACTCTGGACATTTTCCTACTTTACTGAATTAGAGAAAAAGATTCTGTCTTTTCAAACATGCATCCCTCATTTTCTTGTCTAGGTACTGGCGAGTCACACAGGAGTCACATAGTCATGCATCTTCCTCTGCTACAGCTTCCTGAAAACAGATGTACAAGAGAAAATAGTACTAGAAATAGAAAGGACAACGTTTTCCTCCTTTGTCTTAGAGACTGAATACAATAGAGAAAGGTGACAGAGAGTAGGATGCTTTCAACAAGTGACTGATCCACCTGCACCTGGGCTTGATTTAGAGTTACCTGTTGGGATTCATCCACATTAAAGTGGAAAGGCTTCCTATGGGTCCCTCCCACTTCCCTTAAGGGGTGGCCTTCTCCTGTTTGTATTTCACAGGGTACCAGCAATCCCCTTGCAGTGGGACCCCAAAGGCCCAAATCAGCTCTCAGCTGTAGGGGTGGCCAAACCCCTGCACTTGTGCAGGGCACAGCCATAGGACAGTTAAGATCAGTCTCCTACATTTTGTACGAGCTTTCCACAGACACTATACCACATGGAAAACCTTATTCACAAGTTTATTAGCAATTAAGAAACCTTTTACAATCCCATTACTCTCCAAATTTCCTTTTGCTAAATCAGCCAGCCCACTGTTTTATTTAATGATACACAACAAACGGGTTATTCTTCCAAGTAACTCTTTCCCAGCTGCTGTTCATGGACCCCATTAAATGCAAAGCTGAATTATGCTATAATAACTATTGTAAGTTTTGGTTTTGTAAGGTTGGTTTTATTATAAGACAACGGAAATTTGTTTAGATGGATACAAAAATGGAGTGAGACTGGGAAAAATATCTGCTATCATGGAGAATCTTTATATTTCTTTAACCTTGCTTTTTTTCCATATATCAAAGATCACATGCATTTGAAAACTCAGTCACAGCATCACAAATAGCATATTAAATTTCCCTTTTTCTCCCCAAAATACAAAACTCAAACTGCATTAATTGCTTCCTTTTTATTTTAGAGCATAAGCAGCAATGAATGAAATAACTCATTCCAACAACTTCAATAATTTCTGTACATTTCAGAACATGAAGAAAAAAGGACAAAAATAGCAACAAAAGAGAATACATTCAAGCTTCACTGCATCCTCTCTATGCAGTTGCTATGCAGCAATTACCTTCCGACAAAGAACTTTGGCTTTTTTGCTTTCTAACGTTTTGTCACTCAAGTAGATACAGTATGTTCAGATCCAAAACAATTTAAATTAGTTTTTTGCTCTGAGAGTTGCCTCAGATAACTACTAATTAGAACCTACATGCCCTCTGACTTGCTTATTTGGAAACTCTATTAACAATAGGACAAAATATGCAACCTAAATAAGCCAACACTACCACAAATAGAGAAAAGTCCTCTCTTCACCCTCATGCAAAAAACACAGTGTAGCAGGCAGGCACTCAGCCTGAAAAAAGAAAAAAAAAGGAAAAAAAAAGGAAGAAAATAAAGAAAGAGCGTTTTTTGGCAGTTAATGTGGGCAACCTTTGTCACTGCTGTCTTTTCCAACAGGTTTCTGGCTCACTGCTGTTTTACACTCGTGTTCTGCTATGGATGTGGGCATATTGAAAACTTGTGTTGTAAACAGCCACCTGCTTAATCCTTCAGCAACAGTAAAACACTTGAAACTTTGAAAAGGAAAGTAAATTATTATGCACACCCCAGGAAAAGAATCAGTAAATCAGCATTCTTTATATGGATTTAGGGAAAGAATTTGTCCAGGGACTAATGAGAAAAATTAAGTTCTCTACAGGGGTCCAGGACTACAATCCTAAATTAAGTTACTAGCACAGATTTCTTGGCTGCACCCCGTTGCCCATAACCTTTAATCCATATGGCATGAAGTAAGTCTCGTGGCAGGGACTGTGCTGCTGCTGCTGCACAGCCTCAATCCTCCTTCATCACCAACACAGCTGCACCCAGAACCCCGTGTGCCCACCGAGCAGCCAGGCTAAACTGCTCACAAGCTGCATTAGGAAGTACGTTCTGTCAGAGATGCCACAAAGAAGCACCCATGAAAATAATGCCAAGCATCTTGAGAAAAAGTGTAATTTCAGCTCTCAGGGCAAGGGTACAGTTCCCTTCAAATGGGAATTTTTAAGGTCCTTGTTTGGACAGGCAGCTGAGCTCTTGTTGTAATGCATTTGGAAAAAATGGTATGACCCAAGAGAATGTACTCCCAAAATATAGAATGTAAGTTTCTTTCTCTTATCTCTTTCTCCCCAGTTCTCCTTACTGGCTGTGTGAATGGAATCCACTCTCTTCCCCCCGCCTTCAAAAAGATGCGCTTATCAATATTCTTCCTCTTTTTTTTCCTCTGCTCTCCTCCACGGGATCCCAAGAATAAAAGCTGAACTTCCATCTCAGCAAGGGAAAGAGCCTCGGTTTAGTTTCTCTGTTCTAGGCTATAACATCTCCCCTGCTTCCCTGGCTGCTGCAGGGAGGACGGTGGCTATAGAGAGGCAGGGGATATAGAATTATAGCAAGCTCTGCTGTGTCAAAAGCCCATGGAAGCACAGCTGCCCAGGAAGCACACCCTGCCCAGCCACAAAGGCGAGGGCACGATGCTGCCCTCAAGGATCCAACTCACAAACCAGGACCTGGTGCTGAAACTGTAAGGTGTTATAGACAATATCCTGCCATTCTAAACCACAGTGACATGTGGCAGTTCACTAATATTTTTGCTGCAAAAGGTTTTACTGGTTTCACCCCATGGTTCTCCAGTGCCAGCTCTTTTAGCCTTGTTCAAAATGCTCCCCATGTGAAACTGCATAGCAAGATAAAATGGTTTAAGGTTCCTCTGCTTTTCACAGCTTTAATGGTTTGTTGACTACTAAGGAGAGATTTCTGGAGCTTTTCTATTAGGTTTTTCCTTCTAATTACCTGTTAATGTATGGTATGGTCACTTAGGTGTTCCTCTTGGCTTTCAGTAAGAAAGAACAATTACGGAACAAAATAGTTGTTATCATCAGGTAGAGTACATACAGGTACAAATATCTAGCATTTTGCCTGGCAAAGCCCTCTAAGCTGGCCAGAATATTAAAAAAAAAAAAATTAAATAAATCCTGCAGCTACTGATCAGTTGATTGAAGAAGATTATTAGAGTTAATTGAATTATAGTATTCATTTTCATCAACCCATGGCCAGCATGCTCTGTTGCTCACTAATCAGTAGAAGAGGGCTGACTGGGATTTCTATCTTCCTCACAATACCACAAAGATTATACACATGCTTTGGAGCAAACCAACATTTTTACCACAGCCAAAGAAAACAAGTGCAGTGTTATCCTTCTAAGGGTTATTAATTTAACAAACTGTGTGTTTTTTCTGTAAAGGTTAATTGAGCCTAAATTTCATTAGGTTCTTGAAACTCAGTAGAGTTAGAAACACCATTCATTCACATATTTCTTGACTTTTGTACTTTTTTAATGGCATTCAAAGCAAGATTTTTTTAGCTTTTACAGAAGGAGTAGACTATCATAGAAAACTTTCCCAAAATACATTATGATGTCTGTGTAAGGCTAACATGTAGACTTTCAGGGGTACTTACTAAAATATATGAGTTGCTACAAGTAAAAAACAAAGCTATGAAGCAATCACTTAAAGCACTTAGAAGAAAGACCTAATACATCAGGTTACTTTTGAACACCTGAAACTTTGTTTCCAGTCTTTGCATATATTTCCTACTCTTTAAAAGGAGAACAGTAGTACTGTTTATATAGTCCAAAAAGTAACTCTTCTAGTAAAGTTTCTTATAAAAATCACATAGTAATTCAATAAAAGGACATTTTAGAAGTGGTGCAGTGATGCATTTCGTTCAGAAACAGAGCAGTAGATCAACGTAGGAAACGAGCCTCAGCCTCTGAAAATCAGTAAGCCTTCCTATTAAAGCAGCAGTATAAAGTAAAATCACTTGCAATTATCAGCTTTCTAAGAATAGTCCATGGATTTTCTCAAAAGGTTTACCCATTGTCAGGTCATAATTTTCATTCTAAAGTCAAAGAAAATCAGATTGATGCCACCACAGAAACTTCCCAACTTCCTCCACTGCGGTGAAAAACCAGACATTCTTTGTTCCACCCTGCCACAACCAATTTCCACTACCTCACTGTTTGCCCCACTGATGCACATTGTCGGCTACCACATAATTTTCTTATGAAAATTCTCTAACCTATGCACTTTCAGAATAGGTCACCTACACAGGGGTCTTCTCTGAACACAGAAGAGGTCTCAGGAAGGTGCTCTCTTATAAACAAGTAACGAGCTGGGCATTTCCATCAATAAACCCTTGGCTGTTACAACCTGAAGGAAAAGCGCAGGTTCCCAAGCTACAATTTAGCTTTTTGATGTCATATAGAATTGTAGAATATGCTGAGCTGGAAGTGACCCATCAGGACCATTGACCCCAAGTTTTGGCCCTGCACAGACACCCCATCTATCCCACCCTGTGCTTGAGAGGATTGTCCAAACACTTCTTGAGCCATGGAGCTCTAACCGCTTTCCTGGGAAAAGATGTGAGAGCAGAGGACACCTCATTCATTGACATTCTTGTGAAGGCAGTTTGTTCACAGAGCAGATGATTTGCAAATAGACACAGATCCCAACATTTAAACTCCATCCCCTGTGTGAGAAAAGAGCACATTCATTTCCTTAAGCTCCCCGGCGGATACCCGCAGCTGTCAGCAGCGAGCCGGCCCAGCGATCCGCGGGGGACACAGGGGCAGCCCCTCAGCGCCTCAGCCCCTCAGCCTCTCAGCCCCTCAGCCCCTCAGCCCCTCAGCCTCTCAGCCCCTCAGCCCCTCATTCTCTCAGCCCCTCAGCCTCTCATCCTCTCAGCCCCTCAGCGCCTCAGCCCCTCAGCCTCTCAGCCTCTCAGCCCCTCAGCCCCTCAGCCTCTCAGCCCCTCAGCCCCTCAGCCCCTCAGCCCCTCAGCCTCTCAGCCCCTCATTCTCTCAGCCCCTCAGCGCCGCGGGTGCGGAGGAGCCGGTGCAGGCACGGGCTGAGGCTGGATCCCTTCAGAGGCGTGAAACAACGTGGGAAGGAGGAGCGGGGAAACTAACGGGAAAACTACGGAAACCAGCCAATCTTGGGCATCACTGTCTTGGTTTTAACTCTGGCGGGACCGATGACAAGCAATAAAATGTTTGTTCTTTAAGTTATCGCACTACTCCACTGACAGAGCCCAACGGGAGGCGGTGGCAGCGGAGCCGGTGCGGGGCCGGCTGTGTGAGGGGACCCCGGCACGGCGCCAGGCTGGCTCGTGGTGCCGGGCAGCACCCGCTGCCCGACACGCCGAGAGCCCGAGCGCAGCGCTCGGCGTTCAGCCCTCCCCGCACGGCGGTGGCCCTGCTGTCCCTGCGGCTCCTGGGGACACCCCCGCGGGTGTCTGAGGGCGGCCCTCGGGCACGGCCACCGTGAGGGGTCCCCGTGCCCTCCGCCCCCGGCACGGCCGGCGCGGCGCCCCCGCCCGGCGGCCCGCGGGGCGCGCATGCGCGGGGCGACGGGGCAGAGCAGCGCGGGCAGCGATGGCCGGCGGGGAGCAGCGCGTGCCCGGCGCTCCCGAGCGGGTGGCGCTGAAGAAGGAGATCGGGCTGGTGAGCGCCTGTGCCATCATCATCGGTAAGGGCGCCGCGTCCCGCCGACAGCCCCTTCCCCTCTCTGCTGCCGGGGAGGGGCTCGGGACAGGCGGCGGTGTGGCGGTGCGCGGGCAGGTGTGCGCTGCCGGGCAGGTGACAGCGCGCTGTGGCACGGCTCGGCTCGGTGTAACACACGGTCTGTGCTGAGGTGCCACTTGGGGGGAGTCCCCTCTGCCCAGTCCTTCGGCTGAACGCAAAATCCTGAAGTTTCCTAAAGTCTTTTTCAGCCGGTGAGCTGTTGAGGCTTCTGCGGCGCTGACTTGTGTGGCTGAATGAGCTAGATCGGTTTATCTGCGCTCGGGGTTCTCAGCTCTCAGCCAGCTCGCAGCCTGGGCTGTCAGCGGCACTCTGAGATCCGTGTCCGGCCGCAGTTGGCAGCGGTGCTCTCTGTCCGCTCCCCGCTGCCATCGCTGCCCCCCGGTAGCGCCAGAACGGGAAACTGGGACAGGCAGGGCTCAGCCCTCGGGGTGCTCCATCACTGCGGGGCTGCACATGTGGGGACAAGCGTGGGCAAGGAGGATGTTATAATGCGTATTATATTATTGGCTTTTCGCAAATATTGAAATGAATGTTATATGTATAAGGTTAGAAAACTTTGTTGTATTAATATAGCTCCTTCTATTTCTGTTATTGATGAAACTTAGGAATAGTGGTATAATACATATATATGTTAGGCTATGACATGATATTAAAGCAAAAACTACTTTTGTTTATATAACCCAGAAACTGAAAAGATAGAAACTCCCCCTGCATTCTTAGATTATCTTATCCAGATGAAGACAGTGGTGACCAGTGTTCCAGGGGAGGAATTTATTGCACCTCTGTTATTGGAGAGTGTGAGACTGAATGGAGCTGAGAAGATTGATCTATTAGGGAGGGGGCAAGTTAAAACTAAACAAAGAAACATCTAAAACTTAAGAGAAATGTTTGAATTATGTATGAGAATTTATGAATATGTAATAGGGTTCTGTTTTTAAAGGACAATCCTTTGTTATTAAGGTGTGCTCTCGGCTGAATGCAGAGACACCCAGCCATATTTGTACATTTTACTTTACTTCTATCTCCTAATTTTCTTTCTATTAAACTTTCTAAGTTCTATATAAAAAATATGTGAACCTCATTTTTCACAGAGGATTTGCCCAGGTGAGTAAAAGCAGGCTGCACTAACCCAGTGAGCCTCAAAGACCCAGCTGTTACCACTGAGACCTGTGGACAAGACTGGCAGTGACATTTGTGTCAAGGTCCAGCACAGAGAGGTAACAACGGGCACAGCAGGATCTGCCACATCCATGGGAATACACTGCTCAGTAGCAGAATTGGCTGGGACACCCCAATGTGTCTCTGTGATTGATGTCACCAAGCTTGAGGAAGAGGACTTCACTGCATGCTTCCTATAGGTGGTCACAATGCCCTACTGCAATTTTATGCTCTTAGTCGTGTATGCCTTTATTTCTGATGGCTGTTATATGAAAGGAAAATATTTCAGTCCATTCCCATAGTGAAACACTAAAATCTGTATCTGCAGTTTGTGGGACAATGTCTTCTACATATAAAAGATACCTTTATTTTGAATTCCTCAGCGTATTTAAGGGGGAAAATCTAGCTTCTGGATCTCAGTGGAGCACAGATGACCTTGTGTTAGAGTGAAGAATTGAGTGCTGCACATTGCTGTAGGTAAGGCACTTCCAGGGTTAGGTATTCCCCAAGTTGCTATTGGCCATAGGGAAGATTTATGGCATCAGTATCATTTGTTAGGTATTAGAGAATGGTATCTTGAGACTGCTACCCTTTTCTCTCAGTCAACCTTTCATCAACCTTATTTGCAAGATCTTACAAGCAGAATTCATATATGTCATGCCTGTCCAAAATAAATCTTGTGAAATAGCGTCTCATCTAATCAAGGATATGTGAGCAGGGAAAAAGCACCGATATTTATGATAAACTGTAGTATTCTCAAGTGCTTTAATTATTAGAGAAGGTTATCTGCTTTGCCACGTAAAGCCTAAAAATGCTTCTGCAAATTCCCCCCTGTTTTCATAGAAGACATTTGAAACACAGCCATAGGATCCTATTTTTAAGTTTAATTTGTTTATGTGCAGATGCATGAAATTACATCACGTATCAAAGTTTTCTGTAACAAAGTGGTATGTAGTAGGAATATAATCTAGCTTTGTTCTGGTTTAGCTGACTGTTCTACAATTCTAATCAGCTACAGGATGGATATAGAGAATTATAATCTTCTAGTAATTAAGAGGAAACATGAGGGAGTATTTGAAAAATACTGTAAATATGAGTTTAGAAGTATGTGATTAATAAATTTGTGGTTGCCTTCTGTACTCTAATTCTGCTTGTTTAAAATAAGGCATTATATGAGTTGCAGAGCTGAGGAGTCGGATTGTGCTAGGGAGCTAACACAGAAAGCAAGGGCATGAAGTGAAAGGGAAGCCTTGGGGGTGGGAGCACCTTGGTCACCATTATACCCTATTTGAGAGTATTGCAATAATGGCAGGATCTCTCCTTATTTTGTAGTCTGTTAGCATTCCATCACAGTTGCAACCAAGAGAATAAAAACAACCTCTGCAGGTACATCACCTCATCCAGGTTAAACATGCTGTGCCTCTGGCTGTTAGAGAGCTAAGGAGGGGCTCATACTGGCTCAGGGAGCAGGGAGGGCACAGACAGACTGGATCTTGCCAGTTGTCCTGAAGCTCCCATATCCTGTGCTAATTCCCTGGAAAACAGGTCTTCCTTCTCAATCTTCTTGCCATGTTTTGAATTGTAGGGCAATTTTCTTACTGCTTTTACAACTCAGGTATTCATCAACACAATAAATTGCTATGCTGTCTTAATGCGCTCACAAAACTCATCCTTTCGAATTTTTAGCCTCCTTTTATAGAGGTCTGAAAGGTTTTGCCATAAGAAATACCAGTTCATCTAACTATGAAAAGCTATGCAGAAAAAAAACCCATCAGGAATATGTCTTTCATATATCTACCCCACAGAACAGTCTCCTGATCTTTTCCAGCAGCCTAGCTTTCTTACAACATAAGTCTATCCTTCATTACTTCTTTATATTTTTTTAATTTGTTTACAAACAAGCCTGATTAGAGAAGAAGGCTATTTCCAACATTTATTTCACACTGTGGCACAAGACAGCTCTTGTGAGTATCCTAATGTGAATGCAAGTACTAAGTACAAAACCTTTTAACTCTAAAAAGAGACTGGTAGTTAATGACTGTAAAACTGAACAGTATTTAGTAGTAGTAACAAATCTTCCTGGCAATTCATCTCTCTCACAGAAAGAGCACTTTTGGAAAGTGCCTGAGACATGCTGTAGAAGCACCCAAACTGCTCTGTCTCAAATGTGGTTACATGTAGTGAAAACAAATCTCTCATGGGCTCCAGACATTAATAATCTAATGCACTCAAGTGCAGTGCAAATCAAGCTTGTCAATACTTAGGTGAAGTGATACAGCTTAAAAAGTAGTGACATACATGTATTATTGTCTCCTAGATAATAACTTATAGATAGTTGTATATAATTGTTTGAAATCCATACTAGATTTTGTTTAGCAGGAACAGAAATCAATGCTGTATTTAATTGAACAGTTATTTTATGTACATACACAAAGCTGGCTTTACATCTCATTTGTAGAACTGTGTATGTAATTAAGATTATTGCATGTGTATTTTCTTTGAGCATAGACATCTTAGCTATATAGTGCCTTCCTTAGAGTTTTGCCTGTGTAGATAAAAAGCTAAGTAAGAAGTTCCATGACTTGTCTCTGTGTAATTTCTACCACATTCCATAGTTCATTTGAAAAGTACTAGAACTGGAAAGTACAGACTGATTAATGTCTGATACCAGCCTGGTTCTTTGGGTCTGAATAACAAAATTCACCATTCTTACATTAGAAATGTATGTTTAACTGCATACACAAATTGCATATATAACATATGTATAAAGGGTTGTTTGACTGTTTAATACAGATCAAGTAACATTATATAAAACAAACAGTTAAACATCTCTTAAAACCTTAATTTATGTGGTTGTAAAACTGCACGAAAGTAGCCACAGGGTCATACTAGCATTATGACAAAATCTGTTGTATACCCCTGAATGATTTAATATCAGATTATATCAGACCCACTAGAAGACTTACAAATTCAACTACCATAAAATATGTCAGCTAAAACTAAATACATCTCCTTATTTTGCTGAGCACAGGCAGGCAAGTTATCTGCATCAGCTGACTTTGGCACTGCTTAAAAAATGCTTGCAGTGCTTACTCTACTCACACACGAATTTGATGTGAGATCCCTTATAAACTGATTCAGGTCCAATGATTGTAACAAATCTATGTTCAGCTCACCAGTGAGCAATATGTTCAGTTTTTGCTAGCTCTGAAAGTAACTTTCTGCAGTTTATTTATCTGTCCACACTGCCCAGACAGCAGCACATGCTTACTTTCATCCATAGCTGACATCTCTCAGCCAGCCAGTGGATGGTCTCAGCAGAATGCCTACTGGAAAGCCTCCTTCCATCAGAGATGCTTCCTTAGTCCTGGTATGTAGTGCAGTTTACTGCCCAGACCATGATAATCCATCAAGGGAACAACTGAGTTGCCTTGGTTGTCATTATATCTGCCTGTCATCGTATTTACACACAAATAATTGCATATGCATATACATGGAAGTTCTTATTTGCATAAATATCACTTCCAAGTGCAGCACTCCAGTGTGATTTTTCTTCCTTGTCAAAAAAACAACATTTAAAACAAGTAACAAAAAAACATTTGCCAGCCTGTCAATTAGCTGTCTCCTTACAATGCCTCTTGCCATTTTAACATCCCTTAAAATCCCACAGATCATTGTTATTAGCAGAAACCTAGTCCAGGATCCAGCAAGCTGCTACCTTAACACTGGGGAAAGAGAACACATGAAATGGGAATAGCCTTCACATTCCTCTTTTCCAGGTGGAAATGGATAGGTATTAATGCACAATGCTTGCTGTATCCTCTCTGGTAATGTTCCATGTGCCACCACTGCTTTTAAGTGGACTGAGTTTTGGTCATTGAATCAGATCCATCTGTTAATAAAGTTACATAGCAAATCATTAGGAGATCATTCCTAGTCAGACCCAATGGACTTCACTGGAAGTTTACAGTCCAGGTTACAGGACTGCAGCAGAAAGATGTATGAAAAAAACAGCAGAAAACCACCACCCACATCACTGGATGATTTTTCCTGATTTCTGTGATCCTGCCTGGACTCACAGAAGACAGTGCGGTTACAGCAAGAATTTTCTCCCTCTCTCAATCCGTGTGAGAGCATTTCACTTTTATAGCTAACTGAAGTTTCAGAACACACTTTTGTTTGGTGACTTGTGAGAGTAATACAGATTACACTTCAGTGGTTCTCTCTCTCCAAAAAAAAAAGCTTCTAAACACTTTAAAAAGGAGTCAGCCTTCCTTATCTGTTACACATCTTGCTAATATTTTGAGCATTTAGGTCCACATGGCACTTACTGATGTAACACACAAAGTATTTACAAATGCACAGCTGTTTGTTTGGGTTTTTTTAGAGTGATAGTTCAGGATCTAGCTCTGGACTGTACAGGACTGTAATTCAGTATGTTGTCCTCTCATAAATGCAAATTACGGTTTAGTAAAGTCAGCAGTCAATCTTTGTTCAAGATAAATGGCACATGTACCTTACTAGTGAGAAACCACACATTTTTGAGGGACCTGTGAATGTTTTTTCCATGTAGCCCAGAGGCTTAGGCTCAGATTCAAAACTACTGAAAATTGCATGTGCAAGTTCCATATGTACTTTTAAGCTGATAAGTATCCATAATTTGTTATGGTACCCAATAGGAATAAAGGTTCATACTACTGAGAGAGATCTAATCCTGCATTTGGAAAAAAAGAAAGCTAGAGGTCACAGAATCACAGGAATCATCAGGATGGAGGAGACCTTCAAGATCATCGAGTCCAACCCAGCCCTAACACCACAACTAGACCATGGCACTGAGTGCCACATCCAGTCCTTTTTTAAACATCCAGGGATGGTGACTCCACGACTGTCTGTTTCTTGCAAGTTTCTTGCATTTTGGCATGATCTTTTAGGGGTGATACCATGTTCCCACATTCTTCAAGATTGTAACAACATACGGTTCTCCTTCAGAATTGTTTGGGGTAGCCTTTCGCTTGAGTGTAGGGAGCTGAAAACAAGCTGCAGCTTCACTTGAAAGTAAAAGCCATGGCAAAGTTCAAATTAAGCTTGGTAAAAATTCGGGGAGATTCTGCAGCTTCTCTGGGCTAGCAGCTTACCTCTGAGACTAAACTTACTTACAGAGGAAGTCTAAAAAGGAGCTGTAATTAGAAATTCCTGGCATAGGAGTGGAGGATGGGAAAGAGCCTTAAAAGCCTTAACTTTATATTTGCCTTTACTGAATATTTCTGGGGAAAGAAAAGGGTTTTATTTGTCTACAGATGTGCCTTTCTGCTGCAGTCTGTATCAAGGAGAATGCAGCATGTCAAGTCCCACATGTACAATATGAAGAGGAAAAAAAAAATCAAAAGAAGCAGCTACATTTGTACTTTTCTGCAACAATTGCCACACAGAATTCTGTTTCCAGGTCATTAGCTATCAAGTATTCCTTGATTGATGGTTTTGGTTTGAGTGGGTTTAGTTTGGGTGAGTTTTGCTAGTTTTGGGGGGTTTTTACCTTCCTGCTTTCTAAAACAAGTAGAAGATTCTGGGTGAGACGCAGTGACTGATCACAAGGCTGGAGTGATGAGCTCTGTGCAATGAGTGCCAGTAGCTCAGATACCCTGCAACACAAACTCCTTCCTCGACAGATGAACTAACAAAGGTAGCATCCTTTGGGAAGTGTCTCACTCCTGATCTGGCAGTACAGTGCCTGCTTTCAGCAGTGCCATAAATCTCCACTCGTGTTCCCTTTTCCTGTGCCTTGCAGCTCATTTCCTTCTAGCATAATGTAGCCTTTTCTGTTGAGAAAGTCTGTTCTGCTTTGGCAGGCTCACAACAAGCAGAAATGGTTTGGTGGAGGTTTAGCTTTTTTTTTTTTGCAGCTTTTCATGTGCCAAACTTTTCCTTTTGAGACCCTGTTTTTTGTTGTACTGTGGGGGGGAGTTTCTACTAGCCACCACACTTTTTTTTGTCATCTTAATTGCAGCATGATAAAATGAGAAGGCATTTGTCAGTGCTGAAGTGTCCCAAATAAAAAACATCCTAACAGTGTTGTGTTATTCTGCTGGTCCTTAAAAATCCAGAAGTCTCCCAAAGAGTTCTTTAGCAGATGTTCCATGGCATAGAGAAGGGAGCCAGCAATCCAACATTGACTGAGCACCTCAACACCCTAATTCTTTTTTAAATGCTTGTATCCTTCTCTGTATAGTGAGAAAGCATAGAGAATATGCAAGCCCTATTGTCATGCAGAGGAAAGACATGTATAGTGGTAAATACATTTATTCATGTCAGCCTCCACAAAATCTCTTTATGCAGTATTAGTTTATTCTCCTAATGTTTTTTTCTGGCACTGGCCTTTGCAAGTCAGGAGTGAAAAGCAACATTTGAAGAGTGATTTTCTTCAGGTTGTTCCCATCTTCAGGAACTTGTAGATGCTGTTTTTCTGATTTCAGGGTAATGTACAAACACATCTAGTGTGAGGGTGAGCTGTTTAAATTCTTGCTCCTAGACATGGTTCATCATCTCTTTTGGGCAATAGAGACAAATTCCACTGGATCTCAAAGCTAGAAAAGTGGCGAGTGTTTAAGCCTGAGGAATTTCTGTATCATTGAGTAATGGAATAACCCTCAGAGCTGAATTGTTCTGATTCATTTAACACTTTCTTTAGAATAGTACCAAAACTTACAGAAAACTAAAATCTTTTTGCATCTGAAAATCAAATCAATTTTTTTTTTATCTGATCCTTAAATAATGGTGTAATCACACTTCAGATGTGGGACTAAAATATCAATAATGTAAAACATACCATTCAAAATCAGTAAAACTTTAGAAAGGTTACTTCTAACTCCAAGAAATAGGTCAGTGATCTGGATGAGTGGCTTTTCTACTGTGAAAAACAATAGCTCTTTCATCAGTTATATGAAGCTGCTTAATCTAGATCAGGCAAAACATCTTAATATAGTATACCACAAAAAAATACGTTTGTACAATATAAGGGCCTTATTTACATTCACAAATACCAGGAGAAATCAAGTGAAGGAAGAATCTCATTGAATACACTGGGTCAGAGAGCTAAAATCCACAATAGTAATGTGATCTGTGGCAATGAAATGTCACAAGGCTGCCCATCACAAAATTTCTAATTCCCATGTAGCACTGGTCAACACACAGGCACATTAATTACTGGACATGAACCCTGGGTTAGAAAATCGTGCAGGAATGAGCAGTTGGTATAAAAAGGTGCTCTCTTACAGAGATGCTTCCAGACAGTGGAGGACAAAAGTTGAGGTCTGAATATTGAAACCTTCTCTGTAACACAGGGAGTTCTGTGAAAAGGCACTTGTGGACACGTGCATGACATTATAAGCTACAGGTCTGACAAGAAAAAACATCCTTACTTGGCTAGTCTCCAAGGTCCTCAGTGTTTTCCATCTTTTTGCTGTTAAATTGTGCAACCATCCTGAGAGAAGGAGAAAAACTATTAACAGGTGCCATATTATGGTTTTTCATAGTTCTGTGCTGTGAGATTGCTCCTGGTCAGGCACCACAAAGAAGGCTGATGATTCCACAAGAGTGTTTCTTTCCTCCCTGCCCACCTGTGCCTTGGAAAGGATCAATATGTGTTTCTCCATAAACCTGAAGATAATGTCTGCCAAGGAATGAGGACTTACAGCTTTAAAGTGTGTGCTTTTATATCGTAAAAATTCATCCTTTTGTACAAAACACACAAGGGATCATTTTTTCATAGGGAGTTGCAAGGAAAGGACTGACAAGAATGAAAATGTGGGGTTGAGTTCCTTGTCTGGATTATTTCAAAATTCTTTAGCAGATCTCCTAAGAGCTTAATAGGACAGGATTTACTTGTTTGTTTTAAGAGAGGTCACCTCAGACTATATTTCATTTCGATTTCCCCATGGCTTATTTTATTCTCTGCCCAGATTTTGTCCTGTTTTGATAGCAGACTTATTCTTTGGTATCTAGGGTTTCAAGTCTTGTTTTATCACTAATTTAAAACAACACAGACAGTTCTGATGTCCTGAAGGGGATAAGAAATTGTATCAGAAGTGTCATTCTAGGTCCATAAATACAGATTTCTTTTTTCTGATACTTTTAAATACAGTCTGAAAACTTGAAAAGCCATACATTTTGGAAACATAAACAAGTCTTTTTATAAGAGTCTTGAAAATAGTAATAGCCTTAGTTAGTACAAAAGTGCAGAGAGTATCCAAGCTTGTTAAGCTTCCAAACACTGTACTTTGACTCAAGTAAATTTAAAAATAGCTGAATCAGTATTTTAAAGAATAAAGGAAAGAAGTGTTTGATTCTGGTGGTGTCCTCACATGCCTAGCCTTCAGCTTGAAAGGGATTTCCATGTGTGATAGAATTAAAATATTTGTCATTAAAAAAAAAGCTGATGAAAAAGCTGACAAATCACATTTTTTGTACTCCTGCTAGTAGATCTTGTTGCAATTAAGCCATTTCTTATGGTAAACTCTGCCAGAAACCAGTGGGACACAATGTCTCCATGTTTTTTGGTTGTGGACAGGGCCAGTTCCCTAGCAACACAGTAAGATTTAAGCAGACTATTACAAAAGGTGCCCAATCCTGTACATATTACAAGTGCATACAGAAGGAGTAGCTCTCCTTCACATGCTTGTGCTCCTGACAGAAAATTAAAGACCCTTTTCTTAACTGGTCCCAAGTCCCTCAAATCCTGCTGAAGGCAACAAGAGTGGAGGACTTCATTGCCTCATAGGATCAGGCTTTAAATGAAATTAAAGCAGCTAGGTGCAAAGCACACAAATCCTTTATTGCCCCCATACCTGAGCGAGGTTGGCAGTCACAGTTGAGAATGAACTTGGTGTGTTCAGCTTGCACAGCAAGTGTAATCTGTTCTCATTAATTGAAGTTACAGGGGCCAGTCCCACTCGCTCATTTTACCACAACTCTAAAAATGAACACATTTGTCATTGCCCAAACAGGGGACAGGAGCAGCATCCTGGCTGCTCTTTGCAGCAGGTGGGGATCATCCTCTATATTTCAGACAGGGAAAGGGGCACACAAAGGCCAAAAGGAGCAAATTTACATTTAGCCATCAACTCACAGAACCTCCCTGAAGACAGGTCTGTGAGTATTTCATCTGGTGAAACCCCTTTGTTTCCCTGTGAAGCCTTCCAAAACAGTCTGAGGAATTCTTGGCTGAGATTTAGCAGCTCAGAAGCACTAGAACTGCAAAACCACAAACCAAGGAGGAGATTTCTGTACAGTGACATTTGTAAAGAGCGTGCTTCAAACATAAGTCTGTTACTTTAAGAAATTAGGGAAGAAGAAAACAAGACAGATCTCCAGTCTCTTGAAAAACTAGAACAGAAAGTGTGGATTATAACCAGGGTCCTATACACCGTGATGGCAGGGGTGTTCAAGTCTGTGTTAATGTCTGTTTTACAGGATTAGCTGATTTAATTTCATGTTTCTCTGTACTTTTTTCTATGAACAAGTGTTTCTATTTGGCAGCAGGTGAGACATCTTTTTGATGAATTTTTTTATATAGCTGGTCAACTGCTCAGATAAACCTGGTATATAAAGACATCAGTGAGCATCATGAAATCTCATAATTCTGAAGATTCATTTCAAAAGATAGTTGTTATATGTGTAAATACTAGATTCATACATGCATAAGAATATCATATAGCAATACTGAAAACTCTGGAACATATTAGAGCAGGTCCTTAAATTCACAGATCATAGATATTTAAGAACTGCAAGAAAAGCTGCTATTTCTTTTGTAAATCCAGGAATTTCTAGTTCTCTTCAGTAAAATTGTCTAAACATGTTCTTTAAAATAAATTATATAGTTAAAAATAAAGTCAAGATACAAGTCAGCACTGGTTCTAAATACATGAGGACTGCACACAGCATCATAAGTGGTGTCTGTCAAAGTGTATACTGAGCTGATAAGTGTTTGTAAATCTCATTTAAACTCAGGCTGAGCTGTTTACCAAAGTGCACTTTGAGTTAAGTGCAAGTTTGAAGTCAGATATCATTGTACACACTCCAGTTAGCATAAATACCTTTTTTTTTTGCTTTTAAATACCATCTCAGTTCACTGACCATAGCCTATCTCTGTATTCTTTGATAAAACAGAGATAAAGCCACTGAGAGGTGTAAATGAGAGATGTAAATGATGAGATTACCATGCTAAGAGGTAAAACTAACTACACAGAATATGCTATCACAGATTTACAGCCAGAAAAATGTAAACTTGAGAGACTGAATGATTTCTGTTCAAGGAGGTGTGAAACCTGCAATAACCCCAAGCTTTGCTAAGAAGTTCATGTTTACATCTGCATCCAAAATAAGGCTGTGTAAGATCCTAAGCAATGGCAGTAGACCTTATAGGAGATTCTAAATCCATCTTTCTTCTCAATAACCTGAATTATAACACAACAGTTGATGTATTTGGATGATTTGTTACTGCCATTTTCATATAGCGTTGTTTAAAATATGTATTGCCAGGAATTTCAATTCAGGAAGGCACTTTGAACATTTTAGCTTTTCAGAGTAATATTGAAAAATAAGTTTTACCTTAAAAGTTTAGCATACTGATGTTCCCATTATACCCCTTCAGAAATCAAGGATTAAGTGATGCCTAATTTAGAGATGCTCTTAATGAGTCCCAAGTTTGCAGAAGCTGTGTAAGCACAGTCAAAAATCCACCAACTAGCCTGAGTCTGAGGACACTTTTGCAGGGCACATCTTTGTGGGATCAGAGCAGAAGGCATAAAACCCAGTAATTTGAGAGAAAATCAGAGGCAAGAGTGGGAAGTAGGTTTTGCTTTATTTGCAATTGAGCAATCAAGCTTAAGCTGTGTCTTTTCTCCAGACCTGCTCATTCCTGTAACACTGCTCTGTAAGTCCCCACACTGTCCCTTGGCTGGTGCAGAGCAGACGTGGGGTTTTGGTAGCCACAGCTGAGGGTTGCAAGGACACCAATACATGCAAACAAAGTTCTCAATTTGCAAGAAGGAACATTTTTCACAGCAAAAAGCTGCAGAGATGCTGCTGTGTGAGGTAAACAGGGAGTGTGGAGTAGTGTGGGGTCAGAGAGATGTGCCAACTTCCAGGCTGGTTTCTTCTGCTAGAGCCTAGACTTGTCTAACAAAAGAAATCCTTCTGTGTGCTGTGTAACTCTCAAAATTGCATACTGAGGTTTTATTTAATCTTTGTGATTTGGGTAATGACACATCCATGAGGACTGACAGCTTTCAGGGATGGACAGCAAGAGGCTTTTCCACTGGGCAGCGGCTGCTGATGAATTTTCCAGACTGAATAATCTGTTCACCACGATCAGTCACAATGAGCAAAAAGAATAGAATTAGGGGGAGAAAAAAGCAAAAAAATCCAGCATTTTCCATAAAACAAATTATGCTTCAAAGATGGTGCAGGGGTCATTGGCATGAGTAGGGCTGAAGAGTGTGGTGCTAAAAAGCTGTATCTGTCATATTGTCCTTGTCTGAGCCACAGCACTCCCCAACACAGCTGAACTCTTTGGCTGTTTTTATAGCTGAGTTGGTGAGCTTTACTGCAACATTTTGTAGCTGCTTTTCTTCTTGGTAAATACTGAAAATCATTTCAGGTGTGGAGCACTCCCAGAGATGTGGCTGTCACTTGTGGGATTTCTCAGCCGAGGGACAAACATTAAATCAGCTGAATGGGCTGGCATCTGCCCTCTAAGCCCCTACAGTAAGGAGCCATCTCCACTATCAGTGCTTTCCTTAAAATCAGAATTTATCAGTTAGTAATCAGTCACACAGTGTCCTAGAGAGGACCCCCATGTCCTCCAGCATGCTTGCAGGGCAGAGCTTTACACACTGCCCATTTCTGCTTCAGGGCATTTAACAACACATTTCTGCCTTTTGCAGGTAAAATTCCAAGTCAAGATACTGAGATCTAGAGAGCACAGAAACAAGATGTTGGGCAGATAACAAAGAGCACAGAAACAAGATTTTGGGCAGATAACAAGGGCCAAAACAACATAAAGCTGCACTGTTTATAGAGAGCAGTCAGTGTGCAGTGCTGCACTTTCTTACTAGGGCAGTCCAGGCATTTTAGGAACATCACAGAGGTTTCCTCCACATCCCTCTCACATCATCAAGGTAGGTTTGGCATTCAGTTTCTCTTTGAAAATTAGTAGGATGGTTGAAGCCTTCTCTCCTTTGCTTCAAGTGTCACAATAGCTGCTTTATGGGCTGAGGTCCCACAGTCAGGGGGCAAGTGAGTCTCTTCCCCAGAGACCCATGTACCAGTGCCAGTGGGGATGCAGTGGGATCCACCAAAAAGGACTGTTCTGCAGCTGTCTGTGGGCTTCCCTCATCCTTACTGGGCAGCACTGCCCTGTCACACACCCTGCTCAAGGCCCCTGGTGTCAAGGAGTAAGGCAGAAGAGGAAGGTGCAGTGTGGAGCTCAGCAAAAGCAGCAGGGTGTAATCCCCTCCTGGACACAGCTGTGCTGCTGCACAGGCTGCTCAGAGTGCAGCAGCACGTGGAGAATATCCCACTGAAAATGTCACCTAGTCCCTGGGAAAAGGCTTTTCCTGATATTTCTGCCTTATCGTTGCAGCACACAGAGAAGGGCAAGGGAGGCTGAGGTTTCCTCTTCATGGTAATGAAATGCAGCCCACATATCCCAACGCTGGCAAGAGAAGAGGAGAACAAGTCAGAAGTTAAGGAAGTAGAGAAGTCAGACCAAGTACAGGAGTCAGAACAGAGGAGCAGGAAAATAAAGCAGTGGACTGTGTGCCTGAAAAGAGGAGACAGAGCTTGCAGCCTGTGAAAGGATTAGCAAAATAAAAGGAGTTTCAGTTTAGAACAAAAACAAAATCCTATCATACAGACTTTAACTTCTTCTTTGAAATAAACACACTGTAACAATGTTACTCAAATAAAACTGAATAAAACAATGTACTAGCAGACATCTGTCATCTTTATTATTTCACATGCTCCTAAGAGGCTTGATCCCTAGCACCTCCTGGCCATTTATCTGCCTTGGTGCAGACCTGTCCTCTGCACACATCACCAAAATGTTTGGTCTCCAGCAGCTCAGGACTGGCACTGACTGATAGGGACAACCAGGTTTCCTTCTTAGTTAGACCCTGCAATTTTGGACAAAAGGATTTGTAAATTCATCTGTCGCACCTAGTGTATGCCCACATACATACTCAGGAGAGCATGATGCCTGCAGGCCAGAGAACTGGATCAGAGGTTCCAGTGCTGGCTTTGCTTATTGGAACATTTGCATTTGACTCAAGTACTGTAATGAGAATATCACCACATCATATCTCCTTTAGTGAGGTCTTTATGGTACAGATGTGACCTTCCTACAAGTAGTCAACACATGCCAAAGGAACCTCCTTTGAATGCTGTTGAAGCAGCAGATTATTTTGTGAACAACATGTTACCAAAACAGAGGCTTAAAAGCTTTCTTGATGATGTTTCTCTTGGTTAACCTGCTCCTGTAGAAGAAAAGTAATTGACAAATTATGACTAATTTTACAAAAAGGTAGAAATTTTAAACCACCACGTTTTGGGGGGGATTTAAACTGTTGGTTACTTTGGCAGAGGTTGGATTACGAGTAGCCTGAGCATGGTCAGGCTCCTGTGGCCAGCAGCTGGCTTCAGCTGAACAGCAAAGCCCTGCAGTCCCATAAATGTGTCTTGCAGGATTAGAGTACTGCTGTCCTTTAAGTGCCTTCCACTACTGGTGGGAAGGGAATCCAAACAAACCATCATTAAGCAGTTTATATACCTTAAGCCAGAGCCAAATGTGCAGTTTACTACTTGTAAAGAACTATTCAAATGGCCCCAGGTACACTGGAGATCCTGTGAAGACTGAGGCTAGCACAAATCTGCCTTGATTGCTCTTCTCTAGATTGTGATTTTTTCATCTAATTGCAACACAGTTGCCTGACACATTCCCAAAATCACAACAGTGCATCTGGCATGTACAGGTTGTATCCACTTGCTAGTTTTATCAGTTTAATAAGTCTTATATTGCCTTAAAATAAAGACAAGAAGGCAGAGGTTTTTCTCTCTGTGGGGAAAGATATGTGCCATCATCCTGCAGACTGCTTGATTACTGGGGAGAGCAACAAACCAAAAATTTGGCACCCACAGTAACATTAACTAAAATTCAGGATAAGACTGATATTCCATCCTCGCCACAGCTCTTCAGGTTCACCAGATAACAAATATTTCCAGCCCATTTCCCACTGCATGGGCAAGTCTGCTTTTTCCCTGTCCTTTGTGCAGCTGGGCAGGGCACAGCTACTGATTTGTAATATATAGAAATTTAAACTATTTACAGATCTCCACAGTACCTCGTGCAATAGCAAAATCTAACCCTTATCAGTGGAACAGACTGTTGTAAGGCTGCATCAGGTATTACTAGTGAAATTACACCTGAAATATTTACTTTCCTTAACTCAGTTTTCTATCCGTGCCTTCATTGTTAGAAAACTTTGGTTCTTCAAGTCCTCATGGACTACACCTGCCTATTAGTGCTCAGAAGGCAAATAATCTTCTTTATACATCTATCAGAAGTTAAGGAAAACACTTTTGTTAGTATTTGAAGCAGCCTTATTTTTAAAATCGCTAAAGTTGTGTGTAGTATAATCAGATTATAAATTCTTAACACAGTAAAATCCAGTTGGAATGCTGGAATAGCAGTTTATAATGGCTGGTCATGTTCTTGCTTGCTAGGAATTTTAACATAAATATTTGAAGTCAGATTTTAAGTTTGTTTAATTTTGTTAAATACTAATCCCTGTAGACATTAAATTATCACTGTTATTTTTACAGCCATTTTTGAGGGTTTTTTCCTGCAAGCATATTAGCTGAGCAGCCATAATTCATTTTCTGCTGATACAGAAGTTCCATTTTTTCACTTGCATATGAAGTTAAATGGCTGTTACTTTAATGCCAGGCTTTATAGATCCTGTTATTCTTCATCTGTTTTTCATTAAGAGTTTTCTGAATGCTATTTAAAAGCAAAAAACTCCAGGAAATTGCATTAAATACCTTAACTGCCACATAGCCTAAATTCACATTTGATTAGAGGTTAAAAAAATGCACTTGAAGTGTTTGATAGTTTTAATTCTGTTGAGCCCCTACAGCCTAGTAATTTTTTGGACCTATTTCCTTGATTCAGAATTTCATTTAGTCTTTGTATTTTAATAGGGGAGGAGGGGACACTTCTGATCTCTTGAGCTTGAGCTGAGCCAGGGCAGGAGAGCAGCAAGTTTATTTACTGTGAATAAACAAGAGTCATTGGGACTGTCTGTGCTGCCATGAAATTTCCAGTTTGCACCAAAATTATGAGCTGTGCATTTTACCTCTTGACTGGTTTTGTAGCTGTGTGATGCCCTGAGTTCACAAACAGGCAGTGGCAGTCACTGGTCACTAATGTCCTCAGTTGGGAGTTTTTAACACCTGGGAGCCAATTAACTGGCAATTAGCTGCACCAGAAGCTTCATTTAGAGATTTCTGCTAAATACATACATAAAAAACTATCCATGATGAGTTACATTATCACCATTATTGACATAACCCACCTCATATTTAATTTGGATTTAAACAGTTTGCAAAGCACAGTTCCTTTTGATTAAGCTTTTTGTTGCTGTTGCCAAACAGGATTCTCAATTCTTTACAATATTTAGTACTGAAAATAAGATATATTTATTTATAATTCCTAGGCAGGATGCAAAGCTTCAGCATTTGTTTATAAGAGAACTTTTTAAAGCAATGGCACAGACTGTCATCCTGTTGGCCTGAGCAATGTCTACCTCGAGTTGTGAGAGAATGGGAGAACTTTTTGATTATTATTCTATTCTCAGTGAAAACTGCCTGTATCTGCTGTTGGGAATAAAATATACCAATACCAATTGTTTTTTTAGCAATGCTGCCTGCCATAATCCTTCACTGAACAACTGGTCACAAACTGATTTATCTTGACTGTGGCCAAAAATAAAGGCACGGAATTTCTTTGTTGTTAATACTTTGTAGGGGAAAGAGCTGCTTAGACAAATTACTGATCCATTCAGAATTTCAGATGTACAACAGATCTTTAAAGAAATGTGCATGCAATAAAAAGGCATGAGTGATACTTTCCTTTGCTAACTATACAGGAAATTGCTTGGTTTTATCCAAGCAAGACCAAATATGGTCTCTACATACAGTAAATCCCTTCTTACAGAACTGATGGATACTTTCAACAGGCTGCAAGATCCATTATTTTTATAGTCTGTGTGGACTGTGTGCTGCAGATAAATACGAGATTTGACATTTTCTTCACAGAAAAATGTTTGGGACCCATTTCCACTAATTCAGAGGCGGAGCAGGGCTGATAGGAGAGGCTGGACCCATTTCACACCCAGGTTGCAGCAGCTGGTTTGGGTTCCCAACCCAGGACCCAGCAAGTTTGGCCACTTGGGCTGAGCATGCAGCTCACAGAGGACAGGCTGGGCTCCTCATCTGCAACTCTGAGCTGGAAACAGCCAGAACTTTGTTTAGGGAAAATACAACTATCTGAAGGAGCAGGACAAGGACCAGACAGCCTTCTGAATGGTTCTTCCATGTAAACATTCTACTAATTTTACTACCAGCACTGCTGGATGTGTTACTTGACTGGAGAGATAAAAAGACACAGACTATTCTTAATTTATTTATTTTTTTATTCCACTTCCCTCATTTCCTGTTTTTCTAGGATGTGGAAATTGCTCTCAACATTGTCTAAAGAAAACAAAAATAATCATGACACTGGATAAGATCTCAGAAGTGATATATATATATTTCAGGATATTTTGCTTGCCTTCTGACTCATAAGAGTTAGTAACATAATTTTTAAACAAAAGCTGAAGTTGTCATGGTATTTTTATACCAACTATTCTATTTTATTGTGAAAAAGAAAAAAAAAAGGCAGCAAACACCAAGAAACAAGAGATGACAAAATATCATGCTAGGTATGGGAAAGAATGCATATTGTATTTTCTCACCTCTAAAGCAGCTCACCAAATTCCTTCCAGTTCCTGCTGGCCAAGACCTCCTGAAAACTGCTTCTCATCAGGCAGTTTCTGAAATCTTATTTTCTGGAGCATTTCAGTATCTCCACCATACCTATTTTTAAACATGTCCTACGCCAAGTGAAGTGAAGGTACTTTTTGGGCACATTTACCACATTGATGGCAGATTTTCATAAGAACATTCTGTTATCAGGAGTGTAGCACTTCCACTCCTACTGCTACAGCTTCTGCACATGTTGTGAGTGCAAAGTAATACAAAATCCATAATGAATTTGGAAGGTAATTTTGCCTCATTCTTTATTCATTCATGAAGGATATTACATTTTTTTTAAAATATGATTTGCTGCTTAATCTACAAAAAAAATTAGTAGAACAATAGTAGAAAGAACTAACCAGAAGGCTGTCTGGTCCTCATCCTGCTCCTTCAGATAGTTGCGGGCAGAAATTATTCTCCTTAAACAAAGAACATTCTGGCTGTTTCCAGCTCAGACAGAGCTGCAGATGAGGAGGGTTGCTTTGGCAGTCTTACCACAACAGGAGGCCATCACTCTCAGAAGGAGCCCTGCTGCCAGTGCTCCTCACTGCCCATCTCCCAGGCTGCCAGGGACCAGCCATGCCCCTTCCTGGAGGCAGAAACATGAAACACAGAGAGATTCCGAGCTTTGGCAGTGCCAAGTACAAGCATTCAAAAACCGCATCAGGCACTGTTTATTTAGACTGCACTCTTTCACTGCCGTGCCAGATCTTCTCTCTGCAGTTACACCTCACCAGGACTCGGCTCTCCCTGCCCTGAGAGGTCACCACAACATGGACACCAAGGGGTAGAGGTGGAAACTGAGAGCCTGCTGAAGGATGAGCATCTGCATCTGCTCTCTGCTGCCAAAACAAACCTGAGCTAAAGTCAACAAGGGTAGTGAGCAGGAGAAGATGGCATGAGAGGAGCCAGCAGACCCATTTAGGGGTTATTCTGTCTTTGGGCACTTTTTCAGTACTGGAGTGGCCAGAAAGGAATATGGTTACATCCCAAAGAGGCAATGGAAACCTCCAGATCTATTTTGGTAAAAAACACAATGTCTGAACTTTAACATGCTCCCCAAAATACCACCAGCTCCTCCCCAAAGTGCAGTGTTTTTGGGTACAGCGTGGAAAATGCAGACCCACAGGTGTGAATGCTGGCAGGTAGCAGATCATTTTTAAGGGGCTTTTATAACTGAAAGCCTTTCTCCATATGCATGAGTACAACTTAAAACTGTGGCACACAGCAGTTCCAAAGACTCATTGAGGGCTTCCCTTCCAGACCCTTCCCCATCCTCGTGGCCTCCTCTGGGCACTCTGCAATGGTTTCATGTCTTTTTAATGCTGTGGTGCCCAAAACTGCCCCCAGCCCAGAGCAGAGCGGAACAATCCCTCCCTGGCCCGGCTGGCAGTGCTGGGCCTGATGCCCCAGGACAGGGATGTCCCTCCTGGCTGCCAGGGCCCTGCTGGCTCAGATCCAGCTCCACTGAGCAGGACCCCCAGGCCCCTTCCTGCAGCTGCTCTCCAGCCTCTCATTGCCCAGTGCCAGGTGCAGAATCCAGCACTGCCCTGCTCAGCTTCACACGCTGGGGATTGCCCATCTCTCTCCTTTGTCTGGGTCTCTCTGCAGGGCCTCTCTGCCCTCAGAGGAGCCACCAGCTCCTCCTAATTCAGTGTCAGCAGCAAACTTCCTCCGTGCTCCCCGGAGCCCTGGGTCCCAGTCATTAATGAAGGTGTTGAAAGCACAGGGCTGAGGATGGAGCCCTGCAGAGCCCAGTGCTGCCAGGCCCCAGGCTGGTGTCACCCCAGGCACTGTCACCCCCTGTGCCCGACCCGTGAGGCAGCTGCTCGCCCATCAGGTGACACACGCTGGCCCCACGGGAGAAAAGAGCACCAGGTGATCTCCAGCACTCCTTTTCTATACCCAGCACTGCTTCCAACTCACACCCTCTCAATTGTCTCATGTTGTCCAATATTTTAGTCATGCCACATTATAACTTTAAATGTTATGATGATAAGCGGCACAGGTGTTGCAAGTACAAAATGCTTATTGATTTTTAGTATTTCAGACTTTGAGATTACTTTTCCAAGCAGAATCTTAAATCCATCCTTGGTGGCAAGCACACCTTTTGGGCCCATCATTATAGACAATACTTTTTTGACCTCCCAAACTCACTGGAAATGAGCCTCAACTTGTTCAAATTCCTCTTAGGAGTGGATGAAAAATCTTCATTACAAAGTCCCTTCTAACTCTTTTCAATAATACATTTGGGCATGGCAGGTGAGAGCAGACAGTCATGCAAGCTGAGGAAGTTCATGCCAGAAAAGTCACAGGTCCTCAGCTCAGGCTGATCGTGCTTCAGCACAGCTGAGCACACATTTACTGTCTTTGATTACTGAAAAATGACAACACTTCAGCCAGGGCACAATCAGAAATAGTGCAGTCATGCAAAATCTGAACAGGGGGTTGCAGGGATGGCACAGCTTTGTCTTTTGTTTGAGTGGGGGCTATGGGCTTGTTCACCTTCTTTTGAATGTCAGGAAAATTAATCCACAAGCACCAGAGGTTTCTGTCCAAAAAGGAGACAGAGGACTCCTGTAACTTTATTCGAATAAAGGGAGAGGCCATGGGGAATTTCCCTGGGATTTATCAAATTTTTGGAGGACGCAGCCTCCTTTTTATCCCAATTTCCTGTCCACATGTCCCTCTCTCTTTCCCCAGTGGCTGAGGTACTTGGGAGGTACAGACTTCCTGGAGTGCTTGATACCTAAGATTCCCTCTAATGTACAACCCTCCCCCCTAATTTTTAATTCTTAGGAGTTTATGGTGTTTTCCCATTGTCTCTTGCAGCTTTCAATATCCAATTTCATTTATCAGCAAACCTACAGTTTGTTTGTAAATGCAAATATCTTTTTCTTTTCCATTCATCAATCGGTGGAATCCTTCCCATAGTTTCTTTTATCTCTCAGTGCTAGTTTTATCTACCAGCTTGTTTGTAAAGACAAATCCATCATTCCTCTCATGAATAAATAAAAGCAAACTGTTTCTTTTCTTTTACCTCACTGCTAACATATTGTCCTTTCCAGGTAACATCATTGGTTCTGGGATCTTTATTTCACCGAAAGGAGTTTTGGAGCACGCCGGCTCGGTGGGACTGGCGCTCATTATTTGGGTGCTTGGTGGCGGAGTGGCTGCCCTGGGCTCGCTCTGTTACGCTGAACTGGGAGTCACCATCCCCAAATCGGGAGGGGATTATTCCTATGTCACAGAGATTTTTGGTGGGTTGGCTGGGTAAGTACCCTATCTCTATAAACTGATTTGAAAACACATTTATGTCGTGCGGTTGGTGTGGGAAAGCCATCTGACTTGGAAGAGATCGTGTTTGTCAATAAAAATGCTTTAGCAAAATCAATCTTTCTGTTCTCTGTTAGAAATACCAAATTGCCCCTACACAATGCTGCTCTGCAAGGGAAGGTGACAGATCCTTTCACTTCCCTCACTGCCTCCAAGTCCATGGCAGAAAAGAGTGATGCTGTGTCCAAGTGATCTGTGTGTGAGTCGTGAATGATCAGTGCCTTGTGCTGAAGAGCTTTACCCATCAGGGAGGCCAGGTTGGAGCTACTTACCAGAAATAAAGCAAAGCTGCTTCACTTGCTGCAGCTGCACAGAATAACCAAGTGGTGTAAATACAGAGAGTGGGGGAATGCTAACTCAGGGAAGGATTTCTCTTTGAAAATACTACTGATGGATTAGTGTGGCCAAGTGAGGAAGGGACAAGTGAGGGGAGGTTATCATTTTTATTTGAGTGTGCACTTTTTCATGTATTCAACACAATAAATTAAGCTGTCAGCCTGTACTCACAGGCTACTAGAGAAGCACCAGAATGTTCTGACCAGCTCTCTTACTGTGAGTAGAGAGGCCATACCACATGCTGGTAGTTTGGTTAAGAAAAATAAGCAACAATACAGAAAACTAGAGAAAGAGTAAGGAGAAAACCCCCATCAAACCAGAGTATTCCTTCTCATGTGAGATGGAAAATGAGCTTATAAAGTGAGCCAGCATCACAGACATGCCTTGTCACAAGGGACATTTCTGATGCTTGTCAAACTTAAGCCATTGCCTTATGCTGGTTCATGAAGTCTGTGTTCCCTTAGTTGATGGAACCTCTCCTCTGACTGCTGTCCCATGGAAATCCATGTCCCATGTCATGTTTTCCATGGAAAACCACACTGGCATCACAGAACAGACTGAGGTAACAACAACATTGACTTGGTTAACCTAATTTCAGCTCCACTGAGGTTTGTTCTCTCAAGGGGGAGCTCCTGCTTCTCCAGGGCACTGCAGCAGGCAGGCAGCAGCTTCCCTCTTGCCTGCTCACAGGAGCAGTGTCTGCAAGCAGGGACAGGGAACTGAGAGCACAGAACCCCACAGACCATGGCACATCCCATTCCTGGAACATCACTGTGAAGGAGATTTCCACAAAACCAAAAGAATTGTGCTTTCTAGGGGGGGAGGATGAAACTACTTAGAAATCAAGTACAATTAAACCTGGCTTTAAATTGTTCTTCAGCTCCCTCTGCCACATTCAGAGAACTTGCCTGGTCCCTGCAAACACCAAGCTATGCAGCTGCTGTAACAAACCACACACCAATTGATTGATCACTACCCAGCAGGAAAATACCTCCCAAGGCAGGAAATTCTGCTTGGGCAGCACTTTCATGGTGTCCAGGCTTGTAATGCACAAGCAATACCAAAAAAACACAGCCTGTCACCCGAAGGGAAGCAGTGCTCCCATTCTTCCTGTGTAGACACTTTAGCTCTTCTCTCAAGAAATAATCCCACTATTATGGCAAAGGGTCGCATTAGGCAAAAGCCATCAGGTCGGTTTTGATGTAAAAAGGGTGGATTTGGTCATATTTTCCAGTAAAGCCCTCTCAAGCACCTCCAGGTTCCCACTCGGGCGGTGTGCAGTCACCATTGGCAATTGCACAGGTGCTCCGAGCTGAAAGGGGCCTGCACTGTGCCTCCCCTGAGGTAAAACCACTGCTTCTCTCTTTTGATTTCATCCTTCCACAGCCCAGCACATCAAACTCAGTGCACCAAGTTCTGGTGCATCTGCCTTTCCCCATGAGCAGCCGGGTGGTTTGGTCCATTCAGTGTTTGTTACAAGAGCACACGCTGTGCCCACCCAGACCACAACAACTCTGCTGGTGTTGTCTTGTCCCTGTCTCCCAAAATCCTCCCATTCATTATGTTTTCCTGCATAGATATGAGGCACAAAGAACTATTGATTTGGTTGTAGCAGCCACTGGAGTACTACATGCCCCAGCTCCTGTGTCTGGCAGTATTGATATATAATTTTTATTTAAAAAGCCACATTGCTAGGTGTGATGTAAGCAGGTGAATGGAATCACAGAGGCAGGACATCTCCTGGGCTGGCAGGAGCTGTGGCTGCAGAGCAGCAGCCTTGCTCTGGGACAGCTCAAGGACAGCAGGAAACACTGCTGCAAAGTGAAAAGTGCTGGTGATGGCAAACCTTGGCAGGAGACAACCCTGAGCAGAGACACTCCCCAGCTCCTCTGGTCAGAGGAGAAGGAAGAGCTGAGGAAGGGCTCCAGTATTACTAGGCTCTGATCTGGTACCAAAGAAAGACTCCTGCTTTCATCTCTATTTAGAAATAATTTTGGTTTTAAATAGGTTTTGTGTGTGAGCACACAAGCTGCAGGGAATGTGTCACAGCCTGTGCTGCAGGAGCCATCTGAGCACAGCTCTCCTCACACGTATGTGGGCCAGCAAGTCTGCTCAAGTCATGAAAAGAACATTACCCCAAATGATAAATAAAAGGCTTAATAGGTATTCTTGCAGAAGACAATGAATAGATTCATCTGCATGAAAAACCCTGCAGTGTGTTTCTGATCAATACAGCTTCTGAATGCTGGTGACTGGACACATGTCCTCATCATAACCAGTCTGCAGAGAGTTTTCACCCAAAGCTTTGATAAGTGTCACTCTAAACTGCAAGCATAACGTGCTTCTAAATACACTTAATACTATAAGTACACTTCTGTGTTTCTTTTTTGTTATTGCAAAATTTTTGAATTTTCCAAAGGCATTAATCTTTCAGCAATGTAGGGTGGCATTAACAGTATCAAACTGGCTCCAACTTAAACCAGTTCAGTTTTTCCTGACCTGTACTAAGGTGAGTTGTACTATAGCACCTGTTTCAAACTGTTTTCTTTTGCTAATGATGCACAAGGAGGGAACACTGGAATTTTGTATTTTCACAGGCTGCTTTGAATCCATAACATACCTAATGTGAGATCCTCGTGGGAGTATAGGCACATCCCAAACAGATATTTGAGAACCAGTTTCACCAAGTTCACTAGACTGTTTAGGACCCAGATGAAACCAGATGAGATGGTTATTTCTTTCCACAGGTGAGGAAATTAGTATGCAGAGGTATCTGCAAAAAAATTCAGTTTTGGTCCAGGGATGACTGGCACTCTACATGAATGGCACAGCTTCCCAAGGGTAGCACGTGGCACCACTCACTCTGGCCTGCTCCTAAGATGGGGATGGGCTCTGAGGAGACAATATCTCATTGTATACACACTGATGGGCGTGTGTGCCATCACCTTCAATGAATTTTGGATCAGGCTCCACAGCCAGTCACAGCAGAGGCCAGCCAGCCAGTAGCTGGAATACAGGCAGAGAGGTTGTTTTACCAGCTCTTTCACCACCAGCACCTGCAGGAGCTCAGATTGCTCATGCAAACTCATGTTCAGAAAACAAACAAACCCAACCAAACCCATCTGAAACAACCAGCTACATCTTCCTTTTTCTTTTCATTCAGCTGTCTCAAGCCTGTTATAAAGATCTGATCACTTCTCACTCAGCAACAAGAGAAGATTTAACTTCTCTTGTTTTTGTAATCACAGCCACTGAGTAACTATGGAAGGCTGTAGGGTGGAGTTCCATCTCCCTCTCCAGTGCTATAGCTCAGCCCTCAGGGCAATAATTCTGCCACTTGCCATCTGAAGAACAAAGTAATTCCAGGTTTGCCATGCTGTGTCATCTCCCTGCCTCAAGCAAACATCACCCATGGTCTCTGCAGAAACCATTTTAGTCAGGAACAGCCATTCCCAGGCAGCTGGGCCTCCAGGTCCTCATCCTGCCCATCCATGGCAGCTGCTGGCACTGTGAGCACATGGCCAGCATTGTACCCTGGTCCCCACAGCTGGCTGTTTAGGGATGTGAATGGCATCTGAGTGACCAGTGCAGAGATCTTTTTATCAGAATCAGGTTTTGATTAAAACTTACCTGTGGAAACACAATAAAAATGGGCCTACACCTTAGGCAAACTTCCTTCTTGTTTTATTGCCATCTCTCTCTTGAGCTTCACATTTGACAGTGCAACTTTGTCCCCTCTCTGTTAAAATTATGCATTTGCTTTAATTTGCATTATCAATCCTGCATTTCAATTCAGTGACTGTCATAAACAATCCATTCCCATTAAACCATAATTCTACCCAATAGCAGCTATACCACACTCCATATGACATCACAGAAACAAGGGCAAATTTTGCCTGAAAGAATGAAAATTCTCCCCACTGCAAGTTTTACATGATTCTCAGCCTACATAACTTGTATGGGTGAGGATAAACATGACAAGGAAAAACTGGAATCCCCTGCAAAGGCCCTGCCAGTCAACAGCCAAACCAAACAGCCTGACCTCAGGCAGCACCATCAGTATCCCAATCACACTCAGCAAATTGTTATTGTAGTCTTTATGTCCTATTTATTCTTCAGTGTGGACCAGCTGAGTTAACTCAGCAAGCAGGACCTGCAGAGCTTTCCCAAGCTGGGTACATCATCAATAACACCAAATAGCACAAAGCAATCACTGGGGAAAACTGCTCTGAACAACAATGAAAAACATTAGAAATTGGGAAATAAAAAACCAACCAAACAAAAGAAAACAAACAAAAAAACCCCAACAAAAACATAAACAAAAAAATGGGAAAAGAACAAAATCAAGCAAAAGAGAAAATCTGCTGAGTTTATTGTAAAAAACTACAGTGCCAGTTGGGAAGGTACCCAACAAAAAGGCAAAGTGAGGGATGGGACTGAGAGACATTTGCCACCTCAGCTGAGGAGCACCCAGCAAACAGCACCCCCAGGTTAATGACACAGAGAGAGGCTCCCAGCTGGGCCAGATTCACAGGGCTGGAAGCAGGGAACACACCCCCTAAAGAGCAACCCAGAGAAATTATACTGTCTTATTTGGAAATATCACTTCAAATCCTCCTTTGTGTCACTCATCCCTGCACATTTGTGCATGGGTGTGAATGAATGGCTGTGTGTGTATCTGTGTGTGCATAAACATGGCGAGAAAAACTTCACTTTCTTGCAATGATTGCTTCTCACTATAGAAATAATAATGCTTCAAATATCTTTGAAGACTAACCTGATCCACTGCTGCCTTTTTAACTTTTTTTTTTTTTTCCTTTGCACAGAATGAAAACCCAAAAGATCTCACACTTTCTATTTGCACAATACCTTGTTGGGTGCAACACCCAACACCTTAAGTCACCTTAAGCAGATCCATCACAAAATACTGCAGCACTGCTCTGCCCTGGCCTGGGTCACAGAGCCAGCACCAGCAGCGACAAGAAACCCCCACACTGACCAGCAGGGAGCTGTAGCAGCCCCAAGAGTTAGGGACTGCTGTCCTAACCCAACAGAGCTCCTTCCATCTAGACACACCATTAAATCAAAACATGCCTGCTGGTCATAATCCTCTCTCTTCCACACATTCCTAAAGCATGCTTTGCTTTACAGTGTTTCATTTAACATGCAGATTGTGCTGGGAACGTGGGGAAAGGGATGAGGAGAGTGTTCTGTGTGCCCAGGATGAAGGTGCTCAGCCCTGGTGTGTTATGCACAGCTGAGTGTGTGTTGTCTCCTCCAGCACAGCACCAGCCCTGCTTTCCTGTGCTTTTCCTTGTCTTTCCAGGTTTCTGCTGCTGTGGAGCGCAGTGCTCATCATGTACCCAACTAGCCTGGCTGTCATTGCCCTGACCTTCTCAAACTATGTCCTGCAGCCCGTCTTCCCTAACTGCATTCCTCCCTACAATGCCTCTAGGATCCTCTCCATGGTGTGTTTACGTGAGTATTTGCTTCCTGCACACACACAAATCTTGCCCTGGTTTTACGAGGGACCGCTTGAGGGGCCACTCCAGGCAGGCTGGGGTCAGGGCCACAACTGCAGAGGCCAGTGGGGAGGTCCCAGGAGAGGAAATGTGACTGGTGTGGGATATTCTGGCCCTTTCCACCTGCCTGCAGCGAGTGCAGTGGCCTGGAGGGAGGCACAAAGGCACCCAAATCCCTGCAGGTCCAGGGAGAGTGGTGGCAGGTGAGCAGGTGGGATGGGACAGTGCTGTGCTCCCTGCAGAACCAAGGGCACCTGGCACAGGTGACCCAGCACCCTCTGAGCCCTTCCTGCTCTTCCTGCACGCTGACAAACGTGAGTGTGCAGAGGGCAGGGTGCAGCCAGCTCTGCATCAGTCACCTCTGGAGCCGGCAGAAGCAAACCTGAGCTCCAGGACTGAAGACTTCCAGAGTTTCTGTGAGGAGGCAATGATCCTTGCACACTGGGCACTGTCCAGGAGCAGTTCCTGGGGCTGTGGCTGCCAGGGATGCCCCTGCAGCTGGGAGTCTCCTTGGGAAAGGCAATGCTCCTCTTCACCCTCGTTACTGGCCACCCTGGAGATCCCTGCAGGAACATGCGTGTGTTTTTCAATATCTTGACTGTGTGTTCTTAAATAAACATAATTTCATTTCACTGAATTCAGTCTTTTGCTCTCCAGTCCTCCTGACCTGGGTGAACAGCTCCAGTGTGCGATGGGCAACGCGCATTCAGGATATATTTACAGCAGGAAAGCTCTTAGCCCTGACCCTTATCATTATTGTGGGCTTCATACAGATCTTTAAAGGTACTCTGTGAGACAGCTCTAACATTGGTATGGTACTGTTGATAGACTTGATTTTTCCCACTTACTGCAATGTTTCCTCCTTGCAAACTGACCTGAAGGCGTGCTGGGTTTTGCCAAGCTGTGGAATTGCATATTGACACAGCTGTGGAAAGTGTGGCACAAGGGAGAAATCAGCTGTGTCCCCTTAGAAAAGTCCCTTTCCAGCCCACCTTGTAGGATTTGACAGAATAAAGGAGAGCAGCTCACAAAGGTTTTGGAATAGTTACTTAAAATTTTTTAATCTGTTGTGCATTCCTTGAATTTGAGGTGCTCTGGATGTAAAATAAGCAGTGCTTTGCCTAGGGCAGGAAGATATCTACTTCATTTCAGGCACTAGTCCACTTTCCTACAAAAAGTCACAAGATTGAACATAGGTGAAAAATATCTCACCAATTCACCAGTTACTGGAAAGCCAAAAGCACCAAGTGTTTATAATATTTTAATCATGTGTATGATGAGTCATATAAAGGACAAAGAAATATGACATTTACAGAGAGCAGAAAACTTGTTTTTTTCAGTGGTACTAGTCCTACAGTCTTGACAAATCTTTCAGGCCCATAGACACTTTATTTTCAAGGATTTCTACTAAACAACACCAAACTCTTGTAGAAGAAAATCTCAATAAGAGCAAGCAGGGATTTAAAGTGCCAAGGATCCACCCTCAGACAGTGCAGGTTGCCAAGGGGTCTCATGAGAGACACAGAGATGGTGAAGGGCAGATTGCCTCACCAGGACACTGACCTATGTGTCAGCCCATGGTGAGGTGAACAGCATGAGCTCTCAGTTCCAATAAAGAATAAAAAGCAAAAGTTTACCTGTTTTAAAGTGTGTGAGGTAGGTAGGCGAGGCCTAACATCTGGCTTGCGCTCTCTGTGCAGGAAACTACAAAGAGCTGACACCAAGCAGCGCCTTCAAATTTTGGATGACTCCATCCGTGGGGCATCTAGCATTAGCTTTTCTTCAAGGGTCCTTTGCATTCAGTGGCTGGAACTTCTTGAACTATGTAACAGAAGAGCTGGTTGATCCCCGCAGGCAAGTATCCATTTCCATGATGCTCTTCTTGAAGTGCTGAGACACTGGAGCTGTCTGGTTGTATTACTCATTTCACAGGATGCTGCAATGTCATTCTGTGGCTGTGGGACTGGTCTTTTCTAAAGGAGAGAGAGTTTTGTTTAGAACAGATAGCAGGCAAGTTACAGAAACACTGAAATTAAACTATTGCACTGAATCAAAGCAGCCTATAGACAATGGGCAGTATCTCTATGTGACTATTCAATCATATTCAATTAACCATAGATGAGACATCACACAAGTATCTACAGGAAGAGTCTTCTTTGTCATTAAAGAGTTGAATTAGCCTGGAAGCTGCTTTGCTTTTTCACCCCAAGGTCTCCCACAGACCCCTGAAAGAGATGAGTTGTGCAGTGAGGGTGGCACTCTGCTCCAGCACAGCTGTGGGCACCAGCCTGCCAAGGCAATTTTCACTGCTGACCCTGGGAAGGGCTTGGAAAAGATTTATCAAAAGCAGGCTGGAGGGAAAGGGAATTTTAGTTCAGCACAGCTCAAATGTTTCAACATTCCTGAGTTAATGAAGTGGAATGACAAATGTCAAGAGCAGCTCTTGGAGCATTATTTACTTCTGGGCATCCAATGCACACAGCAATTAAACAAGAAGAAATGTAAGCTATTACACTGGATGTAATAAATAAAGGTAAGCTTGGATGAGAATGACTTAAAGCTACAGCCTTATGAGCATCTCTGCACACCAGTGAGTGGCAAAGTGTATGTCCAGAAATCTCAACAATATTTTAATGAACCATCACGGTTTCAAAACTGAATAATAAGAAAAAGTTGTTAGTTAAATAAAGTATAGATGGCCTTAGTTAGAGAAAGAATGAGAGAATGGAGCAAATGGCACTTTTTTATGCAATTAATTAAATTCAATGGATTTTTTTAATGCAGCCTTAGTGGAGAAATTAAAGAATTAAAAAAAAATTGGATAACCAAAACCACTTCCTACTTTTATTAAATCTATTCAAATTCACAAGGTTAAACATGCTTTCTAAAACCTCTATATTCCAAATCTGACACACAGAGAAAAATGCATTATGTTAGATAAAGACCAGTTCAGGTGTCCACCTCTGGGAAGGTCTCTGGATTGGAGACCAAGTCCATCTGTATCCTGTGAGCTGCCACGATGTTGTATGCATGTATTGTGTGACCACAGCAGGTTTGTGGTGCACAGTGGGCCAGGGCAGCAGCTGAACAACAGAGCAGCTTCCCCCTTTTCAGAGCAGGGGAAGGCAAAGCAAAGCAAGACATTTTATTCCACCCCGTTGCCTGTAGCCAGAGCTTTTGGGAAGGGGATGTTTCATGTTTCAGTAACTCTGTGTCCCAATCCCAGCCAAGAACCCAAAGGGAGCTGGTGGTACCTTGCTCCCAGGCTGCAGACATCATTTCCCAGGGCTTTTTAACATGCAGGGGAGCAGAGAGCTGAGGGAAGCTTCCCTCCAGACAAAGTGACCATCCCCAGGCCGGACAGTTATTGTGGTCTTGCTGTGCATGATTGTAATTTCTTATCTACCCTCCTAATTCTTTTATTAGGAACCTACCTCGTGCCATATTCATATCCATCCCATTGGTGACATTTGTGTATACGTTCACCAACATTGCATATTTCACTGCCATGTCACCCCAAGAGCTCTTGTCCTCCAACGCTGTGGCGGTAGTAAGTAAAACCATTCCCTGGATGTACAAAATACACTTTGATTTCGGTACTGTGCTTTGCAGTGTATTTCAGTTTCTCTGCCTTCTGTTGCTTTAGACATTTGGTGAAAAGTTACTGGGCTATTTTTCCTGGGTTATGCCAGTCTCAGTGGCCCTATCTACATTTGGAGGAATAAATGGATACCTTTTTACCTCATCAAGGTTAGATGGAGTACAATTTTATGAACATTATCTAATTTGGGGAGGGGCTGTTTTAATTGCATTTGCTAGAGAAATGCTAGCTAGACATTTTGGATGTTGTAGAGCATGAGTTTGTTGTTGGGTGTGTTGATACAATCAGTTACAAATTATTCTGTTTCAAATCAGCAAATGTAATATTGATTCATGGAATTTCTTGCAAATTAATCCTCAGGAGTTATTGAAAGTGTTTGCAGGTGTGGAATAATTCACAGTAAGAGCCAAACACAGCTTTAGCATGGAACCAAAGTAATTTTATATCAATAAAGTTCCAGTAGCTCACAGCTAAACTGTGCTTTGCTCACAGAGGAGTTTTAGGGCCTGATGCTGAACTCAGGCACTTTCACACCCATGCTGGAAAATCACCTTCCAAGCAAGATTCTTTGCATGCACATTGCTGATAGCTGGGCCAGAATCTGTAAAGTCTGTATGACTGCAATCAATAAAGTCTGTTTAAAGTAACTGACCTGTCTGAATTTAGTTTAGAAGCTATAAAGTTTTTTGAGGAAAGAGCTGAAGTACCTTGGGAAAGTTATTTATGCCAGCCCTTTCACGGGCATGATGAAACGCAATAAATCAGAGTGCATCTGTAACAGGCTGTACACTTAGAAGTGAAATGCTCAGGAGTGTCAAACCTTACCCAAGCCCCTTTTGGCACTGTAAATACCCACACAACCTTCAGAGTATTCATCCCTCACTGGGTAGAGACAACACTGGCCAGCAGATAGTCCTCAGAGGTATTTTGGCATCCCAGAGCAGGTCTTTTGCCAGGTGATATTAGCTGTTAAAGGCCCTGTATACTGGAGGCTTTAGTTTAAATACCTTTCCCCAGGGGACAGAGTCTCTGGCTGACCCTGCAGCTGCAGCCACAGCTCCCCTCCATGAGAAGGCCAGAGCAGGTGGTTGAGATAAGAGGTGTTGTATGATAGGGACTGGAGAGGCTGTTGCATACCCAGTGGATTCATCATGACCCTTCTTATTTCCAGGCTGTGTTTCTCTGGTGCTCGAGAAGGCCATTTGCCAAGTTTGCTCGCCATGATCCACGTCAAGCACTGCACGCCCATTCCTGCCCTTCTCATCTGTGTAAGTTATCCCTGCTGTGCCACCACAGAACCTGCTGTCACAAACACTAAACCACTGAGAGATGAGCTGGAAAAACCCTTGAGAGGTGGTTTTACCCCCAAAGAGGAGCAGTGGGTCACCCTGAGGTGCAGCTGGTAGGTGCCAGCTGAGCAGCTCCAAATGCCCCAGAGAGAAGCAGCCTCCAGCCTCAGAAATAATTCCTGCTTTTCCAACCCTCCTGACACCTGAAGGGTTTTCCCTCATGACCTGAGTTACGGTGTAAGCTCATCAACTCCTGTCCTGCAGCAAGAGATAGGGGCTGGCTTTTGAATCAGAGATATTTCCTCTAAGGAAAGACAAGTTCCTTGGGTCAATTGCTTCCCACAGGCATTTGGAAATCTCCATCGTCGCTGCTGATCCCACTCAGGCAAGGCTGCTTTAGGTCCTGCCACCCAAGCCAGGGATATGGTGAGTCCCAGGGAAAGGAAAAAGTGCTCCTAAAATTACTTTCAACAACCAGGACATCTCGTGAGGGGTAGCCAGGCAGTTCTCTGAGCACCACAGATATTCTTTTCCACAGACCAAAAAATTAAGTAGGGACAACGATTGCAGTGGCCCTGAGTGAAGCATCTGCTGAAGGGAACATCAGGCAGACAAGAGGTCACCTGCAAAGACCAGACCCCAACTCTCCAGCTGTTGGGAGGGAGGGGGGCTGGTCCTGTTGCATGGTGTGCTTTCCCAGGGAAAAAATTCCCCTCACTTTTTAGACAGCATAAATTCCCACACTACTAATGACTTTGGGAAGTTATTATTTGAAACAAAGAGCTTCATGTGCTTTTACCAATAGTGAAACTAGAATGTGTGATGGCTTTTACAGTGGCAGAGAAGACGATAAAGAGGAAAATGATTCGCACTGCTGCTGGCCATGGCCACGGGGCCCCAGCAAAGGAATTCCCCAAAGGGCTTTTGCTGGAAATTTTGGCTGCACCAATGGCTGCCAACTGCAGATTTGCCACTGATATCAAAACCACGAGGGTTTGACCCCAGATGCACCAGAAAGATGCATGTTGAAATGTCTCCCAGCTCTAACAGCAATTCTGGCACAATACACCCATACAAAATTTCACCAAATAAGCCTCCTGCTGATTCCACTTTTATGAAAAATATGCATCTTGCTGAGGTTTTAAAGCATTCCTGGGGCTCAGTGCCCCATCACAGACATTGAAGGTTTAGGGTAAACTGCCCTGGGCAGCCATGGTGGGATGGCCCTCATGGTTTTGGTATCAGTGGCATCTGTCCCCCCTGAATCACAGTGCAGGTCACAGAACGAGCATGGCCTATTAATTCATCATTGGAAGGTGTTCTAGTGCAGCTCAGTGCTCATCAAATGCTTCTGGGAAATATTTATTTCTGAAGAAATAGAAAGATAATTATAGTACAGTGTAGGCAGCTACAACAGCAAACAGGGCCACACTTTAGGCAAACCTAATGAATACATCAGGTTCCTTTTCTCTTCCACTGAATCACACCTAGCTCTCTGCATGGAGAGAAGTTTGTTTGTACGTGAAGAATGCCTATTTCAACACTACCAGCAAGACCTTTATTTTTGCTGGTTTACTATTTTACTTCCAATAATCAAGGAGCCAAATGCAGAATTTAGACTGCAGGTTTTTTGCAAGGTGGGAGGGAGCAGCTGGCTCCCCAGGCCGTCAGGAGGGCAGCACCCCCTCTCCAGCCACGAGCCACTGGGGGTGACCCGTGCTGTCAGTGGATCTGACACATCAGTGTCACCCACACATGGAATCCTGCCACTCCAAGTGACAAAAAAGGCCCTCAGTGGCAGCAGAGAGCTGAACACACACATGACACACTGCAGGGGAGAGCAGTGACTGTGTTATACCAGAGCGATACGAGATGGGGCCCGACTTTAAATCCATTTTGTGGTGAGACAGTTCAAGGTGTTGAAATCCCCCTGCCAAGCCTGCAAGGCTTTGGATAGGGGAACACAGGGACCAACAGGGTGTTTGGTTGTGCTGGTGCTTAATTCCTGGTGCTGGAGGTGCAGAAACCTTCCCTCCTGGGGGGAATTTACTGTTGAAACAGCTAAGAAAAAAGGACATAAGCACAAAGAGATCAATACAAACCAAAATCTCTGAAGATATTTGGATATTTAGTTTCCCTGAGGCTCTGGGCTCCAGCAGACAGTGTTCACTGGTATTTGTGCAGGTGAGTGCTCAGCCCCTGTGCTACCAAAGATGGGGTGGGGGGCTCGAGGAGCAGTGCCCTGGTCCCCAGGTCAGCTCTCCTGTCTCTGCAGTATTGATGCCTTTTTGCTGCTCCTAAAACCACAAGCTAAACACTGTTAGGTGATAAAAAATACTTTATGAGGACCCTTAGGTGCACAGCTCACTAGGTGGAAAGCAACAAAGATGCACACATAACATAAAGTGTGTACAGTTTTTATATGTGTGGCAAATTAGCATAACTGGCAAGAATCCCCAATTAGAGGCATAAATTACAAGGTAATTCCCCCTCAGTTAAACCCCTTCAGAATTCCCCCTACCCCCCTACTCTTAGATAGGAACTAAACTTGTTAATAAAAAAGTGTCTCAGAAAGTGAATTTCAACCTTGGCTTCCCAGATAATCTAAACCTGGACCCCCACCTTGGAGCCACTGGGGAATTTATTTTGTCTTTCTGTCTAACAGAGTAGGTAGAAAGCTAGCTATGAATGCTATACCAGGCTACAGTGCTACAAATGCATGTGTACAGAATATAGAGAGTATATAAAAGCAAAAAAGGTGAAAATCAATTCCTTATCAGTATTAGGCACAGAGTTCAAAAAAGCAAGCAAAAAGCATGGAAATTTCCACCATCCACCTGCCAGTTTCCAAACATTAGTAATGCTCATAAGATTGATGATGCTGATCAGCTGTGACATCAGCCAGCAGGAGAAAGGGCAAACCTCTAATTCTTTATAATATACAGAGCACCTGAAACACGACATGTTAAGTCTAAGAAACCCTTTCACCTGGAGTCCTCACCATAAGGTTCAGTAGCTTTTAAAACATTTAACAGAAAAGAGTGGAGTGGGAGCTTTGCCAGCCTTGCCTGCCCAGTCATGGGCAGCAGAGACACCTGTGCCAGCACCACAGGTATTTATAAACAGACCCTGTAGTCTCTGCTTTCAGCATGCCCCAAAACACCCTAAATCCCCCTGAATCCCCATTTAGCCCCAGCCCTGGTGGCACAGCTCAGGGATAAGGAACAGAGCCGCAGGAGGCAGCACATGCCCAGCAGCTGCCATAAACAAAAGGATTTTTAATGCTTTAATGGGATTTTTGCTCTGTTTTGTTGTTTCTAAGCTACCTTTTCTAGTAATGGCTGAAGAAGGCTATGCTCCTCTCTTTGCAGTGTTTGGCCACACTCATCATCATGCTTGTTGGAGACACATACACACTAATCAACTACGTGTCATTTATTAACTACCTCTGCTATGGAGTGACCATTATAGGCCTGATTGTTTTACGCTGGAAGAAACCCAAAATCTTCAGGCCTATCAAGGTGATACTGTTAAAGCTAAATTTCGTGTTTGCAGTAGTGATGCAAAGGGTGGGATGGGAACAGCTCCTAAGCCATGTCCCCAAGGGTCATTAGTGTAAAGGAAGGACACAGAGGCAGATCTCTGGGGAATTTGGGATGGGCAGGGAGGGCAGCAGTGGTGGAGGGAAGGGGAACACAGCCTGGGGGGGCTGGAGCCTGCAGTGCCTGCAGCCCACCTCAACCTGGCAGCCACTGCTCCTGCTCTGCACAGTCCTGCTCTGCTCTCTCCTCTAGGTGAACCTCCTCATCCCCATCACTTACCTGGCGTTTTGGGCATTTCTGCTGATCTTCAGCTTGTACTCTGAGCCGGTGGTCTGTGGGGTTGGACTAATTATCATTTTAACCGGAGTGCCAGTGTTTTTCCTTGGAGTCTACTGGAGAAATAAACCAAAGTGTGTAAATAGGCTAATAGGTAAGCCAGCACCATGTGCCTCCCTGCCCTCCCAGCTCTGACACACTGGTCCCAGAACAGCCAGAAAACCGCCTGGATGAGGCTGGCCACCACTCCCAGCCTGGGGCAGCCCCTGGGCACAAAGTGGCCAGGCAGTGCCTTTCTTTGGGCAGGTGTTTTGTTCACTGCTGGGCGAGTTTGCCTCCTCTCATGTCTCTGTGCCCATCCCCTCGGCTTGCTCACAGCAGCCTGTCCTGTGGCAAACACCCCGGGGTCACTTTACACACGGGGAGGCTAAATGAGCAATCACAAAGGGACTGAGGAGTTTGTCTGTCCTTTGCTCTGCCTTCCTCCACTGTGCACCAAGCCCTGTGAACTAGCTCAAACTCAAGTTTCTTATAAAGCCTTACATTGTCCCTTGTGTAAAATTAAAACTGCGAATAGTCTTTTATGTTTTGGTTGTATTTGATTTTTAATCACTTTGCTCCAAGGTGAGGACTTTCAAACAAGCACAGTGCAGCCCTCTGCTCTGACTGGAGGGTTTCCATCAGCTGCAGTTGGCTCCGCTGCCAGCAGCTCCCCATAGCCAGTGGTCACTGCAGCCAGGCTGACATCCCTATCCCCATCCATCCATCCATCCCCATCCATCCCTATCCCCATCCATCATCCATCCATCCATCCATCCATCCCCATCCATCCCTATCCCCATCCATCCATCATCCATCCATCATCCATCCATCCATCTATCCATCATCCATCCCCATCCATCCATCCATCCATCCATCCCCATCCATCCATCCATCCATCTATCCATCATCCATCCCCATCCATCCATCCATCCATCCATCCCCATCCATCCATCCATCCATCCATCCATCCCCATCCATCCCTATCCCCATCCCTATCCCCATCCATCCATCATCCATCCATCATCCATCCATCATCCATCCATCCATCCATCCATCATCCATCCATCCCCATCCATCCATCCCCATCCATCCGTTCCTTCATCCATCCCCATCCATCCATCCATCCCTATCCCCATCCATCCATCCCCATCCATCCAATCCGTTCCTCCATCCATCCCCATCCCCATCATCCCTATCCCATCCCACCCCAATCCCCTCAGCCTGCCATGGCAGCACTGGCAGCTCTCTGGGGGCTGGGGAAGGTATCCCTAAACCTTTCCCAGAGCGATGTGCCCCGGCTGCAGGCACACTGTGATCCCTGGGGCTCTGGGGCAGGGCTGTGCACTCCCCCTGCCATCGCTCCAGCACCCCACATTTGTTCAGAAGAGCTGGAGCATCCCCACTAAGCCCTGGCCATTTTCTCCTTGCAGAGTCCATGACGTGCTGGGGGCAGAAGCTGTGCTTTGTGGTGTACCCTCAGTGTGCAAGTGCTGAGGAGGAGGCGTCCTCAGCCCACTCCTGGCGGCTGGTGAGCGACACAGCAGTGAGGAAATAACAGCAGCGTGGCCTTGGAGGCTGAAGTGGCTTCTTGTTTACATGCTGATTTTTGAAAAAAAAAAGTTTCTCTGGAAAAAAAAAAATTGTTTTAGAGCAGCAATAGCAAAGCCCGTAAAATGAGCTACATCCTTTATGGCCTCTGTAGCTTTTAGTTACTCCCTAAGAAAAAAAAAGAAAAAAGAAAGGAAAAAAAAGAAATAAAACTTAAAATAAGGCGCTGGTTGGGTTTCTTTCTGGCAATGTTCTTGCTCAGCAGGGGAAAGCAGCACAGACACAGCTCCAGAATACTGATTTTAGTCACCATGAGGGTCCACCAGAGACATACAAGTTTAAGCATTTCAAAACCAGGGCAGTTCCCAACACAAAACAGAAATCAAGAGAAAGCAAGGAGACCTCTTGCTGTCCCTGGGTGGGACACAAAACACGAGGCATGGAAGTCACAACCCACAGGATCAGCCCTTCACACACCTGGAGGAGCTCAGCACCTCCAGCACAGCTGGGGCAGGGTGAGCACAGGCCAGAGACAAAGCTGCAACACCAACAATCATCTTCACCACTCCAGAGACATTCTGTGATGCAGGAAAACAGACACTCGAGTAGTGATCAGAGCCTCAAGCATCTCAGTTTTATAGTGAGTTAAATCTCAAGTATCTCAGGTTTGTAGTGATCTAAACCTCAAGTATCTCAGGTTTGTAGTGATTTAATTCTCAACTATCTCAGGTTTGTAGTGATCTAAATCTCAAGTATCTCAGGTTTGTAGTGATGTGAATCTCAAGTATCTCAGGTTTCTAGTGATCTAATTCTCAAGTATCTCAGGTTTGTAGTGATGTGAACCTTGAGTATCTCAGTTTTGAAGCTCTGCTGTGAAGGTGGAGGGGGGTTCCTGCACCCCTAGGAACTCCTGCATGAGGCTCAGCATGGTCCAGGTGCCAGCTGGGGAGGATGGAGGGAGACACAGAGAGGTTTGCAGCAGGCTCAGCAGTGGAGCTCAAAGGAAACACAGGAAAGGAGCCTGATCTCCTGTCTGGATATGTCAGGTGCTTCAGAGACCAATCCCCCAGCTCAGCTCTGCTCAACCAAGCCTAAATCACTCACACATCAGATGCTCCTTAGAAAGTGTTTTGCATATTTTATTTGTACGCTAGGAAAAAAAAAATCTCATTCAATTAATATATAGAGATTTGCTGCTGTAGCAATATGGCCACTTTCACACCAGGGAATCTTCTGAAAATGCAAAATGTGAGAACAGCTCTGAGCTACTTTTCTTTGGCAGTATTTGAAAACAAAACCTATCACATTCAGTAGCCTTGGTAACAGCCATCTGAATGTAATTTTAAAAGTATCTTTCCATGGCCCTGGCACAAAAATTATGGATTTGTTATCTCTTACTTAATTATTCAGAAATACTTTTGTAGTATAATAATATCTATACATTAAAACCCTATTCATCTCTCTCCAAACTTTCAGATGGTAGACACTAAAAAACTTTGTATAAACCTGTTAACTGTAAGAGATTAAAATATATATTTAGCTAGGAAAAAAGGTGTGGTTTTGTGTGCACACAGGTACAGAAAGATTTCACATTTTAAATAATAGAATGAATATGTAGTTTGCAAATGGAAATCATAAATAATCAGCTTCCTTTAAAAAAAGTTCAGAGCAGAGCTCCCTGTGGCTAAGCAGCACCTGAACCTTTAAGTACTGTCAGAGGCTCTCATGACTAAGTCTCCTTTTCCATAGTTCAAAATCCACTTTCTGAGGTGTAATTTCCAACAGATTAATTCTTTCAGTACCTTTACTAGCTAGTGGGAAAATGAAATGTATTCCAGCATCAGAAATACTGATTGCTTTCAGAACTGCTAAGTTTTGCTGTGGGTTTATTTTTGTTTGTTTAAACAATTAAGGTATGGAAATCAGCCAGCAAGGAAATTCTGCAGCTCCTGAGACAAGTCTGTATGGTAATGAGAAAGGTAATAATAATAATAATAGTAATGCTGCAACAGCTACCAAGGCTTTTCTTGGCTGTTACATAAGGAAAGCAAAATTAAAGAACAAATTCCTCGTAATTGTTAATTGAGTTTGGCTCAACTTTTCCCTGATTATACTGACATGCTTTAAAAGTAACATGTGGCCTTAAATCAGAAGGCTTAATTTGGAACAGAATGATTTACCAGACCTCATCTTCGAATTACATACCAATCCCCATAAAGTGTTCCACAATGTTTCATTTTCAGCAACAGCTTCATCTCTGCTCCCAGCATCACATACATTAAAGGCTTTGCAAAGGTTAGTGCCTAATGTGTAGAATTCCTAACCTTAGAAATCAATGTACAAAATTAGAAATATAAATTCATATGCTAAATGAAATCTAGCAGCACACTCAATCCATGTAAGAGAGATTTTTCCTAAAGACAAAGCAACTAGCCCCAAAGGAGACATAATTACTAGTATTTTAAAGCCCACTGAACAAAAACCTGTGAAACAGCTGACACTATCAGCATGTTGAGAGCACTGTGATACTTGATACAGAAAGGCAAGCTGTTTCCAACAGAAAGGAGTTTAAATAAAGCTTGAATAGCAATGCAATACTATATAAGCCTATATATTTATTATGTGCTATTATATTTATGTAGCATAAAATATTAGAGGCTGTAACACAGAAAAATACTCTGAGGAGTATCACCTGTTAAGTCAGCCTAAGGCAAAGTCAATAAAAAATGGATTGGATTATTTGTTCCTGATTTATCAGAGGACTGAGAAAAGCAGCAACAGATACATCATCAGAGTGCTACAAGCTGTGCAAGACAGAATTGAGAAGATAAAACTCCAGGAGTTGAGTGGGCACTGTTGGGAAGCACAGAGAGAATGAGGCAGAGCTGCTGCTGCTGGCTTGGCCACCCTCGAGCATTTTCACCAACTTGATAAAGGAATTGTTTTCCATTCATGCTGGTACATAAACAAGGAGAGTTTGATCTCAGAAGGATCAAGGGGTGAGACTCACAGAATATTCTGAGTTGGACCCACAAGGAACATCGAATCCAGCCCTAAGGAAATTGGCCCATGGGGATGGATCCTTGGGCTGCTTCAGCTCAGAGCCTTCCTCCAGCTCAAGGACAGATGAGTGCCTGCATATTTAATAATACATTGCACTTGGAAGTGACTTTACAAAACATGTACCCAAAAACAGGCAGGGAAGATTTCATTAGCCAAGCTCCAGCCCTTGTGAAAGCACAGCCCTGATGCAGCCTCGGGGCTGGTGGCAGCACCTGGATTTACCAGACCCCATCTTCAAATTACATACCAATCCCCAAAAAGTGTTCCACAATGTTTCATTTTCAGCAACAGCTTCATCTCTGCTCCCAGCATCACATACATTAAAGGCTTTGCAAAGGTGGCCCAGGACAGCAGCACCTTTGCCTGGAGAGCTGCTGGGGAGGGCTGGGGAGCCAGGACAGAGCCACTGCCACAGCCCAGCTCCAAACAAACTCATGTTGCAAGAAAAATGTGCTGAAGAGCTGAACAAAATAACTCATCTTCAAAGGAAAGGCAACAAATGAATAACCAACCAGCCCCCAACAGATATGCTGTCCCACGTTTCATATTCAGAGGCCTTTGTCAAGGTATTTCTCACTCTTCATTTACTGTTTAACCTTGGGAAAAAATCATTTGGTTTCCAGCCCCTTTGTACTAAGAACCAAATGAGAAACTGCTGGCAGTTATTCACCTGCTGAGGAGTTCTATGAGAGGTATTGAAAGAAAAATGAAAGGTAAACTTTGCTTAGAATTTGTCTTTTCCTAAAGCTTTAGAGCTCGGAGAGTTGTGTCATGTCTCCACCTCCAGCTGTGAGTACAGGCAAACCAAACTCTGGTTTTTAAACCTCCTCTCCTTGGTCCTTAACTCCCCTCACCAGTGCTCTACCTTCAATGAGAAACTTCTGCACTTGGAAAATGGAGAAGGAAAATCCAAGAAAAAGGATTAGAAAGTCAGTAAGAAGATGCTGAGAGGCCAAAACCAAATTTGTCTTCAAGTCCTACAGCGACAGAAGGGAGGGTGATCCAGAAGGCATTATAAAGCAGGGAACACACAGAATGAAAGGGAATAAAATGAATAATAAAATGAAATATATAATGAAGAGGGAGTAAACCTCCACCACTCACCTCAGCCTTGCAAACATTTAATGCCTGCAGCCAGAATGTGAAGAGGGAAGAACCAGAATGTGAAGAGGAAGAACCAGAATGTGAAGAGGAAGAACAGCTCACTGAACTGTTTGCAAGGGTGACAAAGGACAGGACACGAGGTGTGCTGCCTGCAGGGCTCAGGTTCATACAGCTGTTTTACTGGATTTTAAATCCTAGCAATTGCCTGGGAGATTAAAACTCAACTTCCAGCCAAGTCCAAAAATCTTAAATGAGCAAAAGCACAGAGAAAGGTCTGACTAAAAAGTACCCAATTCTCCTCAGGCTTCTCAAGTTTGCCCCTTTGGTCTAGGATGTATCCATTGTACTGCAGAGACTGTCAAAAGACCTGCAAACACTCAGGTACCATTTACTACTCTTGGTTTGGTTGTTCTTGTTTCAGCCTCACATCAGGGTATGATGTTTGAAACATTAATGCTTCTGCCACTGTAGCTGGATGAGCATTTCATGGCAAAGCCAAGCCTTTCTGCTAGGCTGGAAGGTATCATCCCTCATGGCTACAGATAAACCTGGGATCACTGTGAAGTCTGTCCAATTCTCTTCAATACAGATAAAGATTTCCAAGTGTGCAGAACACAGTCAACAGAAAATAACTCAGCCTTCACCTTCTGAAAAAGAGCAGGACAGAGCCAGCAGTACCTCAAAGAGATGGGGAAGGAGAAGCATCAGCATCAGCAGAACAAGCACTGGCCTCAGAAATGGCAGAGGCTGTACTTCAGAAATTGATGGGTTTTTTTAACCACCCTAACAGCCATACACTTCAGGGTTTCTTTTTTTATTGCTGGGACAGATGCATACATGCATATTAAAGGCAGCTGTATACAACAGGGAATTTCCTGGTAGCAAGATTTCACATGTATTATTTAAAAAGTGGTATCTCCTTCAACAGCTTCAGCTACCAGAAAAAGCAGATGATGAAAAAGCCTCAGAGGTACAAAACCAAACCAAAATACACCTTACCCTCCCCAAATCCATGTCAACACATGGAGACATGGGTTGACACCTCAGAGTCTGAGTCAGACTGTGGGAGTAGAGTTTAGGAATCCTCAAGCTTAGGTGTTCAGAGTGACAGTCACAAACCCACAGGCTCTGGGCATGTGAAAATGAAAAATTAAGAGTTCCAAAGCAAGGCAAAGTAAGATGATGCCCAGCATCTTTCCTGCTAAGTATCTTGCTCAGTCAGGAAGCAGCAGCAGGTGAACATGATGCCACACCTGAATCACAGGCCTGCACACACCCTGTGGTAAAATGCTGTAACTAAATTAATATCTACAACACAAATTTAAAAAGCCAAAAAGCAGAGAACAGAAACAGAGAACAAGTTCATTCAAGGGATGTTGCAGGTTAATAAGAACAGCTGGAAGGTACCAGAATTTCTTACAGAGATATTTCCTGCTTTAATAGCAGTAGAGAAAATATTAAGGGAATCACTTTTCCACTTTATGCTGCCTATGAACTTGGATTCCTTTTAAACCAGTAGGTATTCTTCTCTATTCAGAGAGGTTTTTTGGAAGGGGTTTTTTTTAGAAGGGGTTTGGTTTTAGTTTTTTTGGCTTGCTTGGACAGGGGAATTTTGTATCTTAAAAAACCAAAACCAAACAAACACTTTGTTTCCTGTCTACAAAAAATCTTTTAAGAGTGTAGAAAAATATTATTAATGTAACAAAAAAAATTAACAAGTTTACTAGTTAATTAACTCAAAGTTATATAGTCTTTAAAGTATTGCATTTTCACTTTTTTTTCCTTTTTTCTAATTTTAAGAAGTTCTGAATACAAGGAGGCTTTTTATACAAATCAGAAGTGAGGTGCCTTCAAGGATGGTTGATTTCCTGTTTAACACTTCAAGGGATGGCAGAAGGGCAGACTTTGTGATTTATGCAGGTATTGACATTCCAGGCCACTGCAATTCACCTCTTTGTGCAAACACAGGGATTTCTTCTGTAAAATTAATAGTGAATTTGTGGCTCTTCCCTTCCAAGGGGTGAGCTCTGAGAGCAAAGTGCCCTGCAGCACACAGAACTCGGCGCCTACAAAGAGCACCAGGCTTCTATTTCTCATTGATGCAAGGCTGTATAATCCAGTGATGAGGGCTGTGAACACTTCTGTATGCTTCAAAACCAAAGTTTCATTAACCTGGATTTTTTTTGAAGTTTCTAAAAGCAAAACCCTCCCGGTGAAATTGTCACCGAGTTGCCAAATGAATCAGTACACAAAATATGTATGATATACAGACACACCTTAAATAGTGTTAGCTGTTCAGGGCTCTCCCCAAAACACAGCAGTAATCCAAAGCACATATTTCAACTTTATGAACCTTGTGATGATGGTTTAAGGCATGGCATGATCAGCATTATTTTATTATAGAAATATTTTTCTGTAACAGAAATAAATACATGTGTATTTCTAAGGTACTTCATATCCACACAATATAAACCTTTAATCTTTCCCTTAATTATACTAAACTACCTTACACATACAAGTCTATGGATTTAAAGTTACCTTTAGATAAAACAAAAAATAAAAATATAGATATAAAAAAAAATAAAAGACACTAAAACCTGCAGCCTTTGATGGAAATAACCACTCTGGCAGTGCAATGACAACAATACATGGCCTTGCAAAGGTGGAATGTACCCAAAATGTTCACAAATGCCAGGAAAGCAACACCTCTTTCAAAACTGTATTTTCTTTGATGAAATGAGTACTGATCCCAGAAGAACCTGGAAAAAATTACTGAGCAGTATTTATTTAATGCAACTACAATCTTGTAATGCATTTTGCCACAAGCCCTTCTCAGTATTAATGCCCTTAAGAATTTGAATCTTCTAACTCTGGAATGAACAGCATGAAACCAATTTGCAGTAGAAGTGGAAAGAAAATAAATCACCTCTATTTAATTCTTCCATATTACATTTTAGTAGGCCAAAGTCCTATTCCTTGTTTTTTTCAAGGCATTACCCCCCAAAGATGAATGATCCAATGAAAGATCCAGGCCAAAATACTCCCCATTTAAAGGAAAACAACCTTTGACATTCTGATATAAAGTTAACTATTCACTGCAGAAGTCTGTTTGCCTTAACAGCCAGGAAACTCCTGTGAGCAGCAAAACTCAGACCCACGGACCCCAATTTCACAAGTTCAGCTAATAACTCTGGACAACATGAATTCTCACAACAACAAACAGGTTTTGGAGCACTCAGATGTTTACAGAGCAGCAGCATCAACTTCCTTGTTAACTCCTTTATAAAGTATTTTTGTTTGCCACTGTGTGATGGGGGAATTGAAGCAGAGCTCTGGAGTAGGAGTCTGGCCACCATCACAGCAGGACCAAGCTCTCACACAGCAGAGTTCTGTCATTCTGCAGGGACTCCTTATTAAGCAATGCCACCTTCTTACACATAAATAACTTGCTTACTTTTAATTACACTCTCAAAAACCAAAAAGGCACCAGTTTACATTTAAGTGTGTACAATCTACACAGTGTCGGCTTTAAAAATGGCAGTGATGTATTTCAGTTCTTCAAAGAAAAACACAAAAATAAAAAGCAAAATAGCATTCTCTAAAAATAAAAGATAAATAAAATTAATGGCTTATACATCTGCACTTATGTAGCAGATTTACAAGCAAACTTTTGAGACAGATTTTATTTCAAAATAAAACAGATGTTTGATCCTGACTGAGTGCTGTGTGCAGCCCCAAGGAGCTGTAAAGCCTCAGTGTCCTTCAGGCACACTCAAAGTGGTATCAGGAGAGTCCCTGGAAGCACAAGGGAGGAGAGGACAAATGGTAGAAAAGGAGGAAACAATTCTGCAATACTCACAACATCACTATGAAGAAAATGCAACACACGACAGTGCAAAGAAGAAATATTGCTGCAACTAGGATTCAATGCACCCTGCTTATACTGAGCACTGCTACACCCTCTTACAAAGCTTCAGTGGCTAAGACACCTGGTTTCCTTCTGGGTATTCCATACAGAAACTGGATTTAGTGGATGCTTCAAGGTACATATGGCCATCAAAACATTTCTGAAGGGAGCAAAAGAAGTGAGCAGTCTCTATAAAAGAGGAAACTACAAGGGATATTAATTCCTCCTATGCATGTTTAATTGAAATTATTAACTTTTAATTAAATTATTATGGCTAAAAAAACAACGATGTTATTTGTAGCTTAGTGCTCAGAGTTATAATGACTGGTGTCTGCCCTGGGTTCCAACAGAGTTCTCTAGTTCAGTAAGACCACTGAAAGGCAAAAAAAACTCAATGCAGAGTGAGTGAAAGTACAAAAGAAATACCAGAGGATGGAGATGCCTCCAAACTGCAGTGACACATTCCTGTTCTCCTAGCCCCTAACATCACATACTGGCCTACTTCTGCCCCACTGCAGTTCCAGGAATAGCAATGGTGACATAAACTTGTCCCATTTAGTCTTGTGCTGCGCTCACTGTGGGATTAAAGCACACTCAGACATACCACCTATCATCAAAGTGCACTGCCACAAAAACAATGAAGTTACAAAATTTACATGGACAAAACAAAAATTTTTATTAGCAAACAAGTAAAGATTCATCATCACTGGTATTGTTTTCAGAGAGGGAAGTAGATGACTGTAACATTGGCACTTCCACAGAATGGCAACTAGCCGCATGTACACCCAAAGGCTCCTCCTGGTATGAGTTAGGGCAACATTGGTTTTGTCCATTCACTTGGATATGAACATTCATAGGGCTGTCTGGATAACCAGATTCCCACTTTTTTAAGGGTAACCTACATGGATCTTCATTCAGTGGATGACTTCCACTTAAACTACTGTCCTCTGGGACAGTCCTCCTGGATACTGACCCTCCATGGATCGTTTCTGTAACACTTTCAGATAAAGGATCTCTGAAAGCCTTTCCTGTATCTACTTTACTGGACTGCTTAAGCTCTCTGTCAGAGTCAGCACTTGAAGATTTATCAGTGTGTCCAGCCTCAAGCTCTACATGTGCTGCTGTGCAAGGCTGGAAGATGTTGGAAGGCGATGGCTCTGTAACTTCAGTCTCTGGCTGCAGGCTGCTACATCCAGCTTCTTGTGGGCCCCTGGCTTGGCCGTTTGCCTCTAAACTGGGTCCTTCAGGGGAGGGTGGAGGACTCTGAACAGTCCCACCAGCACTGCTGATGATCCCATCACCCAGTGTAGTCTGTGAGGTGCGGGCAGGTGTCAGGAGGGGGATCTGTCCTCTCACCCGAGGTCTGTGGAAGAGTCTGTTCCAGAGCCTGCCCAAGCGCCGCCGGGACGAGCTCCGTCTTGACGAGTGCCGCCTCATCTGCCTCCTCATGGCTGTTCGAATGTTCTGCAGCACAGAAGCCTGGAACACAGAGGGAGCAAACATCAAAACCAGCACTTCACACGTACTCAAAAGATTTCTGATCCCTGTGCTTCCTCCTTCAATGCCCCATTTCCTAACAAACTATTTGAGAACACCAAAGACAGCTCTGCCTGCACCAAAGACTCTCAGATTCACAGAATGGTTTGGCTTGCAAGGGACCTTAAAGATCATCTAATTCCAAATTCCCTGCTGTGAGCACCTCCCACTGGACCAGGTTGGTCAATACCCCATCCAAACTGGCCTTGAACACTGCCAGGGAAGGGCAGCCACAGCTTCTGTCCCTTACAGTGTTTCCTTTATGATTTTAAGCTCTACTTGTCCACCTAGGATGTTCATTTTCCATTGGAGTAACAAAATACCAGTACTTTATCACATCAGGAACTGTATCTCAGTTGGATACTTTTGACAGGGTACAGGAGTTTTCTGAGCATGCAGCAATGAAATAGAATGACTTAATGGCTTGCTTGTAAATGAAAATGCAAATGAAAAACAATCATTTTGGAAAACTAAGAATTTTCCAAAAATACTGCTATAGATTTTATTTTCTTATCATTTCAGGTGCATTTACAGTTTCAGCTTGAAAAGCCTTGTTTTCCCATTTACTTTCTGACCTTTCTCTATTAATTCTGTCTTGATGTACAGCAAAAGTGCTTATCTCACTGCTGTTCCCCAACAGATACATTTCATGTGCTCAAAACCACCCACAGAACCAGTGGAACTATGCTTCTTCAGCTCCATGTAACACATACATGTTTTTATATTACTTCCATGTAATTAGCACAGCCACTGAAATACAGTTCCAGATAGATTTTATCTAATTTATAGTAGTTTGGCTGCTGAAATATTCACTGGCACTTGTCTGCATACTTGTGATGCGTTGTACACGGGGAAATCTTCAACTGGAGGAATAAGTCCTTGTGCAATCAGCTGTCCATAGGAGGGTGGAGCTTCCCGCCGCACAAACTCTGCCTCCAGTCGCGTCATCTGAGTCTCAAACGCTCTGGAAACGGAACCAGAGAGAAAACATGGAAGAGAAGTTACAGTTTGTCCTGCCTCCCTGACACTAATGTGTAAAAAAACACTGCCAAAGGGATCATGGTAGGAGTAAAACCACAAACCTTCCACTAAGCGCTATGAAAATCATATCAGGATGCTAAAATAAACAAAAGGACTAAGAGAACAGGGTATAAACATGAATGAATCAAACCAGCACACTGTCTAGTGCAGGCTCAGGCTGGACACTGTGGCAAATGAAGTTTTTTCAAGTAGCCAGTAACTGCTGAACCAGTAACAGCAGTAACTTGTTCAGCAAGGGCCCAAAGGTTATTTTTGGAGAAGACATTAAGAACTGGAAACAATCACACAACAGGGGCAGCTTGCAGTTGCAGAGAGGTTTGCCAGTCCTGCCAGAGCAGAGGCACTGAAGTTCCCACCTTAGCACAGCAGCTTTTCTGCAGGTCCTTAATCACACAGACTTGATCAGGAGAGAATGTAAAGCACCCTGTTTGAAACACGGGGTCAGCAGCACAGGAGGAGATGGGAACCAGAAAGTCCCTTATGAGTCTCTCCTACAAAGCAGAACCCCACTTGTACATACATGTAACAACAGGCAAAGAATCACACACACTACACCTAAAATGAGGCATACAGAACCAGGGGAAAGGGGCACACCATGAACAACTCCTGCTCAGAACAGGCCTCACCATAGATGGACATCACTTTTAACAGAACTGAGAACTGGAGTGTTTGGGGAGGGGTGAAGGGTTATTTAATGCAGATTCAGTGAAGACTTCACTCTAGCAGTTCAGCATTCAGTTTTTGGCAGGGGCAAGGGGTTTCTTGCAAGGGGATGAGAAGGAAAAGGAAACTGCTCAAGACAGATTAGGCTAGATACAGATTCTGCCATTCTGCACAATAAACTTGTACTTCTCACAGACCACAGAAAAGCTGATATTTCCGCTCACTACTCCCAGAAATCTTCTCTTAGCCTAATTCAGCTGTCATCAGGTCCCTGGATTTGATTTCACAGTATTTTGCAAATTCTCCGGTTAAGAATCAACTTTTTTTTTTTCCCTTTTAACAAAATGGAAAAAACCAGCACAGCTATGAAAGCACCAGCAAAACAAGACACTTACCTGTATTCCCTGGTCCTCAGAGAATATAATTTAAATGCACAACCCAGTGCTATCACTAGCAGCAAGCCACACACGAGACTCCCAATCAGAGCAGCTGTGATGACCTTCCTGGGAACAATCACCAGGCAGTTACGCTCATCACTTCCATCCTGGCAGTCTTCTTGGCCATCACAGCGCCAAGTCTCAAAGATGCACAGGTTTGTCCCACAATGGAAATTTCCTGGCTGGCAAGTAAAGCAGTTCTTTTCATCTGAGCCATCTGGACAGTTCTTCTGGTTATTACAGCGGTCAAGTACTGAGTAACAAAGCCCACTGTTTCCTTCACACGGGTATTCGTTCTTCTGGCAAGCAGGACAGTTCTCCTCATCCTTGCCATTTGGACAATGCCACCAGCCATCACAATGCTGCTTATCAGTGAAACACTCCTCATCACTTCCACAAGGGTGCTCCCAAGGAAGGCAATAGCCTTTCACCTGATACGTTGCATTGAATCCATGGCCAGTGCTCTTGGAGCGGGCATGATAGGAGACAGTGAGCTGGCCCTTTGACGACTCCACACTCACTGAATGCCGATTGTTGTGGTGTGAGAACGTCTGCATTAATTTATCACCTCTCTCTCCAATGCCATCATACACCTTTACATAGTCATTGTAGCCTAACTGCAAATCCAGCTGCAGCAGAACGTGCCGGTTATCCTGCGTGTCCACATACCACGTGCAACGAAGGTCTGACCTGCTGTGATCAGCACGGAACAAGTCTGGGGAAGCAAAAGATCCGTAAAAATTACCCAGCCTTTTGCCACAGGAAAGATCAGGACAATTATCTTCGTCCGAACCATCACCACAGTCTTTAACCGAGTTACATCTCAGCTCGTTCATCAAGCACTTGGTGGACTGGGCTGCGCTGCACTGAAACATTCCTGAGGGACAGATGCTGGATGGAGGGTCTGTTGGAGGGACAGTGCAGTTTTTCTCATCTGAGTTATCACCACACTCATCCATGGAATTACACTTCCAAGTACTGGGAATACACTTCCCATTTGCACAACGGAATTCATCTGACTGGCACACAGACTGACCTATCTTTCCTGTGAAAGAGAACAAGCAGAGAAAAAATCAGTATCAAACTTTTAGAACTATGAGATATCGCTTTTCAGCATCTACTGCCATGCATGTCACAAGCTAATGAGTCAGGCCAGTACCCTTCAGCAATACTGTTAAAAAGCCACATGCAGGTAATATCAGTGTGACCACACCAATACTTTACAGTCATCAATGGCCCAAGACACCTGTCTTGTAAAAGCACTGTCTTGTAAAAAATTCTTGTAAAAAAAGCCTGTCTTGTAAAAAAGTACTACTGTCTTCCAAGTTTTGCCAGAGAGATTATAAAGTGAAGCAACAAACCCTTATTACCTTATTATTAAGATTTTACCTCTAATATAGGAAAGGCGAAATCCCTGAGCCTGTCCTGAGCTTGATGCATCTGAATGAAAAAATATCCACACATGGTCCCTTGCAGAGATGAAAGATGGAGGTATGGAAGATCCACACACTTTGTACTCCTCCCTCTTGGAAGACGGGCCAATCATCAGCCAGTCTACAGCACACTTCTGAGAGTCTTCCAAATCAAAGTTCTTAAAACTGTTAAGAACAAAAGAAAGCACGAGTTACAAAGAGGACATGTGTCTGGAACAAAGCCTAACAGAGAAAGAACTGACTCTAATGGCTGACTTTCTGCATCACGCAGTGCTGACAGACAGGTACTGCATTCAAAGGTAATGAAACATCTACCTTCTGTACACTAAAGCAAAGCACATCCCCCAGTGTGGAAAAGCACCCATCTCACAGGCATAAACATCATACCAAAGTAGCTCCAAAAGCTGAAAGAATGATTCCTCTTTCACTCAGTCCTTAAATAAAACTGCTTCCTAAAATACAGATATAAGGAAAAGCAAAATTCTGAAATATGTTATACAGAAAGTAGATTAATTTCAATAGTCATTTCCAACCATAAAAGCTATGAAACTAGGGATGACAGGATTGACTACTGTCTTGGAAAAAGAATAATAGGATGTGGTACAAAGAACAGTAAAGGGCTAAGTATGAGAGACACAAATCCACTCTTGGAGCCATGGATGGGCAAGGAGAGATCAAGAAGAGAATAGGGGTGGAAATGGAACCTAAAATCTAACACCATTATCTTTTAATTCAAAGATTAAAGATTAAAATAAAGATAAAACTTTCTGGGAGTGCAAATGCAGAGCAAACAAGACTATAACCTTTTACAAATTTTTAGCCCTTCTGCTGACACAAGCCAAGTGATTATTCAGTAGTAGCTTATCTAGTGCAGAGAGGTTCCCTGTTTGCAGAACTCTGAACACAACTGGATAATGCTCCCTAACCTGGGCTCAGGAACCATATGTGGCATTTGTTCTCTGATGAAACAGATTGCACTTGTATTCAGCCATCTGCAATGACAATAGCAGATTGCAGACTGCACAGAAAAGCATACTCATTAGGAAAGGGCACACTGTTCAGAACACTTAGAAATTAATTTTGGTCCTTTTTTTATGTAACTCAGCTACACCAAATTAACTTGGTAGAAGTTTGTGCAAATATCTAGACAAAATTTTCAGAAAGCTCCTGCAAAATACACATCTCCTTCTCTAAAGGATTTTTCACAAACAGCAAAGACAAATTCTTTGAAAAAGATAAATGGAAAGATAAATTTTCTGGTATCAGTGTGTATTTACAAGAGGCTGTCAATGTCTGCCAGATCTTGACCTCTGAAGTTGAAAGGGAAAGAACAGCAACTATGTAAACTAGCTAATTAATTTAAATAGGAGACTCAGCCTACCCACACCTGTAGGTTCTGCCAAACACATTGGATTAATAACTCTCCAAAATAAATTTATTAGCAAGAGCACGAGAAGTAAGAGAGCACTGAAAGTGATAAGTTAAAATGGAAATTAAGAGATGACAACGTATGTGCAAGGACAATCCACCCAGAAATGTCCTTCCTCTTCTAACTCTTCTTCTCCCACCAACCTCTGTGTGTCTCCCCAGCTGTGAAGAAATATTCCCACAGCACTCAATTCTTTGCTGTAAGGAATCTCATCAAGCTTCTGAAACCAGCATATTTTGCCAGGGAAGTTTTATATGACTATGCAGCCAAAATAAAAAGATTTAAGTACTCAGCCATTCAAAGTATTTCTGCTACAGGTATTCTGCATAAAATGTTTTAATGACCAAGAAAGTAAACAGCCACTGCATCATGGAAAGGAATTATCCAAAGCATCAGGGAAGCTATAGGTACTCACATAAAGTTTGTTGGTTACATCAGATGTGAGACAGCATTACTGAGCTTGCACATCAGTTTTGCTCTCTGTAACTCATTTTGGCACCACACATCATGTAGGGTTTCTATCATCTACTTGGAGGATTGTTAATAGGAATTTTTTAATGAAAACTTTTTGGCTAAGTGTTAGAAATACCTATCTGCCCAACAACAACAGGTTTTAAGAAAAGGGAACAGTCACTAAATCAAGAAAAGGAAACTCAAAACTGGGATGGGGGGTGGGAATGACTAAAAAAAATATGTTTGTATGACACAAGTTAATTTACTAAATCTTTTGATCTTTTATAGTTATTTTAGATGTACCAGGATCAACCTTAAAGAGGCAAACAAATTGCTCTCCTATCTTACCCAGCTCCCAGCACTCCAACTGTGTCCCACAGCCACTCATTTTCCTCACTCTGCTGAAAAGAGCTACTTTTGTCTATCAAATAAATAATTCAGCCATAACGTGGTTACACAACACAGACTGCACAAACTCTGGGAAGTATATGCCTATACAATAAGCTATCTATAACTCACTTTAAAATGTGTATCTTTCTAGGAAAAAAAAAAAGAAAAACATTTAACACTTTCAAGATTCATAAAAGGAAGAGTACAGAAATATCAGCTACATGCAGATACCTTGTTCACAAACTCCTTTGCAGATGACAGCAATACCTCTCAAGAGCCTGCAATTGTGTACAATTAATATATTTTACTTGCACCTTGAAAGTCTAGTGTTGTACACTGCTAATAACCAATTTTTTTGTTGTTGTGGAAGAGAAAGAACCTTTAAGTTCCATCTTCCAATGCAGAAGCCCAGGCATATGGAGGCTAACTGATTTTCCTGAGTGTCACTTGTGGATCTCAGACAGATTCAGAGTAGAATCCCATACCTCTTCACTAATAAATCCAAACTTCAGGCACAGAGTACAAGGATGATGAGGCAGAAGAGACTTGCAAGGAAATACTGAGTTTAATAGATTCCCTAAAAACACCATGCCTCTTGGAGATACACAAGCTACTGAAAAAAACACCTTGGTATTCAAAAAGGGCAATACAGAGTATTCACAAGAAAAAACTGTTTTACAAAAACAAACACCTTAATCCCAAGTGCCTAGAAGTTTCAAACACATTTTTTTCTGTGTATGTTCTAGTTCTGATGTGAAGTTTTATGTGTAATAGATACCAGAGCAGTTATAAAATTTCTTCGGCTAAGAGCCAAAGCAAAGTCAAAACAATTATGTTCCCCCTTATGCAAACTAATCAGCAGATGTATTTTCAACAAATTTTCCTTTGATTAAGGCATTGTCACTCTATTTCAGCAACCTTTTAAGTTATATTGCCCCTACTAGAAGCAAATTTTACCTTATTTACATTGATGGTGATTTTACACAAGACCAAAAGCATGATACACTTGAGCAAGCCCTCACCACAAAAACCACTACCTTCTAAAGAAACATGGAAACAATACGAATCCATATATTTGCACTTGTAAGTATATAAAATCTGGCTTCACTTTATAATGCATTTGTGACAACAAGGTTTTGTGTTAGAAGTTTCTGCCATTCTACTCTGACATTAAGTGACCAACTGATTTATTTTAGCTAAGAGTCCTGAATAGTGCACTCAGCCTCTACTGCTTTACTTCTTTCATCATCTCTAATTAGATCTAGAGCTCCTCTGTTACAGTCCTCTGAAGAATAACTTAATCCTGCTACCCACAAAACATTTATTTATTCAGCTGAGCTTTCTCAAACTGGAATGCAAATTTTTCTACCAAAAGGATAAGTCCAGTGGTTGAATGAGTATTGGTACACAGTGAAAATATGGGACAAAGATTTGTGCTTGTACTGCTTGTAGGACTACACTGACACTGTACAGTCTTTGGAAAAGCACTGAAGTCTGTAGTTACTCTTCTTGAGGGAAGTCTCAGACCTTTTGTATCAGAAAACTACATCATTTTTTGGGACTAAAACAAGAAAGAGGAGCCATAGTTAAAGAGAGAATACTCCTGTGTAATGTCATCCGTATCTCATGAAGCACCAGACAGTACTGCAGTATTTTTAAACATCTTGGGGAGGGAAGCACATGATTTGAGAGGAAAAGTAAAAGACAGGTTTGCTCAGTCACTAATCCTCTCCAGCAAAGCCCTGTGACAGTTCTGCAGGACTGGAATGGGGACCCAGAGATCCATCCTACCATGTAAGCTGCAGTACACAGATGCTAAACTCCAGCCCTTGCACTCCTTACCCCCTGCACCCCACCTGCTCCAGACACCCTCCTTCCCCCAAGAGCTTCACTCCCACAGCAATGCTCCCCTGCTTTGGCATATTGGCACTTGGTGATAAAGGAAAGGAGAACCTGGCTCTCCTCCAGGCTTTTTCCTCTCCACAGCCAGAGCACACAGCCCCAGCTCACAGGGCAGGGAGAGGAAGAGCAGTCAGACATTGATATTTCCAGCACTAGAACTACAATGTCAACAAAATACAACACCCATCACAAAACAACCTTTAAGATGGCCTGGTCCTTAGGCTGTTCTCACTGCTACCTGTTGATCTCCAAAACAATACAGGAATATGGAACAAGACTGGTGTACAAGATCAAAACCATTGGACCAAGTTTTGCAGGTTTTCTTTCTCCTGAAAGATGCTATTGTCTTGCTCCTGGAATGTCTTTTCCAAATTTTTACAGAAAATTTACAATAGCCTACTAAACACTGAAAGTATTCAGAATTTAAGATCAGAACAACTCAATGTGAACTGAGAAATGCAGCACTCAGTCTTGTTTTTACTGAATTCTGTCAAAATCAGTAAACTCATCTATTCCTCTTCCAGTGGCATGATACTGAAAAAAGAGGTTACCTCCAATGGTGAGCAGAACTCCAGGAGTTTACAGAACATCACAAGGTTAGTTGTATATATCAGTTCTCACCTATGTACTCACATGAAATAACAGCCCACAATGGTTTCTTTCTATTGTCTGACAAGTATTTTCATGTTGCTTCATTAAACCAGACTATCATAAACACGCATTAATACTCTATATATGTCATTAATACTCTATATATATGAGGAAAAATGTGCTTCCTGCAAAACTAATGCTTATCAGAGCTCTGTTTTTTGCCATCTGTACTGAAAGGAACAGTAGCAGCTAGGAAATAAAAGTACTTCTATAAATAACGTAGGGAACTCTCTACAACCCTTTCAGTAATTTAGGCACGAGGGACTACAGATTAAAGAAAAAGAAAGCTTTCTTAGTAACTGGAAAAGGACAAACATGGGATGCAAAATCTGAATGAAAGCTATTAGTAAATAAATAAAAAAAGTAAATGTCCAATTTGGCTCTCTAAACTAATTTTAAAAATTGGAGAATAAATATTATGGATAGGTCAGTAAAGCACAGTCCCAAAATAAAACCAACTGACCAATTAAGCAAGAAAAGTTACTTCTATTTGCCAACTTCACAGAAAGTGTAGACTGTGAACAACTGATGACTTAATTGGCTCATTAAAAACTTCTGCTTAGCCACTGAAGCACAAGGACCTGAAGTCAGGAAAGCTCTATTCTACTCCCAGCTCCCAAGCACCAGCTAACTGCATAACCGTGGGCAAGAGACATTGAGACTATTTCTTCAAAAGCTGAGCAACTAAATGGCTATTTTGAGGTTTTTTCCAATTAATGTCAAGTTCTGAAATACAATGAGTTTGGAAAATAGACTGAAGCAGTTCCTTTAACTCCTCACACAATTACAGACCAGCAAGAATATATGAACAGACCCTAATTTTATAGTAATCTTATGCAGAAATTGAAACTCAAATGGTACCTGACAATTTATTTTTTCAAAGCTAATGTTATGAATCACGAAAGTGAAAGCCAATGAAGGTGATCCCCTCACCTCAATTAGTAACAGAAAGCTTGAGTGGGTCACTAAGTAGATCTCTTCAATACTCTTAGCTTGAATTCTGAACATGGAGAACATTTTACTCACAGTCCCCTAAATTTCAATAATAAAATAGTAAATTTATACTCCACCCACACCAGGGTTAATTACAACCATCAAGTAACAGCAACTGGTAAACAAAAATTGTTTTCATCTTTTTCTTAGATATGAGGAAACATAAACCTATAAAGCCCATAAAAAATGGTACAAAGGCAGTAACTGCATATGACATCTTTGTCTGATCTTACATGATTTTACGCAATCCTCTCTGAGAAGAAGCATAAAAATAGAGAAAATGGATGGATAAATCAAGTAGTTTCCAAAACAGTAACTAGCAACTGATTACCTGAATTTAAAGAGACATAACATAGTCCTGGAAAACAGTGACTACAGACTTGTTCACAGGTCTCGATAGAACCATTCCATCAGACACACAAACTTGAAAGAAAGTACTGAAATATGCATATAGAGTGGTATAAGCACAAAGAACACATACTTCCTGTTCATGGAAAGCTCCCTCAAGGATTTCTAAAAAGTAAACTATAAAACAAAACAATTAGCATGGAAATGTGAGGATATGAAGAAAATCAATATACACATGAAAGACAGACATTAAGATACAGCTTCTAAAGGAGATGGCCACAGAAGCCAACATCTTCCTTACCTGGTCACAGTTCTACAAGTAAGCTGCTGAAAATTAGGTTTATAAAAAATAACCACCAAGTGCAAACAGTTTAGAAATAAAAAATACTTTCAATTGCAATTTTATCCCTTAATGATTCCTCCTGTATCTCATTATATAGATCTCTTACATAACACTGCTGTCTTATTGTCAATGAGAATTCAAGATCAAAGGAAGTGCATACAGTGTAACACAACACAAAGGAGATGGAGTTTTTTTGAAACCTTTCAAAATCCAGATGTTAGCACAAGAACTGTGTTTGATTTTCCTAGGAAAATTTTAAAAGCTACTCTTATGCCCTTACCAACACATTGTTAGAAGAAGCAGCATATCCAGCTGGAAAGCAGAAAACATGTTTGCATTTGAAACCTCTTAGCCTAGGCAAGTCAGATCCTTCTTTCACATCCTTGGCACTGCAAGGGCAACAGCCTCGTAAAGAAATCCTCAGATGCTGTAACATTTTGCATTCACACAGTGGAGTGAGTCATTCCAAGTACATTTATAGTCAGAAACATAACACCACAACACTAGTCCCTGGGATGTAAACACATAGTTTCTATTGTTTGCATGTGCAGAGGAGGGCAGGATATGGCTGTGTATTCAGTGATAGAAAACAATCCCATTAAGAAGAAATTTTTCAAGTCATATTGCAGTGCATGCATCTAAACTGTACACACATTATTACCAGTTGCCACACCTCATGTTCCTTTGCTTCTTTAGCCTCTGTTACACTCACACTTGCAGAAGAGAGTCCTAACTCTAGTTGGAGCTCTGAGACATTTTCATAGCATAAACTGCAGGATTATTCTCCAGAGTCAAGTCTGTGTCTCATTTGTATGCTTTCTCAGCTTCCAACAATCTCTGCTTTGAGACAAATTCCCCACGTCCAATGTAATGTAATGGGGTTTAAAAGCATGTTTCTATTTATGAATTTCAAATGCTGGCAGGTATTTACTTCACTACTTTTGGTGAGTAGTTCCTGTTCTGAACTATGGATAGTGGAGCCTTCCTATTATTCCATCTGTGGCAGATTTGTTTTCAATCTCTGAGCATCTGCAGTTGAAGAGGTTTTGCAGTCCTTTTAAGCAGCTGAGCAATGAATGAGCAGATGGTGTCAAATGTAACAGTACCAAACCCCCTCCCAAAAAAAAACTTTTCCTATGTTTTATTTTTTAAATAAGAAATTCTTGGTTCGTGAAGGATCCTACCATTAGCCCAGACAAATTAAGCACATTCACAGTATGCTCATATTGCACCCTAAACATTCTTAACAAACCATTTCCAGTACATTTTAGTCTTTATTGAATAACATTTTTCTAGAATTGAGCTGAAATTGTACCACAAATGCTAACTATTATTTGATTTGTTGGAAAAAAATACTAAGCAGAAAAGCATGTATCTTTTGGTAAACAAGTAACAATAACCAATAATTATCTTCAACTGTCTATTAAACATAGCACCATTTCAAGACATTACTGAAAATGCTATTTTTGCTCTAAGAATTTTACAATTCCCATGAAGCTGCTACAGGTTTTATAGCCTTCACCAACCCCTATTTATAAGCAATGAAGGGAAAGGGGACTATTTAATGTGGGTAAATATATTGCTGTTTCCCACTGCCTTGTCTGTCAAGGGTATACAAAATCTCACACAGGCATTGTGAAGATAAATACAATAAAGGACCACAAGTGACTTCTGTAATAATGGATGTCAGAAGTAGCCTACAGAAGCAAGACACAGTGAAGCATTTTTAAAAAGAGAGAGGTGCCCAACCTGGAACCATGTTCCAGTGTAACCAATTTTGGCTTTCTCTGATCACCCAGCGGCTCTGAAGACAGCCTCACATTGGTGTATCAGGTAAACTCACATTTTGTTTTATTTCAGCAAAGCAATCCTTAACCTCCACAAATAACAAACCATACCTAATTGTTATCATATCTCCATGATCTCCTTGAATGTACCAGCTGCAGTTTATGGCTGGAGGATAGTTTGATGGCCAAGAAGGACTGTAGATGACTCCCCGTCTCTCTGTGTGCTGTTCCAGCTCCCCACTGCAAGCAGCTGTTAAGAAGGGGACAAGAATAATATTGTTAATGCTTTGCCTTGTAACAATTCATAATAGCTTCAAGAGCTTTCATCAGTTCCTGGAGACTGCAGACATACAAGAGTCAACAGTTTTATCCTCTTACTGCTTTCTTCCCTGCCCTGTTTTTTAATTAAGACACCCACACCAAGTGTAGGTAAGCATAACCTGCATTTCAATGCAGGACCAATCGATAATCTTGTATGAATCTACCACAGGCTACAATCAATATTACTGCATGGATCTGCCAAGAGGATGTAATACAGGAATCCTTCTTACCAGCTTCCCAAAGCCTAGGTAGGTCACCCAGCAAGAGAAGGAGATGTGTATTAACTGTAAAGTAGCTAGTAGTTCATTTTGTTGAAGCATGTTCCTGGATATGTTGTTTATTCTCTTAACCATGTGAAGAGTCTGTAAGGGTTAAAAGAATACCACCACCCACCACACCCCCACCCCTCCCACAAAAAAGTAAACTGCAGTTCAATGTTAAATGTTTTCACTGAACATTACTAAAGTACTCCAAATTCCCTCTGAACCCACATAGATGGGAAAAATTTTCAAGACAGGGAAAGGAGCAAGCAGGGCCACCAAATAAGGCTCAGCATTTTCGAAGTACATTTAGTTCTTCCTATGGAAGACAGCAGGCTACATCAAATACTTATAATTTGTAATTAAGCAATTCAAAAATGAAAATTAAATGTTCCAAGGACAAGTTGAAAAGCTGTTCTGATAGAAAAACATACTCCAAGCAGAGTACAAGAGGGAAAATTCTCTGTAATGCAATAGCTATTCCGAACATTCTCCAAAAATATTATTTAAACTATTTTTAAAACAAATTACTATCTAGAGCATGACTTGTGTACTGCAGCTGAATATTTCAGTTTTTGACATAAGCTTACATTCCTGTAGCTGAAAAACATAGCAAAGGAAAAAAAAAAGGTTGACTATACCTTGTCAACCTCATACACATATGCATCCAAATACACTGCACTAGAAATGAGAGATTTACAGTATGGCTTGAAATCCAGCCACATAAATACACCATTTTCAATTCCCAGTCAGGATACATTTGGCTGCACTGGAGGCATGGAAGGAAGGAAGGAGTACCAGCAAAGCTACTTGGCTGCAGTCAAGAGCTCCTGCTTGGGGCTGGGCTGCAGCATGTCCCCTCCAGGAAACCTAGGCCTGGCACTATTCTGTTTATTCACAGTAAGCACTTTTGAAGTGAGAGCCACAGGAATACAAAAAGCATAAGGTGAGTAACTTACCTGAGGCAAAACATAAAAATACTATTATTTTCACTCTCCAGGTAGAACATTCCACTGAAATACATCTATATAATTCCTACTAGTTTCAAAGGCCACAAAAACATACAGAATACATAAATACATGAAAACATCTGTTTCCAAACAAATATTTTGCAGCAATAAAGTTACAAGAACATTTTTGTTATCATATTTCTAAAACCAGTGCAGGGCTCCACGACAGATGCTGGAAAATACTGAGACGCAGTTGCAATTATAGAATTATAAAAGCAAATGTAAGATCCACAGGACTTTTCAACTCCAATTCTCAGTTTCTTTAGGTTTATAACTGTGCTCCTCCACATACCTGTTACTGCATCAACGTATCACAGCAGCACAAGAGGAGCAAGACCTAGCAAACACATAAAGGAGCAGCAAAGGATGCATTTCCTGTCAGGTTGATAACACTTCAAAATGGGAAGGAAACAGAATACACTAAGTGAAAGAACAAATGCAGCAGACAGCACTATCCAGAGGCTTCCAGTAACACCTGTTTCTGCTGCCCTTGTACCGAATTATGTTCTAGATTAATATCCCTTATTTATAGTATTTGCAATAGAACAGAACTTATTTCCTTTCCGTCCTGAGGAAGTCCCACTGACAGGCTGATGGCTCCACATCAGCACTTCCATTCACACATTCATCAGTGTAGTTAGCAGAGCTATTATTCTCCCAAATACTTGTTTCTCAGTTTTAGGAAGTAATTACAAAGACTGAGCAATAGTTACTTAAGTATCCCAGCTTTTTTGAAGTAATATCACTACATTTTTCTCTTTTGGAATAATGTAATTTCCTAATGTAGAGGATCTGCTGTAACATCACAGTTCAGGTCTTCAATGAGAAATGCTTTTTCTTATTAAGACTGCACATCTGATATAAATGTGAGGCAAGAAAAAACAAGCAACAAAAGAAACAGATTTTTTCTTCTAACCAGAAGAATTGTAGCTGTGCAAATCTAAGGACATGGTGAGGTAAGGGCTGCACTGACACTCTATGCCATTTTTGGCAGTTCATCTGACAATGGCTATTGTTGCCAATACTTTACCATGGCCTTAATCCCCTCTGACACACATCAAGCATTTCAGACTTGTCCTACTCAGAATCAAATGGACAATTGTTTGCCTCCTGCAAAGGGTCCTGCTTTGAATGAACCACAAATCTGAATTAATATTTACTTCGGTTTAAGACAATTTAAAGCAGAAGCCTCTAGGTCTAGCTATCTCCTTCAGGGGTCCAAGGTAGTAATAAAGGTGAGTAGATAAGGGAAAAATAACCCTTTACTAACAAGCAGAATAGCAACAGTCAGAAACAAAGAGACCCCAAACAAAAACTTCCAGGCCCACCTCCCAAGATGGTGCTCTGGATTTCGAGCGTGCGGGTCAAAGGACAAAGGGGAAATGGTGTCAGTCTTTTCTCCACCACCTGTCCCCGCTCTCCTAGCTCTCACTTGGCTTATCTCCTGGCGGCTGGAGCCCTGACTGAAGTTCTTTGGAGCAGGGGCTGGACACTCACGGAGGCACAGTGTGTGGCTGGAGGCAGGGCAGGCAGGACGGGGCGCTGGGCTGGGTGCGCTGGGCTGGACGCGCTCTGCACCGCGGCTCTGCGCCTTCCCTCCCGGTGCCTCCAGCTCCCGCGGGCCGGCACACACACACCCTGGGGCTGGAATCTGCTTTCCGCTGCTTTTCCCTCTGTGCCTCACCTCCGACTGCCCGGAGGGCCAGAGGAGAAGAGACCGAGCCGCCCTGCGGCTTCACTTCATGCTCTATCGCCAACCCACGGGGCACAGAGGCTGCTCGGACACAGCAAACACACAGCACACACACGGATAGACACATGGACACACACACGGACACATACACTCGGCTCCCTGCCAGGGAACCCAGAGGCACAGGAACGACTTCTGGGCACAGATGATTATGGGGTACAGTATCTTGGTGAATGACACCGAGACAGGATTGCCAAAAACTTAATTACACTGCTGCAATGGTATGCCCACGGTCCCCTAAAGCTGTCGGAGCAAACTGGAGACACACACATATACACCTCTCCCAAAAATACTATAGTGTTTATCCAAGCCTCACTTAGCTGCCTCGTGTTTTTGATGTCTTTTTGATTTTTTCCCAACCAACACTCATTATTATAGGATTTACAAACATCAATGGACCTCCTTCGTAGAGCAGCCACCTGCCTCTCCACTCCTTGCCACTGACTACTGCAAGGCAGAAAAGGTGAAGTACCCGAGCACAACTTCCAGCAGCTCTTTTTTCACACACATAAATCTTGAAAGAAAAACCTTGACTAAACACAGCCTTCAGTGCTGACAACAAAACGGTAAAACCACACAAGGGCAGAATTTCATACTGTTGCAGCTTCAATATCAATAAAAGGGTCCCACTTCTCTCCTCAGCTCCTGGCCATGAAGTTTGCAGAACTGCACACATGCCTAAGTACTGTGCTATTAAGTTGGGTACAGCATGACACTGTGATTCCTTAAGGAAAATAAACAAAAGCCTGTTCAAATTGCCAAAGCATCTCAAGGAAACGGAAATTCCTAAATAGAAAGGTACAGTCCTGAATTCTGAAGACCTTATCATCAGTGACAACACTTAACAATAGCAGCGATAACATGTTTTCAACAATTCTGTGTCTTTCCACAACCTTTCTGCACAAACCTAGGAAAAAAGTGAAATCCCAAATCACTAAAAACTCCAAGCTGCTTCAATTTCCCACATTTAGCATTACTGAAGAAACATCAAATTACCAGTTCCCGGATTGGCAAACCAACCCACCAAAAATCTTACTGAGATGGTGCTTTTAAAGAAAAGATAAATTATAAAGAGGCCATAATAAATCTTCCACAGTTAAAAAGAAAACCCTAAACAACAAAGAAATTAGCAAAGAAAAATAAACCCCCAAACTTTAAACAAATGCCAGAAAAGATTTGAGTTCAGAGTTTCTGTCAAGAGGGCATAAATCTTAATGAGGCTTTCTGTGACAATCAAATGGATTTCTTCTACTGTAAATAGCAGTAGATTCCCTCTGCCAGTTAAATATGCCACAAATACATAAATGACATTTCCAAAAACTTTACATGAATAATGTTACTCTTATTTTTGCAAGAGCAAAAACTGTAATAAAACAGACATTGAGCTTCACAAAAGGACAGCACTGAGGGTACTATGCTGTGCTGGAATAAATTTTCTAACAATCCCAGATGAAAATTAATCCTGGAGCTTCACGTTCTTCTGCACCAGGGCCTGTCCCAGTCACAAGGAACTGATCCCAACCATCTGCTCCAGGATAAAAGATGTTTTGCACTTGCAACAAGGAACCTCCTCTCAAAACCAAATGCTTGGCAATATACATTTCCTCAAGTAGCTGTCTCAGAGTCAGCAGGAAACTCTCCCCAAGTTCTCACAATGCTCCCTCAAGGAGGGCCTGCAGCCATGGTTTAATGCAGATCCCTCATGCCTGTGGCAGAAGAAGACTTAAGGCTCCCCTTTGCTTTGTCCAGGCTCCAGCTGGCTTCTGGCTCCGATCAGAACCAGCAAAGGCACAGTCCAAGGGTTGCACTTACAGATGTGACAAATCTCAGCTCGTGCTGCTTGATCAACAGCCAAGCTAGCTTTCTGCAAGCACAGGTAAGAGCAGCTATACATGGATCCCTCTGTTGAAATAACCTTTGATAATCATTTTCGTCCCAGCTCCAGTTACACCACCGGGGGACAAGGTAGCTCAAAACTGTATGAAGACAAGAAAACATGAAGGCTACAATACTCTGAGGTTTTCAGCATGCTTGTGGAATAAAAGCCGGGTGTTACAACTCTATTGCTAGTGAAAAAAAGTGTTAGAAAGCAGCAGAGCCAACTGAAGAATCTCTATATATTTTAGGATGAGGCAGTATCACCAGTCTAAGTAAGCAAATGTGTAATTACTGCATATACAGTTTGTAAACTCGCATATCATACACGAAACAGCTGCCAAACTCCATCAAAAACTAAAGAACCATCCAGGCAGAACATATTAGGACATAAATGACACTCTGTACTTTTTCCAATGAAAGAATGGAAAATAGTCTGCTGCAAACAACACACTGTTTATCCATACTTCCTCTAAGCTTAATTTAAGCAGGTTACCTAATCATAAAATTACTACTTTCTCCTGATTTAAACCTTCTCAACCCTTAATTTTGACTTGAACACTCAAGCTCCCACATTATTCGATCTACTGTCCTAGAATTATTTTTCTGTTTTCCAGTTTCCTCCCATCTCCCTTATTTGCCATTTCTGGTTTTAATATAAATTGCAACCTCTTTGGGAGTAAAGTACATCTATACCTATGATGGTGGATTGACAGTCACAAGAGGGTCCTTATCACTAGGAGAACCCTGACTGCAATATTCCCACAACGTCAGTAAGTCACAGCACTGCTAGAGAGAAAGAAATTACACTAAGTGCTGCGATTCTGGTTGCATTTCCAAGCTGACATTCATGAGACATTTTTAATATTCTTGTTTTAACTTCTTCAGGAATGAGCCACTCTCCCTGACTTGATGCTGCCAGGCACACTTCCTAAACACAGTTTTCCTCTAAACATATCAGCATGCACTACGACCTTAGCCTCAAGCTGACAATTCTAATCTATCACAATGACAATGATGCAGTCTATAATCCTGTTGTGGTTTAAACCCAACTGGAAAATAAGACAAATGCAGCCACTCCTGTTCCCCCACCCCCCCTCAGGTGAGAGAGACAAAACGCAGATTACAGGTTGAGATAACAATTTACTGTTACTGTAAAAACTTACAGTTTAACAGCAACCAGGTAAGAAAACAGACAGCGACAGCAGCAACACCAATGACAACAGAGTGGAACAGGACCAGAAGGGACAGAAATGGCTCTGTTCATCCTGCCCCAGGACAGGACCAGAAGGGACAGAAATGGCTCCGTTCATCCTGCCCCAGGACAGGACCAGAAGGGACAGAAATGGCTCTGTTCATTCTGCCCCAGGACAGGACCAGAAGGGACAGAAATGGCTCCATTTGTCCTGCCCCAGGACAGGACCAGAAGGGACAGAAATGGCTCTGTTCATTCTGCCCCAGGACAGGACCAGAAGGGACAGAAATGGTGGCACGACCTTCACACAGCACCTTCATCTTGTCCCCACTGCTGTGCCCACACAGCTCCAGCCCCAGCCCCTCCTGGCTTGGGGACAGCAATCTCTGGCCTTGGCTGGCACCAGGACAAAGCTCAGGAAGACTTAAAAGCCCAAAACTTCCTAAGATGTCATCGTTAGTCTGTCTCAAATGAATGTCATTAAAAAAGTTACTCTTTCATTAGAGCATCTCTTTGTATTGGGAAGAAACAGTAACAGTTTAAATGAACAGTAAATACAGGTAAGAAAAGTTTGTCTTACCTAATGAGGTAACAGCACTTTCTATTTTCCCAGTCAGGAAGAGATTCACTGTGTAAAGACAGAAAAATAATGTTCAGACAAGTTCTAGCGGTACAGGGTGGAAGTCAATAGTTAACCATTCCTAGGTGTTTGCTGGGGTGTTAGCATAAATGCATTACAGTTTTCCAACAAGAACTTTGCTTATCTGCACAGGCAAGTCATGTAATCAACTGTCCTTCACTGTAGCTAAAACAAGTCAATACACAATATAAGTTCAGTATCTCTGAAACACACTACCAAAAGAAACAACTGCCCATCTATTCTAAATTATCTTCCATAGGATTAATTTTAATTGAGGAACACAAAAGAACAATCACACTAAAACATTTATCATCATGGCTACTGACTCTACCTGCTTAAGTGCTGGATAACTAATGTGATTATTATTCTTAAATACTTCTCCTCTTAATAAAGCAAAGTTTGTTCCCCTCAGGTAAATGTCACCTTGAAAATCAGCAGCTAAAGCTAACATGATTGCCTTGACTAAGCACAAGCAATGAAGTTTTCAACAAGGTCCACTAATACAATCAAAACAGGATGAGGCAGTACTTGCAATATATATCTGACTTGCAAATTAAGTTCCAAAGACTCTTCACTTTCTCAAAAGTCTCCTCTCATAGTGTATACTATTAAAGTAATCTGGAAAGAGAAGTTATTGCCAAAGAAAATTTGTCCTGTGTCATTGTTGCTCCAGAAGTCAGCATTAACATGCAGCTCCCTATTAGTTTCCCCACACATTCTTTAAGTCACTTATTTAAAAATTACAGCATGTTCCACTGACTGCTCTCATTTCAACAGTAATCTGTAATCTACAAAGATAACCTGTTAGTAAAATGACAAATGCTTTAAAGAAGTAGAAAGGGTTAAAATATTATCAAAAACTTGATTTACAACACGCCAGCCAAGCACTCACTTAGGCTTTATTTTGCATATGTTAAGTCCTAAATCTTTTAATGGGTAACCTCTTGCAAAAATGAAAAACATCATTTAAAAATCAACAATAGGAGAAGAGAGGAAGAGAAACCATCCCTGTTCCCAACAGTCTTAGGAAGCAGCTGACAATTAACACTATTTATGGCTCAGAGTGTGGGCCCCCATTGTCTTCTACACTGTCTAAACACATCACAAAACAATGACCCTTTCCCTGACTACCTTCTGTTATAACTTCAACCAGCACAAGAGGCACAAAAAGAACTAGATACTAAAGGGGGCTGAAATAAAAAACAATCCTTTAACTTCCCAGTTCAGGCCCAGTCACGTTTTTCAGCTGCCACACGGCAGCAGCCCAGCTGCCTACAGCTGTCCCTCCCTGACTTATACCTGGGTATCCACAGCTGGATTTTCTCCTTTTGGGAGGACTGCTACAGACCTCAGGCTGAGGGCAGGCCCTGCAAAAGAGACAAGGACTGCTGCTCATAGCCTCACTCCTCACAGACTTCAGGGCTCTACCACAGGGACAAGGGCAGTGACTTCCCCCTCCTTCTAAGTAGTCTTGGGACTGAGCTTTCAGGAATACACAAAACAAGGAGGGCAACTAAATGGCTGTATATGTAATGCTACAGCTTGAGAAGAATTTGTGTTAAATTGCGTTTGAAATATTTGTGTCAATAAGCATTATTATGATGTTCAAAGGACCCTAACAGCACTGATTTTATTACATAATTAGCTATGATTAGTAACATTTGTTATATGATAATGACAGTGTGCCATGTAATTATTTCTTCTTTGCTAGCTTGCTCCGTTAGATGAGTAAGCCTACCTAGGAGCAACAATCCTGTACCAGGAAACAACAGTGCTCTGTTAACTCTGGCAAAGCAGCACATCCGTTTGTGACAAACTCTGGATCACAGCAGTAACAGCAACACAACATTTCCTCATACAACATTAAAGTGCCACTATTTCTGTAACCATAGTAATACAGCCCTAAAGACTGAGATTAAATTAATCCATGATTATGTCACAAATTTATATTCATGAGAATTAAAATACTTGGTTTTGCTCCAAAGAAAGTACATGCCTAACTAGTATCAGCACAAGTGAAAGCAGTGTTTGAAGATACATTGTATGGAAGAGTCTGGGTCTGTACTACCATTGTAATCTTTCTTTGTTTCCTATCTGAATACTCCCAACAGCCATAAGAGAAACAAGCTCTAAAACAGAGATTGTTTCACATGGCTTATAAGAAGTCCCCCATGCCCTTTAAATGGAAATAAGTAGGGTAAAGACAAGGGGCATAATAGAGTGGAATCAGCCAACTCAGAGGGACATTACTGTGGACTGTTAAACAGAGAGCCCTGGTTTACTACCACAAATGCAGTTATAGGCAGCCTTGCACACCTCATCTGGCAGATACCTAAGAAAGAGAACCCAAAAAAATATTTATCTCTGCAAAAAACTTCTATCAGCTGCAGTTGCAAATTCTTCGTTCTCATTTTCAAACCCTTTCATACCAAGAAGTCAGCAAAAATAGTTCTTTAAAATAAAATCTAAGTCTCACACCAGATACTTTCCCAAGCAACTGAATAAGCATACAGTTTCCAATATCCACTTCACTCACTCAAACCCATCAAACCACAAGAGCACTGTTAAACCAGCACCCAGCTCTCTAAACTGTCAAAGGCCCATAAGAAAGAATAGTCATTCCCTGCAGATTTTCTTGTCTTGTCAAAACAAAACCTTGTTAAAATAAAAACAGGTGAGAGACTAGAGTATCAGAAAGTTTTCTAGATGCCTTTATTCTTAACTGTTGAGCAGTTATGGGGAAGCCAGAAAGAAATCCCATAAGTGGTTCAGTTGGCTTGAACTCCATGTAGGAAACTTACTGTGCCATTCATTTGGATTGCTAAATAATTCTCAGGGTGAGGTTTTCAGCTTGGAAAGTGGCTATTTGGATCAAAACGGAAATTTACATCTTGGCACCTCCAAACCAAATGACAGCTACCAGGCTTTCCCCACAGCCAGAAGGAGAGACATCAGCTTCACAGATCCCTTCTTATTAAATAACTTTCTATGTCCTCCAGAATTTCTTAAGAATGATAAACAAAATGGCTTCACAAAAGAACAGTTGAAACAAACCCAATTCCAGTCTTTGGAGCAGCAATTTACAGATGAAGTCACACAGCAATGGTCAGTGGCAGTACATTGATACAGACACCAAACACCCACACACAGGCCATGGGAAAACAAGAAAAGAATGGCAAAAAGCAAGAACCAAAAAGAAGGATGAAAGGAAAGGACAGACAAGCAGGAAGTAAAATACAAAAATAGTTAAAGAAGCAGCATTATATTCTTATGGGTTCACTGAAGCAAAATACCTTACAAGCTTCCCACCTCTCATGTTTCTCAACTTCCACTACTGTCAGTTGTGCAAGGAATAGGAATAAAACATTCCAGCTGAAAAGAAGAGCCAGACAGTGAAATTCTAGAAGTCATAGAAAGCAGAAATCTACTAAACTTTCAACCTGACATCACCCACACCTAAACACAAGGAGTGTTCTCACTTCAGCTCTGGAGTTTACATAATCTTTTATTATCTCATTACTCATTTTAACAATAACCATACTATTCATGTCAACTAATAAAAGGTTTAACAAAGATCTGAATGGGCCACAAAACAAAACAAAAAACAAAACCCCTAAACAAAACTAAAAAACCCAAAACACCCCTCCCAAAAATACAGTAAGAAATTTAGAAATACAGGTAAAATATGTATCCTTCTCTAACTTTAAATAAGCAGGCACTGTCCTCATGCTGTGCACATCTCTAAAATCCTGTTAAGACTCTGGAAAAAACAAGAGTTGTATGATCTGGATGTTCAAACTGTTTTGTAGTTCAGCTAGCTTTTTGTACTGTACTTACATTAATTAAAATAGACACATTTGTAATAACCACAGCAGCGTTTCAACTTCAACTTTCTACATTTTTCTAGGTAAGCACTGATGCTAAGGAAGCACTGTTACAAAAACAAAACAAGCAGTCTAACCACAGATATCCCTTTCTGATTGTTTACATAACGAACAGTAACTGTCACTTAGGATTATTAAATATTAACTGTAATCCACTTCATTAGCGAAGCGATGTGGGTTAAACCATTCTGGATGAAGGAGCTGTGACAGTTTACCAAGTTAAGTGTCTGGAGGGCTCAGTGCAGCCCCAGCACTGCTCGGCTGCCCCAGCAGAACCCTCTGGCAGAGCGCAGGAACAGAGCACTCGGCTCTGGGAGCTCCTAACTTCTCCGTGTGTCCCTGCTAAATACGCGGGGCCTGTCGTTCGCTCGTTCCAGTCACAGCTGGGCGCCAGCGCTTCTCCCTAACAAAAAAACATCTCCCCTGGCTGAACGGGCTGACAGGCTGGAAACCAGCTTCATCACGTTGCCATAACTCAACACCTGCTGGGAAGCAGAGCGGAGAGCGACGGCTTCAAGCAGAAGGGAAGGAAGAGAGCAGAACATGGCAGAGATGTGGAGGGAGACAAAACGCTTCTTGCCGCTGCCGCTCAGGAGAAGCGCCGGGCAGTCCCTAAGCGAGCCCCGGCGCCGCTGCCCGCACCGCGCCCCGCACAAGCTCACAGCCCAGGGGAGAGCCGCTGATGCCTCCTGAACTTTTTTTTTCAGGGCTACGCAAGGTTATAGCGGCGCTTCCAGAGCCAAGGGCAAGGCGATGGGTTCCGCTGGATCCGGCAGCGCTGTGCGCGGCCCCGCACCGGCGGGCAGCGGCCGGGCACGGCAGCCCGAGAGGGTGCCTGAGCGACCCGCGGCCGCGCCGCCCCGCGCCCCGTTCGGAAGCGGGCTGATGCGAGGGGGCTCCGCCGGCACCATTCGGTGTGTTGCAGCCTCGTCCCATCCCGCGTCCCCCGCCCACGGTCACTTCCCGTAGGGGAGGAGGGGGCCCAGCAGTCCCCACAGCCGATGCCCGCCGTGCCCGGACGTGCCCCGCCGCCAGGGAGCGGCCGGGCCGCACTCACCCAGGCAGATGGCAGTGAGCGGCGCCAGCGCGCCCTGACGGAGCTCCGCGGCCGCTGCCTTCTCCATGGCGGGTCGCTGTCGCCTGCCCTTCAGCGCGGGGGGAACCGCGGCGGCTCCGCACCCGCCGAGCCGCTACGCCCAGCCGCAAGAGCCTGCGGCGCCGCCGGCCCGCGGTGCCCCCGCCCGCCGGGGAGCCGGGAGTGGCGCGGGCGGCCGCGGCGGCCCCATGGTCGGCCCGGGCTCCCGCTCCGGGGCAGGTGGCAGAGAACAGACCGCAGCGCCGCGGCCCCACGTGACAGGCCCGCCGAGCGGCTGCGGCGGCCGGGCCAGACGGCGAGGGGAGCGCAGCGCCGCCCCGCTCCGCTCCGCGCACACCTGAGGGGCCGCCGCCAGCGGGCGGGCGGAGCGCGGCCGGGGACGGAAGGGAAGGCGAGGGCCGAGCCCGCCCGCGCAGCGGCGGCTGCCGGGCTTCCTGTCAGGCACGGCTCTCCCCGCTCTCGCCGCGCCCCTGCGCCCGCGGCCATGGCGCAGCCCGGCGGGCCGGGCCCGGCGCAGCGCCCCGCGGGGGCCGCCCCGGTGCCGGGCGGCTGCGGGGGCCGCGGCCCCACGGCGGGAGGCCGCGCCCAGTGCTGCCGCCGCCGGCCCCCCCAGCCGGGAGCTGCCTCGGCCCGGCGGGTCACCCGGATGCCTTTTCCCAGCAGTTTCCTCCGGAGCTACGCTGAGCTGGCTCCGCTGCAGCTCCTGAGAGTGAACGCTGTGATCGGTGATGAGCGCAGGGAGAAAGGCCTTCCCAGGAACCCGACTGTCCTCAGAGCTCTCACAGCCCCTTCTCCCCTAGCAAGTGTTGGGACCCAGGCCCGGACGCTTCCAGGCCCTGCCGACCGTGAAACAAGTCATCCGGTCATCAAACAGGTGATGTATCCACAGCAAGGCAGCCGATTTACAAATATATTTTTAGTTAACGACGTAAACCCATCCTGTCCCACTGAAAATGGACAAAGTTCAATGTGTTTACAAGCAGCAAGACGACAGAAGTTAACTGGGAACTTCATGAAGAGAATTGCAAAACAGTGCAAGGTGACAGGTACCCCTGCTCAGGCTGCCCTAAACAGCTGCAGTGAACCAGTTCTACTTCATAGGTTTGCTGAACTTTTCCTTGTTTTCCCATTTGGAGATGCTCCAATACTGCTCCTGAGAACCAGTACCAGTGCTTTAGGCCTTTTTATTTCAACAGTATAAGGTGTGGCTGTAGTATTACTTCAGGGGTTGAGGAGATCCCTACCCTCACTGAACTACCTGTGCCTTATCTTTTTCTTATCAATTCCTTTGTTGGAATTATTATAATTGCAATTTGCATTTGCCTATCACTGCCTCTTAATGAATGCCTAATGGATCATTGGCCTGAGGAGCAATAGTATCATGTTTGGGATACCTGGAATGAGAGAAATGGATGTCATAACAAATACTTCTACTCTGCTAAAGATGCAGAGATAAGTGGGTCAGTACAAACAAAGTTTACCTGTAGGTGAGATCAGCACAGTGATGACATGCCTATTCTGCAGACACAGCCTATTTCACATGTGTCTATGCAATTTTAAACAGCATAATAAATCACACAACATTTTTTCACCATTTTTTAATCTAACCAGACAATTATTAAACCTTTAATGGACCTATGATTGTAAAATCACTTCATCTGTGTTTTTGAGCAGTAATCCTCAAATTATGGGTCTGTAAAAGCAATAATGAAATGTTTCATAAAATAATTTTTCCTTGGTGAGTCTATTATTGTAATTTAAAAAACATGTCTAGTCACCTCTATATTCTGCATTAACCCATTTTATGATAATTATGAGTAAATTACATCCCTCATTTCCATTAAATAACACCCTTGCATCTCACCAAAACAGTAGACTTTATTAGGTTGAAAGCAAAATGATTGATGCAGACTCTTTTTTTAACAGATTGTGTCTGTGCCACTAACTTGTTAAAATAAAATCCACTCACTTTGGAGTTATACTTTGATGTTCACGTAAGACTAACTTAAAATTTTGAGACCTGATTTTCAGTCACACACTTTTGTGTTCACATAAATATATGTACATATTAGAAAACTGTATATGAAGGTGCATATGTGTATGCTCCAGCATCTATTGACCATGGGGAATTAATTATCACAACATCCACTTTTAAAACATAACCAGCAGAACCCATCCTAAGTGCTCTACTTCAGGGTGATTTGCAGATTATTTTAAAATCACTTTAAAAGCCAAACTAAACCATTGCTCAAGCCAAGTGTCAAGCCTTCATATCCCATTTCAAAACCTGTAATACAGCTCTAGGAGTAGACATTATACATTATATATGCTGGAGCTATATAGGTTCTTTCATTAATTTTAATACTTTTGACAGAACTAGATCACAAAAAAGTCATGGAACACCACCAAAATAAATTTTTGATAAAGTTTTTTTTTTTACCGAGTGTAATCAAATGATAGTACAATTTTTTAAAATATGCAGTAGAAAAATGAAAACATAGAATGATACAGCAATGTTGACAAAGATTATGGATTCTGTCAATATTACTAAAAATATTGAAATAACTTGGAACCTTAGCCTGTCCATGTGTGTAATACCTGTCTCATTCTGATTACATGTCATTTTATTTATTTACATCAGTTCCCCCTGTAACCAATTTTTTTAACTAGAAAAAGCTTATGCTTCTGTTATGAGCCTCTCTATGTATGGATTAATTTGGTTGAGATTTCTTTAGACTAAGACTATAATTTTAACAGTTCCACAAGTAATTTATATGCATTTATCTCCTTTTCAGCATATATCAGTCTCAGTTCATGTACAGCTTTGTGCAAATCTGCAAGACTGCGATCCCATATAATCCCCATTGTTCTCTTTTGAAAGCCAGCATTAAAGAAAAGTTGGGTAGAAAACATTAGGTGTGGTAAGACATTATTTGTCTCAGCCTCACACTGTTCATCTCTAGTTTTGTTGCATCACTGCACAGCCTATCTAGCTGCATTTAATAAGGTTTACATTTAGTGACAACTACACTCTCCCTAAAAGAGAAGAAAATTCTCAAGGGTGCTTCGCTGCACCAACTTCAAGACTATTTCTGCCTTGATCCATTATAGATCATTACTAAACTTCACAGTGATCTGTTTTCCTTCCTCTTCTTTAGGAATTTGTTATTCATGAGTTCTGTGCAGAGCTGAAAAAACCCTGTTGTATTTCGCATTCATTTTATGAAATGTGATGAGAATAAATATGAACAATTTGGTATCAAAGCAAGGCAAATTCAAATTGTTTGATGGAGAAATACTATAAGAACATCATCAATGTATAAGCATTTTTCCAAAGAGAGTGCAAAGCTGTGATATCCCTCTATGACACTCTGAACCTCTGAACATTGTATGAAATCCTGAGTTTGTATCAAGCAGACCAGATTATGAGCAGCAATTACATTAGGGTAATTGCTTGAAAAACAAAATAAAATTATTCTCTCTTGAAAGGGTGCAGTTGTCTTTGTAAGTACTATCAAGGCAGCATTAATTGCATATTAGTTTTTTTTATGCTTGTGACTTAGCTCTCTTAACAAAAATGAAGGTCCACACAACCTGCTCTATTAAGTAAATTATGTCTCGTTTTTGTTTAATTGTGTTATTGAGATCAGATTTTTGAAATATGCAGCATAATTACAGAAGATGATTAGAACTCTCTGCATTTCAAATACTTACAGAAATAATTGGACAGAGTTTACCAGGGTTCCTTAACAAATTTTTTGAGCTGCACTTTATCAATGAGCTCCACAAGTTATTCCAGACACCTGAAAGAAAAAGCCAGGCCACAACCAGCACTGTTTTATTTCTCTCTTCTTTTTGGCTTTAAATATTTTCAGTGTGATTCGGTCTTTAAAGTATAATCTCAAGTTGGTGTTTTATGTCAGCAATTATGTCAGCTGTTTCAGGAGGCCAATCCATCACAGGCCAACACTCACACACTCATTCCCTGCAGCACACTCCTCAACTCTTGTGCCCTGGAATCTTCTGAGCACCTTCCCAGTCCCACTGCACAGCACAGGGATTCTGCAGTTTACACAAGGACAGCGAGTTCCTGCACATTGATTTCACTTGTGATGCCACAGTGAAAGGCTATTTCAACACCACACCACATCTCCTACCTCCCTGGTGACTTTATCTTTTAATAACTGTATCTGGATTGATTTAAACTGTGGTGATGCTGGGTTTTATTATCTGCACAGTAGAAAAGCACTGTGAGACAATAGTGAGACCTCATATCTACTAAGATGCTAAACTGATTTCTCTCTTCTGCCTGTTCCTTTAAATCTATTGATGAGATGAGTTTGGGTGATTTCATTTAGTTTATGATAAATCCTCTTGTGCTTTGGTTATATTAAGTGCTCTCTCTGGTAGCTGGAGTCTTAAAGGATTTACTATTCTCCTTGACATACAAAATGTTTGGTAAATGAGGGCTAAAGTAACTCAGGAAGTCTCTTCTGCTTGTAAATGATAGAAGAGCAGTATCAAAATAAGGCTGGATCATATTTTAGGTGAATTAATCTGTTTTCAGATTCTACTTCACCTGCAAAAATTCTGAGAAATAACAGGCTCAGCGGGGCCTGAGGTTGTCTTTATTACTTTACTTCTTTTCTACAGAAGGAAATGGAACAAACTATCAATACATCCTTAGTCAATTTATACTAGCTGCATGAGTTACTAGACTTATTTTAGAATTTAAGTAGGAGATCAAACAGATTGGAATTAGAAGCATGAAAACTCCTCTAACACGGAATGAACAGAGTGAATGCGCATTAAGGCTATCTCCAAGGGAGAGAACAAATATCTTTGCTGGGAATGCATATTGTTATCAGAGCAGATGAAAATAGCCACCTGAGGTTGCTCAGCAATGTGCTCCCAGCCTCCAATTCTGTTAAAAAGAAGGGGAAAAAAATTAGAAATTAATTAAAGTGTTACATACAATCAGGCTTATCTAAAATGGAGCATGCACAGAAAAGCAAAACATGTAATTAGGATTGAAGAGACACCTTCAAATTAGTTCAGTGACTGGTTTTTGCACTGTGGAGAAGGGTTGTAAACTACTGCAGTGCAGATGCAGAGGCTGTAGAGCAGCTCCCCTGTCACACTGCCCTGTAGTGTTCCCCCTACCAGCCCAGAAAATACTCTCTGGTGTAATGTTCCCCATTCCATGGGAACAATAATAATTTCTAGAGCTGTCTTCCATCCATTCTTACAAATGGGAAACTTGTGCAAAGACAAGTTAGCCAGAGCACGCTGTTTAGCAAGCTGAGGAATGGTGCAGCAAGTAACTCAGAGCTGGTGCTCTGCCATTTCACCAAAATGCACTGGGTTAAAAATCACAGCAATACTGGCAGTGCAGTTCTGAACCAGACTGCATGCACTGCAGCAATTCCACTGTAAACTGAATAATAGTTACAGTCTGTAATAGTCTATATACTACACAGTATATACATATATTATATACATAGAGACTGCCATTTTACTTGCACCCAATTGCCAGTTCAGCAGGAAAAGTACAGTAGAGGGTAAGGATAAGCAGGCTTCTCCTGTTTCATCAACAATTAAATTTTTTTTTATTTTATTTTTTTATTTCCTACTACTTGTGCTACCAATAACTGAAATTTAGCATCTCTTTTCATTAAAATTTGTCCCAGATACTTCCTTAAGGGTTTTATTTGGTTCTAGAAAATGTAATTTTTGTCAGGGGTTGTCACTAAGACTGATGTATCGCTTTGTTTCCCTTATTTGTCTACTATAGTTATATTTTTAAAATTCCAATGGTATGTTTTAGAGTATAAATTTCTCTTACACTCATTCTGCATGAAGTGTTGCACTTCTTATTCACTGCAATACCTCACATAGTTTTGAAAGTCCTAATGATTTTACAGTATGAAAGTATTCTCAAAATCAACTAGAATAGTTATTACTGACAATTCTAAATTTTCTTCTCAATGTTCTCAATACATACTCATTGCACAGTGGTTTTTGTGTTCATCAAAGAGCAAATTACAGCTTATTTTCCAAAGCTCTTCTTAACATGAGTAGACTGATAACACAGGAAGAATTTGGAATTATGCCTCAGTGAAACTGTTCCACAGAAAGAGTGAAAAATGAACACATAACTTGCCTAAAAAAGTCCTTAGTATTACTCTTAGTATTGTATTGAAATTGTATTGTATTGTATTGAAAAGGACAACAATTACAATGTATTGGTGCATCAGGACAATAATCTGTTTAGCTAATTTCACTAAAGACAAAATAAGTTTAAAGCACTAGGAAAGATGAAATGTAACCTGTGCTAGTGTGGATGTCAGACCTGTACAGAGGCTGTGAGCCAACACGTACCAGGAGGAGGACACAGAACATGTCAAGTCCATCACTACTAGGTCATGAGGTGGATTTCCATGACACAAAAAGCTCTGCTTTCATTGGTGTGTCACACTGGATAAACAAACACTCTGTTTCTGGATCGTCAATGATCCTGCCAGCTATTGACAGTAACAGCTAGAATGGTAAAAAACTAGTAGCATGTCATCAAGGATGGTGGGAAGCTAGGGATAGGAAATTATACCTGCCCTGAAGGTTTAATGTTTTCATCTGTTCCATGCTGCTTGGGCTGTTTTTATTATTGCACATTGTACAAAATTTCTAAAAAGTAAAATCTGTCTAAAGTGTGCAAGTGAAGTCTGATTAATAGAAAACCCAGTAATGTTTTCACAAATCAGCATGCTAATTCAGACCACATTACAGTAAGGGGAAAAAAAAAAAAAGGATAAGCATAAACCAGGAACAAAACTACTGTCAGGGATTTATAGAATAATCAAAGCTGTTTCAACATTCAATGGAGTTTAAACCCATGAAAAGTCAAATTTTCTTATGCATAAAGAAAACCCTGTAATCCAATATACCCTTTAACTATGACACAGTCTGTGCAGCAGAGCTGTGGATCCTAGTTGTACATTCCAACCAAAGCATGAAAATAAAAGGAGAGCCTGTGATATATGGGTTGAAGAAGAAGGGAAAATCATTTTAACAACTGAACGAGACTGGCAGCCCTGTGGATTCATACACACATAGGCTGTAAGTATGCCGAGAGAGAAGGGAAAAAAAAAAAAAGGTGACTATGAGGATAATCAGTGATTTAGATGATCAAAACTGTTTTAGGAGAGTACTTTGTTTTCACAAAGCTTTAACCATACATATTGTTAGGATACAACATCATATGTAAACCAAATGCCTGAGGCAGTGAGATATTTGTCAAAAACTGAAAGACAAAATCAAGAAAATTTCTGCCCTTGCACTTTGATGTTTTTTGGAGGTTGAGTCATCTGAGATCCTCTTTCATCCACATCAACCTCTCACATGGGATCAATGGTGCTCCTCTGAGCCGACATTCACTCATTCATTCATTTATCCTTGAGGGCAGCAGGAGATGGCTGTGTGCAGTACTCCCTAAGAGGCCATCCCCTCCCAGGATATCCATGTGCCTGTCAATCCAATTATCTCCTCAGTTAAAGGTGCCAGATAGGAAACCAACTAAATTAATGAAAAATATTATTTTAATAAAAATTAGGAAATAAAGAAAACTGCAGTAAAACCACTTAGGATAGTATCTACCAGGGCCTGTAGTGGCAGATGAACAGGAATGTAGCAAAAGGGCACCTACTTAAAATCAGAATTACGTGAAGGTAACTACAACTTTTCTAAAGAAGTAATTTCTGTACAGAGTTCTCACTCTGGGAAATCTCAGAACCAGTCGTATTTCAAAGGGCGTAGGGGAGAATCCTGCAGCAGGCAACAATAATAAAATCAATTTATACATACATTGTTCCATATGTTGCTCTATATATATTACACATTTATGAATTCTTTTAACAGAAAGCAGAAAAGCTGATAGAACCAATGGGGTCACAAATTCTAAATTAAAAGTAGCTAACAGAAGAGTTCTTTGATCTTGTACAGATTTGAGAGGATGCCAGGGTAAAGCAGTACACATAGCACAGAAAATCCCCTGATCCCCAGATTGGTGTATACATCTACAGCTATCAGTGTCCAAATACCCTTCATTAGAACACTTTTTCCCATGGCAGCACAGTGTTTGTTTTGTCCATGTCAGGGGAGGTGCTGTAAAGATTAAACCAGTTTTAAAACCTATCTGAATAAAATACCCAAGCATTCATTTATACTTTAATTTGTATTCACATTGTCAGACTCGCTTATAGACCTTTGAGATGTTTATAGATTTTTCAGTTGCTATCTCACACAGCCAGTTGTTTTGGGAGTTAACCATAATTAGCTTTTATGAATCTATCATTATTCACAGACCCTCTTGGAACAAATGAACAAAAATATGTGTATGCATTTGTCTTTTTGACTACCAAAAATATGGCAGCTCACATATAATTGTCATGTAACTTAGGAAAACCTACTTTTTAAGATATTCCTTTACTATAGTAATTTGCCAGCTTTCATAAATGACAGTAATTACAACAGTTGTTATTTTTTAATCTTACTTATTCCATGCTCTTCTGCTCTATGAAAAAATAATAGTAATTACATCCATAAAAATGGCATTGTACTAGCTCAGACAAAGATAGTGATTCAAAGAGATAATATTTAATACCATTATTTCATTAGCCAACATGGCATTGATCCATTTCCACGGCCACAGGTGCAGCAATCACAAATTCAACTCTTCTTTCTTCCCCTATTGTAAAGAACTGCTGTATAGTGATGAGTTAATTCATTCTCAGTCCTACATTTGCTGAAGTTAATGCCAAAGCAGTGCCCATTGATTACAAAAGGAAAAATCACAAAGGCTTCCTACTTCTCAAAAGCAAGACACTAGGAAATATTTAACTGCCAAGCAATTTTAAATATTTCATCCTGTGTCTATACATCTACTGAAATTAATCCCAGTTGGAAACAATTACAAATATTCATTGCAGTGCCCACATTTAGCTTGGCACCAACCTCACTGGTTTTTCTGGTAATTTTCTTGATGCATCCCAGCACAGAAGGGCTCAGATTTCTGCAAAGCTCTGTCCAGAGTCCAGGGCACAAAAAGTTAACACAAAACCCATCAGTGATACGTAAATCTTGATGTGCAAGCATCTGCCATCTTAATATTCCCACAATGTAACTTTGTTTCAGAAATATTTGTATTTACTGCATAACGTATGCTCTTCTTCCTTTTGGGCAATTTCCACTCCCATGGTGATTACTAATATTCTTCCTGAAGTTCTTCACAGGGAGGAGCAGATGCAGAGCAAATATATGGAATATATGTCGATCAATTTCAGATTGTACAGTACCAACCACGAGCTCTGCAGCCACATTAGATACAATCACTGTCAGGAAGGCCTAAAAACAATAGTGCAATGGCAGCCCCAAATTTATTTCTGTTCTCTCCTAAGGGCCTCATATTGAAAGCTGCTGAAATATAGAAACCAGCAGCAGCTGTATAATCAGTTTATGTGAAAACATTTGGAAACAAGTCAGGCATTCAACAAGACAGTATCAAAAGAAGTGACTAAATCCTTCTCTTAATTATAGTGACATGTGACACTGAATTTGGTCCACAATATCTAAACAACAACATTATGGGTCTTACTAGCACCTTCTTTGAGAGATGTGCTATCTCATAACAGCCTTGGGCTCCAATAATTGCAATTTGTGTTAGCAACTACTAATTCATTAATTCTCCCCTAATCTGGGTTTTGTTTCCACAGAACACAGCCAGAGAGAATGCCAGAAGAAATCACAACTGACCTCATGGGGAATAATGCTGAGGAGCACATGAAGCTCATCCTGTTCTTCGAAGAGCAGGTTCTGGCCACGGCAACCAAGGCAGTTGACTCATTTTAACCAGGTGTCCCCCATAAAATAGTCACCTCATGCTTTAGTTTTCAAAAATAGCAGTCAAACAACTGCAGACCAGAGATCTGCATATCTTTTCAGCTTGTTAGAGTCAAGAAGTAAAAGTCTTGAGGGTTTTTTTTCATTCAATATGCAAACTTTATGTACTCAGCCAGTGTAGATAACACAGAATAAGGATTGGGTTTGGTTTGCTTTAAAGGTAGGGAAATAATAGGATATTGGTACCCTGATCAACTAAGATAGTGCATCAATAAATAAAATGTTATGTTTATTACATAAAGATAACTCAAATTACCTGGAGAAACACAAAATAAAAGAGCATAACCCATAAGAAGGAAAAAAAACCCACCAGTGATTCTGTTCTGCCTGAAAATGACATGCAAATTAAAATGTTAATTTTTTTAAAAAATTAAGTCTAGTACTGAAAAAAATAACCACTCAGGGCTGGCCAAAGAGACCTGAGTCAGCATATTATTTGACAATTTTTGTTACAGTAAGTATTTATTTTAATAGAATTAAAATATTTTAATAATTTAATAATTTATTTAATTTATTTAATTTTTTTTTAATTATTTTAATTATACATAGTATAATTAATCAGAAATAAACATGCAGAGTTCATTGAATTGTTGATATCAGTAATTTTTTCAAGTATTAAGCCATACTCATAGTAATTAGGGACACTATAATAAATTCTTTCTGAGCTATGACCTTCTAGCATATTCATACAGTAAGATATGTCAAATGAAATAATATGTATAAATGGTCATATTATTTGCTCTTATGATAGTTATAATTATTATGATATTTTTAACTTATTTTATCACTGGACAAAAATAGAGAAAGATTTCAGATGTATATAGTATACATACTAAAATCCACATTTATTTTAAAAAAATGTCTAGAAACAATAGCTGGTCAACCCTTACACCATTTTTAAAAGGCTGCAATTCAGACAATTTCAAAATATTTCTCATGTTAAAGTATTAACAAGGGCTTTTTCAGAAAAAGCCATCACTCAACAGTTTCCATAGATAATAAACAGCTAATTATAGGGGCTAATTGTGTTTAGTCATTTGTAAGTAAAGAATAACCATAAATACGACAGGAGATAAGGACAGACCTTGTTGTTTTGATAGCACTGCACAGTTAACAGCACAGGAAAGAATCTACCCACTCAGCTTGAATTGATTCATCTTTTCCTCCCTTCATTATGAATCAGATTCTTTATTGCTTTTTTATTGAATGAAAACCTCACTACAGCACAGTCAGTGGGAATTTTGCCATCGCTGTCAAGTGAGGTCACTGCTTGATTACCTCTCCAAATAATATTAAAAATAACCTTGTATATTTAAACCTTAATCATCAATCAGTTTTTTGAAAGAAAGAAAAGTTGCAAAAAGAAAAAAAGCCAGATGCCTCCCCCAGGTGTGATGTTTCAAATGATGTAAAACAGAGGAGCTGCTGGCTTTCTGATCGTTGCTGAATGCATGGTAAATGCACGCTGGCCCTTACAGGATGTGAAACAGAGCTCCCCACAACCACTCTAGCAGCACATGTACACCCATGCAATCTGTGCAATCTCACATCTCCAGGGTTAGAAAAGAGCCCTAAACCTGCAAGAGTTGTGCTGCAAGTTCCACAAGTCAAGTCTGAACCTCTCTATCATAGTGAAAGAGATGCACAGAGACTGCAGAGAGATTGTAGCCATTAATAAATGCCTTCAAAATATACTAAATTTAAATTCATTTGTGGATTGAAAGGTTATTTGGCCAAACAGGAATGCTACATGTAGGAGGCCCTACGTCATGGTTTGGGAATGATTTAATGTTCCCAATGAAACACTCCAAACTACCTGGCACTCCCTCACTTCTCCCTCCCCCCTGCAGTGGGACAGCGAGGAGAACTGGAGGCATAGAAATGTAAAGATCACAAGAACTATTTACTGGAAAAAGCAACGACATAAGAAAATGTACAGAAACAAGAATACTGATAAGAGCATGTAGCAAGCAGATGAACTGTTCACATGCAATCAGTTACCATGCAGAACCTTGTGCCACCCAACCACACCCTCCAGAAAACCAGAAAGACACAACACCACTGCAGATGGTGTGAGGTGGTATTGGATAACCCCAGGGTCCTGGCCATGCCCCGCCTGGCTGCTGCAAGAGTTGAGCCATCCTGCCTGGAGCCAGGACATTTTCTACAGCATCTACATCATGCCCAGATGCTACCCCTTCCAACTGCATATATGTGTGTGTTTGTGTGCAGTTATATATTTACATGCATATATATGTGGGGAGAAGGAGAGTAGGAAGGAGAGAAGGGGGAGAGAATATGTGCTGTCCAGTGGTTGCCACTTGCGCCCGGAGCTCACAACTGGAATGTGCTGCAATCCAGACTCACTGTCTGTGGTAGTGATCAGCATCATTCAGCAACCAGTATTATACAATTCAACATTACAAACTGTTCTCACCCAAAAATCAAATCCCCTCGAGGTGAATATCGTGGTTCCCCATCCCTCTGCAATCACCCACCAAGTGCACCCAGGTCCCTGAGCAAAAGCAATCCCTCACATGGGTTTGTCTTTCCCTGGGGCGGGATGAATCCACACTGCCTTCCCTAACACATTTCTCATAGGCATCACAGGGACTTTATCCCCTGCTGTTCTCCATGGAGCTTTTGACTGACCAGGGCCTGTTCCATCAGCAGAGCCTCTAGTGAAAACCAACCAGCTGGCCTTCGCTCAATGTAGATCCTAATTCCAAAGGTCCCACCACCCATTGCTTTCAATGTGGTTTTTAACAGTCCATTGCAGCGTTCGACTTTCCCAGAGGCAGGTCCATGACAGGGAATGTGAAACACCCACTCAGTCCTGTTCCCTCTGGCCAAGGTCTCCATGTGTCTATTTCAGAAATCAGTCCTACTGTCTCACTCAGCTCTTTCTGGGGTGCCGTGTCACCACAGGACTTGTTTTTCAAGGCTGTGCCTCAGGCAGTGGCGTGAGACAAAGGATTCATCTCCAGCCAGGGTTGTTTCCACCACTGTCAGCACTGCCTTGGCAGGTCTGGCAGGAGCATGACATCATCAATTTGCCAGGCCTCCCCTTATTTATATTTCCACCACTGCCCCCCACACCACAGAGGCTTTACCCATTTGGCCCTGCTGGACTGCAGTGCACGTTTCAGTCACGGATAACCCGGGAGATGGTACCTGTGGTTAAAGCCACCCCTCTATCACAAACCCATCTGCATGTTGCATCTTTTTCTTGATGACCTGAGGTGTCATGGGCCCATCAAGCCAGGAATAACTCAGCCCTGTGTTGCCAGTGCAGATCCAGCTGAGACACAGCCCAATCCACCTGTCTGTTGTTGGGATGTCCTTTGGCAGCCCCACATGAAGGACTCTGACAGCCACGTTCTCTAGCAGGCACGGATGTTTTGCCACAGCTCAGCCCTGATGGGTTTCCCCTCTGTGCTGCCGACTGCTCCTTTCCCATCACTCCAGCCACCCCCACAGGGCATTTGCCACCATCCACGAGGCACTGCAGAGCTGGTGTTGGCCATTTCTCTCTTTCAGCCACATCCAAGAGCCTTTCAGCTCTGCAACCTGACTTGATCCACCTTGTCCCTCAGGAGCTTTTGTGACCCATGGTGTAGGGCTCCGTGCAGCAGCTTTCCATTTTCAGAGTATCTCTGACACAGCAGTGAAGAGAGCGCATTGCTTTTCCTCTTCTGGTGGCTGATTGTATGGTGGGGCTTCCTCAGCACATCACCTTCTCCTCCTCTCATGATGGTGATCTGAAATTTCCACCTTCAGGCCAGTTTGTGGTAACTTTCAAGCTCCCTGGGCAATTGGGGTTTCCTGTTCAAGGTTGCTGTGTGATCAGAGCGATCCCCTTACTCCCCACGGCAACAGGGCCAGGATGTGTGGAAGGGACTTCTCCTCTGAACATCCAGCCCAGCACTGGCAGTCGGGGTGCCAGGAGAGGCTGTGCCTCAGTGCCAGTCCCTTCTGATCAGCCCTTCAAAAGGTGCCAGGATCTCCTTCTCAGCTGGAGTGTCGCAGGCCTCAGACCCTTTGTATCCCCAGCTCCAGAAGCCCAGAGATCATTCTCCAGTCTCCCCAGGTACTTTTGGCCAGAGGCTGCAGGAAGGACCATTCTCCCTGGCTGCAGTGCACAGCAAGATTTCCCCTGTCCTGTCCTGACCAGCCCAAGGGCTATTGCATGAGCAATCTCCTGTTTAATTTGTTCAAAAGCTTGTTGATGTTCAGGACCTTCCTTGAAAGCATTCTTCTTCCAGGTCTCATGGCAGAGAAGAGGGCTGACAATCTGACTGTAACCTGGAATATGCATCCTCCAAAATCCCACAGCACCGAGGACAGCCTGTGTTTCCTTCCTGCTGCTTTGTGGGAACATAACTGATATTTTGTTAATCATGTCCACTGGAATCTGATGACGTCCATCTCACCACTTCATTCCTAGAAACTGAATTTCCTGGCCAGGTTCCTTAACCTCACTTTGGTTTATGGCAAAACCAGCCTTCAGGAGGATTTGAATTGTCTTTTCTCCTTTCCCAAAAAGCTCCTGTATGTGTTCCCCATACAATGATGTCATCAATGTACTTCAGATGTTCTGGAGCCCTTTTCCAATGCAGTGGGAATCAGTCTGTGGCAAACAGTGGGGCTGTGTTCCCACCCCTGGGGCACTCGGTTCCAGGTGCACTGCACACCCTCCAGGTGAGAGCAAAGTGTGGCTGCACTCTGCTGCCAGAGGAATGGAACAGCCACCCAGGTGACGCTGATGGTGACACCACTTCTGACTGTCTGACCCCAGCTCATACTGAAACTCCAGCGTGTCCAGCCCTGCAGCTCTCAGCCATGGTGTGACCTCATTGTGGCCACCACAGCCCACTGTCAGTCTCCACTGGGCTCATGCACAGGCCAATGGGGCTGCTGAAGGGTGAGCAGGTCTTGCTGAGCACTCCCAGCTCTCCAGTTCATGGATCACCCCATGTGTGGTGTCCCAAAATCCCGGTCAGTGCCAATTGCTGACAGGGCACTCTTGGGGTGCCCATCGGTACCTGCTGCTTTTCCAGCCTCAGCAGTCCCGTAGCAGTCAAAGGATTCAGCTGTTTAATTTCCTCTGTCTCCACAGCAGCTCTCCCAAAGCCCAGTGATGTCCTTTTGTGTCCTTGAAATGTCCTCTCCTGAGGTAATCCACACCAAGGATACGCACAGGGCCTCTGGACCAGTCATGATGGGGGGTCTTGCCATTTGTTCCCAGTCAGGCTCACTTCAGTTTCCAGTACAGTCACTGTGGGGACACCCCTGCCAGCCCAGGAACAGATGGATTCTGCCCCTACAGGTCTCAATAACATCCTTTAAGAATTTCCTGTGGTGGTTGTTCCTCCTCTCAACTCCCACACCTGTGCTCCAGGGCAGAGGTGGGGTTTCCATCCCACTTCCTCAGTCCTCTCCGTGATCATGCAAGTAAAACCACAGGTTACCTCATGGTGTGTCCCCTTGTTTTGGGGTGACTTTATGATGGTACTCTATTCCCCAAGCATCTGCTTTATGCCCAGAAGGGCTGCTGCAGCTTCAATGGGAACCAGGGTATGGGGCTGGAGCCTGAGAACCCAGGGCAGGCTCTGCTCAAATCGTCTCTCCGGGTGCTCCAGAGGCACAGACTGGGACACTACATTGTTCCTTTCGTTGGATTCAGTTTTTTGCTAGCTTGTTCCCTTTTTTGGTTTATTTTTTGTTTGTTTGTTTGTTTTTGCTAGCTTGCTGGGTGATGGAAGCAAGTCACTTTTTTCTCAATAGGACACTCTGATGTCATTCCTTACTTTGTAAGAACAGATAATGAAAACCTTAAGATGAGCCTACAAGCAACAGGTATAAGTTCTGAAAATTGCTTACAAATTAAACCATCCATATCAATATTTTCTACAAGCAGCAAAGGAATAACTGGGAAATGTCTTTGTCTTCCAATATGCAGACTTCAGTATCCCAAACAGTTCTCCCCCTCCATCTCCCCCAAAATTCAGAGCTGACACTGTGGCAAATCCTTCCAAGATACATACATCACATTTTACAGCCATGACACTGTGTAGCTGAACATGCCTACTGAAGAATGACACATCACAGCACAGCATGTCAGGAAAGACAACAAAGCAGTCCTACAAACTGGGGTTAACAGGCAATGTGGCATCACTTGATGTTTTTATCAAATGTTCTCACCCAAATCTTTGTGAATAATGTGCAGGCAGCAATGCCAGCTCCCAGGCAAACTGGAAATATCTTCCCCCAAGCCTACAGTCAGTGTTGCAATAAACAGCCACTAAACATTTGGCAGCCTCTAATACTTCCCTTCTTTAGGCAACTGCCACTTTGATAAAAGATATCTCCAGTAAGCAAATCTGCCTTCAGGAGCCACTTCACTTTTTCCTATTCACAGACATGGAAGAATGAAAAATTCAATTTGATTAGGTCTGTATTTGAAAGTTCAAGACCCCAAGCTGGAAATCACCAGAGGCTGGTAGGGTATTCTGGCAAAATATTGCTGCCTGTTTGCCCTGTGCTTATATTCTGCCCTAGACATGTGCTGTTGGCCATGGTTATTAGAGAGGACACTGGGCCAGATACACTGTCAGTCTGATTCATTTGAGCCTGGATATTTTCTTAGGTTAAGTAATAATTAAACTGTTATTGTGGTGAGTTCTGGATACAATTTCACAGAGCAAGCTGGCTATGAAATGCCTAAGAAAATTATTAATCACAACAGCACAGGAGAGATCTGCAGAATTTCTTCTGCAGCAATTCTGGCACTTTAAGAATTCTCTAAATTTCCAGATACTGGCTTTCTATTTCACCACTTCATATTTTTATATAAATACTAAGCTGCTAATATATTATTTCACATGTTATTCTTCCATAGCAGCTTGCTAGAGTCCCAGGAGCTGATTCTCAAGAACAGTTAGTTTTGTGCTCCTAATTCAGCTATTAACCAGTAACAGATACAGATCCCATTCTGGCAACTGTCTAGGGTAAAAGCTTATTAAAAATATACCTATCAGGATAACTTAAGTTTATTCCCTACAGATCCTTAGAGGTACTGCATAGGCTGTGATTAAGTCAAAGAAAATATGGCAATATATCATCTTTTTCCACCACCTTATGTGCAACTTATTTATTAAGTGTTCACACGGTGTGTCAGTTAGACACCAAAAGAGAAAACCTGCAGCAGCAGCAGCTGAAAACAAAGCTAGAATATAAGTTGACACATTGCATAATTTAATTTCTGAGCTTTAAAAGTACTTTGGCTCAATCCAGAACTCTGTAAAGCAGTTTAGTGTCCTATTGAAAAAATAAATATTCACTTTAGAACACATTTTCCAGTGAAGCAGCTGCTGTTAGACAACAAGAGGAAACGTATAGGCAGGCAGATCCCTTGCTTCTCTCTTTCTCATCTCAATAAATTTGCCACCATTAGGATAAATGAGAAGCCGCTAGAACACAAAATTCTCTTCCAATTACATACTTAAATATATCTTTTATTTATTCTTCCCAAGTTAATTTGTAAGGCTTTCATGAAAGATTGGAATTATGGTGTTTTCTATTCCAGATAGAAAATATTTTATTAGACTAATTCAAGACAAGACCATCATGAGAGGAGAAGGTGACGTGCTGAGGAGGCCCCACCATATAATCAGCTACCAGAAAAGGAAAAGTGATCTCTTCACTGCTGTGTCAGAGATACACTGGAAATGGAAAGCTGCTGCAGGAGTCCTGCAGGATTCTGATTCCCTGGCCATCCTGCAGGCTCTGATCACACTCAGGATGATCCATTCTGTGATCCTGCAGGGCACTGAGGTCTGGCTGCCAGGTCTGGAGTTTCCCAGAGCCTCCCTCCAGCCCTTCTTGTTGTATTGTCTTCACACTGGCACCTCCAGTCCTCTGGGACCTCCCTAGAGCCACAACTAATGGATAATGGAGAGCATTTTAAGCTTCCATTTGAAGGAGGCAGTCATAATGGGAACATGTCATAAGAAATTGGGTGTTCACCCTACTTTCTTTCAAATGTGGCCATGTGGTTTACATTTGGCATCAACAAAAGTTACAATTGGAAAGATTCTAAAATGTTTCTTAAATATTCATCATAACCTGCATGTTACACTTAACCCTTCTCAGGTAATATCAATCATATATTGCTGCCATAATCACACATCTTCATGTAAAATGTTTGAGAGATTAAAGTAGGAGAAGAATCTCATCAGAAAAATATTGGCCTGTAAAAACATGCATTATATATATTTCAGTGGATAAACATGAAATAATCTTAACAGTCAATAAGCACCTTCAACAAGAATGCTAAAACAGTCCTACATGCTACATTTCCAATTAACTCCCCTGTTTAATAATTTCAAAAGTTCTATTTGCGAGTTGATTTTCTATCTCATCAATGAGAATTTCTCAGAAACAGTCTAAATGCTTCTGTGAATGCTGCCAGCATTATTGAAAAGGCTTTGTCCCAGCATGACCCGAAGTCACTGAGGAGAAAAACAAAAACATTATTTTAATAACACTGATTTTATCTGAAAGCTCAGAGTGCTTCATACTACATTAATTAACTCTCCCAGCAACTCTGTGAGAGCAGGAGGTATTTTTGTAATTTTGCAGATGGCAAAAGAGATGAAAAATTAAGAGCAGTGTGTGCAGAGCCAAAGAACAGCTGAGGAGCAAGGACAGGGCTACTCTGACCAGGTGCTCCTGCTCTTTGGAAATTAAATAGATCACAGTTGAGTATATATGGATTTTCAAATACAAACTTTGCAAAGTACCAGTAGCATAAGGACCAGGGGGCCTATAACATGCTGTGTTTTAGAGCAGTTGATAATATAATTATATAGAGAGTACAACTGCTTTACCTCACTGGATATTGATGTGATGACAAAGCATTTGGGTGAGGAGTGGGAGAAGGAAGCTTATTCACCTCACATTAAAAATGAAAAAGCAAATATTTATGCAAAGACAGCTGTTACTGCCTGCTACCTGGCACACCACGTATAAGCTTTAACACAGTTTTTACAATATTCACAAATTTGTTACTACAATCCTACTGTAAAGTTAAGCAGCCTTCTTCTGGTCTATTCCCAAATATAAATGCAAAAGAAACAAAAATCCCCATATACATTCAACATATACATTTAGCTTAAGAGTCAGTGATTTGTTTAGCAGTTGTAAAGTACCTTAAAAAACTTTGTAAAAAGTCAAAGGATAAACAATACCGAATATTTTTGGCATGATTAGCATTTTGATGTTTTAACAGAGGTTTTTTTAATCTTATGCATTAAAGCACTTTACACAATCCCATTGGTGAGTATTTGCCTTGGGTCGCTCCCTCTACTCTCATCTTAGCAACTAAATATTACCTGTAACAGAAGGACACCTGATGCTTTAATCCTGGGGAAAAAGAAAAAAAACTGTCAGGGAATAGTTTCACTGAGGTTGGCTGGATGGACTGAATAGTCCAGTTGCCTACTTTGGCAAGGAAGATGAGTGAGTGGTGTAGTGCTCAGCTAAAATCAAGACCAAGTTCAATAAGCATAGACACAGTTTCCATTTGCTAATTGCAATCTGCCCATATTTCCCATTTCAGAATACTCAAAAACACCCAACCTTTTTGGAGACAATGGAATTTTGCTATTCATTAGACAGCACTTACCCTTCCTCCTCACCATTTGCACAAAGGTAGTGTAAAACACTGGAAAAGATGAATGAAAAAGCAGATGGACTTACACCTTTTTAGGCTGACATATTGCTGTTTGAAAGGATCCTTTTTGTCTCCAAGGAAAAGACTGGTAACAAATCTCAGCAATAACTGCACTCAGAGATGTTGTTACAGCAGAACAGGCACAGTGAAGTGAGTGTCACATTTCTTATTAGTGTTGATTGCTAAATAAGAGATACAGCAAATTGCTCAGCCCAGCAGGCCTTTGACCACACACTCTGGGCAGACAGAAAAAGCTCAGTGCTCAGATAAAGGGATTTCATAAATACATACTTAAATCTTCCAAAGTTGAGCCAAAACAAGCAACTGGATGATGTTTTTATACATCCTTCAATCTAGGGAAAAAAAAAAAATATATGCCTCAGTTTATTCAATTTACTTCAATATTGTCTTATAGGATTAATTCCCATGTAGGTATAGAGATCATCTTCGAAATTTGGGGATTTCAGAAGCTGGGGCTTCACAGAAGCTGGGGCTTCATATTTCTGACTAATGTATAAAAACAGAGTCTTGCAAAATCCAGACAAATCAGGTCTGTGCTCATGAGCCAATTCAGATTCTGACTTTGCCCTTCTTCAAACATAATAATAGAATCATAGAATATGCTGAGCTGGAAGGGACCCATCAGGACCACTGACTCCAAGTTTTGGCCCTGCACAGACACCCCATCTATCCCACCCTGTGCTTGAGAGGATTGTCCAAACACTTCTTGAGCCATGACAGGCTTGGAGCTGTGACCCTTACCCTGATGCCCCAGGACAGGGATGTCCCTCCTGGCTGCCAGGGTCCTGCTGGCTCAGATCCAGCTCCACTGAGCAGGACCCCCAGGCCCCTTCCTGCAGCTGCTCTCCAGCCTCTCATTGCCCAGTGCCAGGTGCAGAATCCAGCACTGCCCTGCTCAGCTTCACACGCTGGGGATTGCTCTCTAATTTCTCTAATTTGTTGAGGTCTCCCTCAAGGGAGTCAAGTTTGAGTTTTCAGGCTTGTTTTAGGGTGGCTGTGTTAACACAGAAAGAGACAAGCCCCTTCCAGTGCCATCTTGGCTGGCTCATCATGCCATTCCTGCCGATGCATTACTAAAGAGCATTAACAGTTTTTATACAAATGACTAGAAATCCTTATATTGGTGGTTCTCATCTGCAAGCCAAAGAACAGAACCTAGCTGGAAACTAGCAGAGTAACAGCAGGTACAGATATTCAAAGTAAAAGATGCCTAAGTAATCTCTCTCTTCTGTGCAAGAGCTGAGAACAAGTCTGTTTCACTGGTTGCATTCACTTTCTTTTCCCAAATCTTCTTTAATTTTCACTTTCCATTTGTCTAGCTCTTCTTGTCTGCTTTTAGATAATACCAATCTATGGGAGGTTAGTCCCAAGCTACTTCTAATTTTTTTAAAATATATATCACAGTTTGCAATTATGGTTTGCTTTTATTTATGACATATCAGATACTACCTAGCCTGCATTTTTACACTAACTGCTACTCAAAGAATTTATTCCTGCAGGTAAACCAAAATGTTCATCCTACACATTAAGCTTTATACATTACATTTGAGGCCACCAACAACTGTGATTTGGGTGCTGATCTGAGTCATGAAAACCTGACCCCCAAATGTAGCTGTCAATCCATTTACTCCCATCACTGCTGTGTGAGCACCTAAAAAGCACTTGAGGATACGGTTTTGGGTTGGAACTCATATTAATGGATTTAAAGCCTTTTTTATCTTTAGGTTTAGGGATGGATTCTGCCTTTCTTTAAAGTAACACAAATTTGGAATATTTTTGCTGAACCTAATTCCCAAGCCTACCAGAGCAAGGTTTGGCTTTTGATTTTTCAAGAGTTCTAGGAAAACCCTTTGTCCCTCTGTTGTGTCACTCATGACGTGCTTATTGCAACTTTCACTTGGAAAAGCCAGGCTTAATGTGACAGCAGCAGATCAGAGGTGAAAGGCAGGTCTCAGTGCTGATGGACAACAAAAATCCACAGCAGCAAACACTGCGTCAGCAGGCAGAGGAAGGAAAACAGGCAATAATAGCTTTGTTTACCCTAGGGGCTATTGAAGATGTGGCAATAAGAAGAAAAAAAAAGTGAGAGGCATTTTCCTGACTCTGTGCAAATAAAAGCTGCTGGGAAACATCTTCCCCGCCAGGGGAGCAGGGGGCAGCGCTACCCTGCAGCTGCCGGGTACCGATATCGCTGCTCTCGCCCAGCCGCACACGGGCGGGTCCTTCCCGAGCCTCGGCCCCATCCCCGGGCGGTAAAAGAGCGCGGGGATAAAAGAGCGCCCCGCTGGCGCAGGCACCGCTGGGATTCGAACCCAGGATCTCCTGTTTACTAGACAGGCGCTTTAACCAACTAAGCCACGGCGCCGCGCGGGAGCAGGCCCCGCACAGCGCCATTAACCGAGCAGCGAGCGCGGCCCTGCCCCGCACACACACCCGCTTCGGCACAACGCACCTGGAGAGCGGAGGAAAACGCGAAAATATCCGATTTTCGAGCATTTCTAGGCGAAACTAATAGCCTGCCTCATCCTGCAGTGCCTCGGCTGGCCGCGGTTCATAGCACAGGATACAAAGGGAAGGTCGGGTCTCAGACTGTGCAGTCATGTGCTTCGTGATCTGCGTTAAAAATGACAATATTGGCTTTTGCATTTATGTATTAGCTTTTACATGTTGTTATCGATGGTAAGTATTTGGATATGGTACAATTTGTAACTCCTTTTAGCTGTTTGTTAATATAACACAATCTATTTGTTTTGCACTGTATAGCTTGTAGAAATAGTGGTGTGATGAGTATTTTATATCTATGTATGCCTTGGCAAAACACAAAATGTTGAAATGCTCCTATGTAACTAAGGGAATGGTGTAAAGCAATTATGTTGTTTCCCCCATATCTGGTGACCAACCTTTCCAAGTGATAACAGTGACACAAACCAGAACACCACAGAAGAGCTGGAGAAGAGCTTGCTAACTCCTTATCAGGGAGTGTGAAGCAACAGGATGAAAACACCAGAAGAAATAAAATATATGGACTTAACCCACAGGATGTCATGTAGATAAGTCAGAGTGTAAAACCAAAGAAAAGAGCTCCTGAAACATCAAAAAGCTCACAAAAATGTTTGAATAATGTATGAAATACATGAATATGCATGTACCTCAGTAATGTACCAGTATATAGATAACACTTTAATCTGCTGCTGTCGCTTTTTATTCCTTTATTAAACTTTTAAAAATTCTAGAGAGTGAACTTTGTTTTTCACAATCTGTGTGCACACACCAGCACAGTGTGTTTGTACAAGCTTATTTAGCTTCATACAAGCTAAACACCCAGAAAATGTGCATTGGTAGTTCTTTCAGAGCTGGTGGGGCAGCCACAACCCAAGGGAATCGGGAAAGGATCCTGCCGGGAATAGACCTGTGGCTTTCCAGTGCCTGAGGGGAGCCTGCAATGAAGACAGACTATTTACAACAGCATGTAGTGACAGGGTGAGGGTAATGCCTTCAATCTGAAAGAGATTTAGGTTGAATATTAGGGAGAACTTGTTCCCTGGCAGGGTGGGCAGGCCCTGGCACAGGGTGCCCAGAGCAGCTGGGGCTGCCCCTGGATCCCTGGCAGTGCCCAAGGCCAGCTTGGACAGGGTTTTGGAGCAATCTGGGGAAGGGGGAGGTGTCCCTGCCATGGCTGGGGTGGAATGGGATGAGCTTTAAGGTCTCTTCCAACCCAAAACATTCTGTGATTCTGTGATTACTCACTTGGAGTGTAATCAGAACCTGCGAACTGCAGATTGCTGTGGCAATTTAACAGGCGTCCAAGACATATTATAGCCAAATTAGAGGTGTTATTCTCCAAATAACTCCTAGGGGGAGAGCAGCCATCCTGGCTTAGTCCAAAACAGCCTTACAGCTTTCTCATTATTCAAACTACAGTGGTACAAAAGCCAGCAAGAAATGCAGATAAATCTCCATCTTATGAATTGTGCATAATTACCACGTTCTGCAGCAAACCTACACTGCACACAGATGTGAGGACACTGCTGCAGGTGAGAGCAGTACAGGGCTGAAAGAAACTCACATGGCACCCAGGCATTAAACAGGTGATGGTAATGGACAGAAAACAGCAATAAATAAAAGTTCCTGCTTTTATTAAAACCAGAATGTAAGAATTAATGTTTCTCTGTTTTTTCTCAATTTGGGAAATAGAGAATTCATTCAAACTGGTCCCACCATTGATTCAAAATGAACCAAACCTCTAAAAAGATACTGCTTTTCTTCCTGTTTCAATGGGAAAAATGGAACTCAAATTTTTCTATCTGGAAAGAATAAAGAAAGAAACAACACTTCCAATTCTGATACAAGATTAATTATTTTATTTATTAATTATTATTTTAGGAGAATTATTTAGGATAATCTTTTCTAACATATAGAAATTACTTCTGTATTGCTAACTACAACAAAGCCAAATTAATTAATCTATGAAACATGCATATTTTATGTGATCTGCTTCAAATAAAACCAAAAAACATGAGGAGCATAGACTTTTTTAAATGTAGGTATTACTTACCATCTCAAATTCTGGGTGGAATTACTATGGCTATGGAAGAAATGAGATGGCCTAGCTCTAAAGAGGGATAACTAAATGTAACTTAATTTCCAGAACTGTCGACCTGAGAAGGTGCTGTACCATATCCCTGTCACTTAAAGCACCAGGGTAACCTAGCACTAGGGAACTGGGCTAAGCTTGACAGCCTCAACACCAGTATTTCCTTTTTCTTTGCATGCTTGCTTTTTAATGTTCTGTTTCTCTGTGGAGAGAAGGAAGGATGTAAACATATAGATACACCAGATTTTAGCATTGTAAAATGAATACATGTGCTATCCAGGTTCTTTTTACTTGCTGAGAAGAAACTCTCTCCTAAAACATAGCTACAATTCCATCAAATGGAATCCTTAAATGAACGTCTTCCTCAAAAGAGTAATGTAAAAACTTACTAACAACTGACTTGAAAATGATAATATCTTTATAGCTAATTGCCAAAGAATATACTGTTCTAGGAAATTAAATCACACAAATCCAGGATGTATTCCTGCCTATATCTAAAAAGGATGGGCAAGGATATCAGATAATGAAATGCTCTTAAAACTAGCAATACATTTTGCATCTCTTCATCAAACTAGTGACCAAATAAGAGCTCAGTACCTTTAAGGTTAACTATTTACAACCTGCTGCATTTGTATCCCATGTAAAAACTATGATTTTGTCATATATGCCAGATACAAGTGATGTTTACATGTAAACTCTGAACACCATGTTTTAGCTTTGCTTTGTCATACAGACTAATAAAAAAGGGTTCTTCCAACAGGAAGTCAAGAATTTATAAAAAAAATAATTAAATCATGAGCTATTAATCATGCCCTATCAAGACAGCAGTTGTTCCTTTCAGATACTTCATAATATTCTTAGTTTTGTAAATGTGTGTGTTTAACACATACGTTTAGCAGACACAGTGTCTCAGTTTGAAAGACGGGTGTCTGCCAAGGAAGGTGGGGAGCTGCCTTGGAATGGAAAATACGACCACCTTCCCTCCGAATTATTATAACTGTGAAATCGCTGAGCTTTCAGGCAGAGATACGGTGACAGGAACAGCAGTTCTTTACCAGAACATGTATCTATAGCACAGCAGGGCAGCGGCAGCGGGCAGGCCCGGCCCGGGCCGCAATGCCCCCGGCCTTACCCCGCTGCGGCTCCGCCCGCGCCGCCAGGGGGCGCTGTGCCGCGGCACGGCCGGGACACGGGGCTGCCCTCGCACACCCGCAGGGGCAGCCGGGAGGGACACGGGGCTGCCCTCGCACACCCGCAGGGACAGCCGGGCCCCGCTGCTCCGGGCCCCAAATGGCCGCGGTGGCGGCCGGAGCGGCTCGGGCGGTGCAAGGTGTGGTAAAAGCTCCGGAGCCGTGCGGGGGCCCCGTTAAAATGTACCGGAAATCCAGAAGCAGCGGCAGAAGAACAGCCGGGCTGCCGCAGGCCGCAGCCGCTCCCTCCGGGAAGGGACTGGGGCTCGGTGAGGCCGGGGCAGGAGAAGGTCCCAGCTGAGCAGCTGCTCTTGCCAGCAGAGGCTCACCCACAGTAAGAGAATCGGCGCAGGATGAAAAACCCGCAGCGGCACCAAAAACACCCCAGACACTCCGATCCCGAGAGGGTGAACAGCTGAGCCCGGCCCTGGCAAAACCTCGCAGTTTCTCTGCACTTGGCCAAAGAAAATCCCCAGCCGAGAGACTGCACTCAGCTGTGCCCTTCCTCCTCCTCCTCCTCCTTCCAGCCACATCTTTCTTCTCCCAAGTATCATCATTCCCATCTCTTAGGCAGCAAATGGGAGAAAATTCCATGAAAGGAGAAAAAAAAATTACAGGAAAAATCCTAACCTCCAACACAGAACTAAAGAGGAAAAAAATACATTAAAATTTTATTGACTTAGAAAATTAAGGCGCTGTTTAAAAATTAAAATACAGGTACTTTCAGAATTGTTAGTTCAACTGTGAATAAAAGCAAAGGAGAGTAAAACATACTTTCAGGTTCAATACTCATAAGCCTATCTGTGTATGTCTCCAAGCCACAGGTACCTTTTTCCCCATAGAAATGCTATTTAGTTACTTAAGTTACCTAACTCTACAGGCACCGTGAGGGTGTGACCCCAGATTGATCTGGTGACAGCAGTACAGGATTCATCTTCATTACAGCATTCAAATCTGAAGGTGCAAAAGAAAACAGCCAACTACATCACAGTGTAGGAATTCTTGTGAGCCCCTCGCAGTGAAGAGGAGCTGTTCCAGAACAGCAGTGGTTTGCAGGAACACTTATTTCATGTTGTGGAGGCACCAAGAGTTGTCTCTGATGCATTAAGAAATTACTGGGCAGTAAGAAATGGCTCTGCACAATTTCCACTCAGACACAGGTAAACCGGGAAATCTGATTATTTTTCTTTATTCATCCAAGCATCAAGGAGACATGAAGCTACAGATGCTGCATTGTGTACTTATAGAATCCTAAGTATTGTCTGCTTCAAATATTCATGTGCTGCATCAAAGCAGCTGAGAATATCTATGAAATTTTTCAGGCATGTATTACTGCCATGTGTGGTCTGGGCTGTAGGTACTAAGAAATGCATACACATTTTCCTAATTATTACAGATCAGTACAGTATTTACTGAAGGAGGAGGTTTTTTTAACCAATTAATATTAGGAGAAGATCTGTGAGTGCTAAATTAATCTTCTAACGTGCTGTGCTTTTACTCCATTATGTTTCTCTTAGTATACTTCTTGATGGATATATCAATTAAGCAAGTGTTCAAGTTGCCTCAATTAAGACAGAACCTAAACTATCAACTTCAATTTACTTATTTAGAGGGACAGAAATGTCTCATAATTAAATACGTTTTCCTGAAAATGATTAATTAATTACGTATATGATTAGAGTGGTCACTCATGGTGTATCTGAGATGTCCAGATAGGTGCTGAGATATATCACCCACAAGTACAGAGATACCTGTCCATCTTGGCAAAAAAGAGAGGAAGTAACAGAAGCCTCAAATGCTTGGTTCAAGGAAACAGGTTTATGACATTAAAATTCTCCTGTCTTTATATCCCATATTTTTAAGTTTTTGTCCCAGGTTGCTGTGCACAAGTACTGACTATCAGCAGCAAAGCAGCAATCTGATACAGCATTGCTGCCCCCTGACACCCAGATGAAGAACACAGGAAGAGTGAGCTTTTGTAACCATTACAAATCTCTCAAAGAGGATCCTGCAGCTTGGACATCTCTGTCTCCATCCAGCAAGACATCAGAAGCATATTCTGAATTTTAATCACACAAAGAGTTCTGTGAACAATCTGGAGCTGCTTTACAATCCCATAGCCAGTATAGGCTTAAAAGCCTTATTGAGAGGTCGTTTTGCATGACTCAGCCCAAGTTACTAAGGAACAAATGAACAGGTGGTTTCTCCGTTAAAAGCAGCTTAATGGGAAATTGTTCAGCAGTTACAACCCACCTGCATTTTAATACACGATTAAAAAAAACCAAAAAAAACAAAAAAAACCCCTACCCATAAATAAAAAACATCCATCTATCTCTATGCATAAATTTCAACTCAAATATTCAGAGGGGAAAGATTAAAAATGTCTAGATTAAAGTCCAATTCTCCAAGCAGTCAGAAAAGAAATCTAAGTTCCAGAACTCTAGTGCTTCCTGAAATCTATAGACAGGGAAAGATTATGATCATCTCTTACTGGAAACAATACTGTAGTCACTGCAATTTAAAAGAAACCTTGTGGTGTTTCAGATTGAATTTCCCATCCAAACTAATTCCTAATTCCTCAAAGACAATTTTATTACCGTGTCTAGTAGCAGACTCTCTGTGATTATTGCTCTAAGAGTGCAAAGCTAAATTGGGTGAGTTTATTTAATGCCATCAATATTTTTAACAGTTGATTTGGCATCTCTGTTGTTGCATCCTTCCTTCTTAAAATGGTAATAATGCCCTAAATTGACATAATGGTTTTCCTGTGTTGCTGACTTCAAAGTGAGCTTATTGGGTGAAGGCTCAGGAGATCATACTGAGCAAGGCTTCTGGCACTGGGAATGACTTTCTTAAAAAGCACAGGAGGAAAAATGATATGGAAAATAGAACTCACCTCACTGAATTCTAATTGGTACAATCCATTTGAAACACTTGTTATTTTTAAATCTAAATGAATTATCATCAGGCTCTGATTCACTGGAGCTAACTTTACATTTGTAGGGCTGCTTATATATTCTGAAGCCAATTCTTAAGCAATGTCAAATTCACTGACCTGAGTGGAAGCCTCACAGAACTGAGGTCTCAGTAGCAAAACTACCTCAAAAAGAAAATTATTGTTCAAAAAACAATCACTGTTGGTGTAACTTTGGCCCATTATCTCATTTTTATTATAAGCGTATGCTGAAGAATGGTAGGTTTAATGTCTTATAGATGACAGAGGTTTCTGTCCAAAAAGGAGACAGAGGACTTCTGTAACGTTATTTGAATAAAGGGAGAGACCATGGGGCATTTCCTCTGGGGTTCCTCAAACTTTAGGAGGAAGCAGCCTCCTTTTTATCCCAATTTCCCGGCTGCATTTGCCTCTCCCTTTCCCCATTGCCGGAGGTACTTGGGAGGTACAGACTTCCCAAACACCTGAGACTCCCTTCTAATGTATATCCCCCACCTATTGTCTTTTCCAGGTGTCACTCAGTGGAATTCCTTATGGAATTTATGGCTCTTTGCATTGCTTCTTTCATCTCTCAGTATTCAATTTTATTTATCAGCAGACCTACGGTTTGTTTGTAAAGACAAATCTCTCATTCCATTTATCAATCAGTGGAATCCTTCCCATTGTTTCTTTTATCTCTCAGTATCTAGCTCTATTTACCAGCAGATTCAGTTTTGTAAAGAGAAATCCCTTATTCCTTTCACCTTCAACAGAGACACCTTGGGCTCTGCAAAAGCCTTGCAGAGACTATGCCCAAGATGGACAAAGGTCATGAGTTTCTCAGATGGATGTAAGTTTGGTCTATTTGCATATCAGAGGTTAATTATCCAGGTAATTATCCTTCAGGTAATGAAGTCATATTCCCCTGGTTTGCTTACCCCCCAGTTCACTTTTGTTTATACTTTTCAGGGCCTGAGGCAGATGGTGGCCTTGGTTCTCAGGCCTGGAAGGATTGTTTTGTGTGACCAAAAGGTGAAGAGAGGTTACTAACACTCTATATGGAGTTCAGTTATACACTAATGCAGTACAGGATCTGAAAAATACAAAAGCTAAAACTTAAGGCATCACCACTTAAACTGGCCCTCAGGTTGCCCAGAGCAGCTGTGGCTGCCACATCCCTGGAAGTGTCCAAGGCCAGGCTGGACAGCACTTGGAGCAACCTGGGATAGTGGAAGGTGTTCCTGCCCATGGCAGGGGGGTTGGAATCGGATGATCTTTAAGGTTCCTTCCAACCCAAACAACTCTGTGTTCCTATGAAGTTATTTAGTAAAACAAATAAAAGTATTAATCAAAATTTACAAATGGGTTATGGTGCCTGCCTGACTGTAAGCATCTACCACAAAAACCCATGAGGACTGCTGACACACAGAGTAACTCACATTTCAGAGTACCACAGGATCAGTCATCATGCCTTCACCTAGGTAAAACATCTTCCAGTTCCATGATTAACCCAATTACTTCAATCAGATTTTTGTTTGTGTAAGTACAAAGAGATTTTAGAATCAGTCAAAATAGGGAACATAAACTCCCTTCATGATGTGTTCTATTGTTTGTCTTCAATATGAGAATAAAATCTTGTACCTCTGACTATAACTGCCCTTTTTGACACCAAGTGTCAGATCTAGAGCTGCTCTCTCACAAGGACTTTCACTGGAAAGAGCTATCCTGCTAACTTGGCAGCTCTTGATAACAGACAAAACTTGAAAGTAAATTTATTTTTTATTTTTTCGCTTATTTTCTCAGTGTATGTCAATGTACTGACACCAGAATGATTAGGAATGTCTCTAAGATCAAAGAAAAAAAAAGATCAAAGCTACTGTGTGTTCTTGTTCTATCGAGTCAAAAAAGTCTTGCAGTCAAAACTGCCCTTCTAGACTTACCCAGTCTTTGTCTGCTGCATGCACTATTAATCTTTGTTTTCCAAAAGATATGTGGACTGTCAGGTCATAGATGCTGTTTGTTGTCAGGAAGAACTTCAAATGCTTTCTCAGTACAGCTAGGCATTTGGCATCTACTTTTTCAGAGGGAAAGAAAGAAAATGCCTGAGTGAAAAATGTCAGGGCTGGCCCAGACCCCCATGATCCAAATCCACCATACTCTCCTGAATTCTAATTGCTTCAGCTGTTCCTGTAGGGGAGGAAATTAGGATTATCTTAGTATATGTTATATAATCTTGTCTATATATTGCTGTCAGACTGTTCCCAATACTCAGGCAAATACTTTTAGATGGATTCTGAAAAATAAGTATTGCTCTACAAGTGTTAAAGAATACTTAGATAAAAATTACAGAGATAAAAATTTTAAACAGAAATTAGACACTTTGGGCAAGTGGCACAATATAACCTTTTCAGCAGAAAGAACAATCAAAGATTTACTATATTTAAAAAAAATTAATGGATTATCTTATTTTCTGGACCTGATTTCAGTTTACTTATATGTAAGAGAGCTGAATAGCATTTTGCTGCAGACAGAAAAAATTCCAGTTCCAAGTTCAGACAAAGCAGGAAAGTTTGGAACTGTCAATCTGACCATTATTAAACTGTACATGTCATGACTAACACACTGAGACACTTATTTTTATATCTCCCATCCACAATATATGCTTACAGTTGCTATGTGTTTATTTACTCATCATTTCAAGATGTGACGTTCTCCTTCTACATTTCCTGGTTTCTTTGAGCTAGCCATCCACAGCTCTTGGCTAACATAATGCTGGCTAAGCTGAACCTTGTCTGGACTTTTGATGCTTTTGGGCTTCTTGGGCCTTTTCAGTATGCCTGGAAAAGCTTCTGGTTATGGCAGAAACCTAGCACTGAACAGCAGGAAATCAAAATTTTAGACACTTTATTAAATTATTTCATCTGAATTAATATGACATTAATGCACTACTACTCATTACCAATTCTTACATTAAGTCATGACAGCTCAATGTATGCCAGATCTCAATGCCTGCAATCTGCTTAGCACAGAAACAGTCATTTGCTTGCAAAGCTCTCACGGGTTCACATAACCTGACAGTTTAGTCCACAAGGGGGACTATCAAAGCAAGAACCACAGGAGAATGTATCCTAAATTCCACATTTCCACTTGGCTGAGCAAAGTTCACATCCTTCATACTACCTTGGAGCAGATTTACCAAATCTGGTTGAAAAAAAAAACAGATGCTGATAGATGGGGATTGTGTTTTTATTTTTCTGGAAGTTTATTTTCAAACTCTTCTTTCTCTCAAAAAAACTAACCTTTAAATCTCATGAAGTCTCCCAAGTCTTTCAAACACTTGTTTCTTTGATTTTGGCCCATCAAAATGCAGGTCTTAGGCCACAGGTTTTAGCAAGACTGCTACAAATTTTGGCAAAGATATTTTGAAAAGCCTTTTCTTCCCTCATTTGGGAGTTTGCTCATGACTGTCAAGCATTTGTTTGTGTGAACAGAGATAACACCAGCTGCAATAAGCATTAACCATGTACAAAGTGACAGAGAGCTTTTCATACCTGGGCTGCCAGCAGTCCCCCAGCCCAGCTCAGCCTGTTTGCCTTTCCCAGACTGCTCCAAGCTGCCCCCAGAGCTGCTCCCCACCACCTCCAGGCAGCTCAGTATTATTTCATTGCTTGTATTTAAATTGTTCTACAATATGACAAATGCAGACAAAAAGCATGAACTGTTTTCGTTGTAACTACATTCAAATGAGGCAGTTTAGAATCATATATAATCTTTTAGCTCATTAGCCAGAATAATTTATGTGAAATGAACTCTGCAGGACCAGGACTTGGGCTTGATGCTGATGGGTCCATTCCAACTCAGCATATTCTGTGATTCTACCAAAGGTTATTGGTTTAGAGCTGCTATAGTAAATGTTATGCAATTTGGACAGGCAAAAATAGCAGCCAGATACTTGAAAACTGAGATATGAACTTCTGCATTAGATTCAATAAAAATACTTGCACCAAATAAAAATTTTAGATTGCTTTAGTTTCAACTTCCTAACTTAACTCAGACTGAAACTTACTCTCTAGAGTTTTAGAGGTCCTAGGAATAAAAAATTGTCACTATACAAAACTTATTTGTAATAATAAAGTTTATTAAAATGTTTTGTTTAATTAATTACAACAGAACCTGCAGTATTTCAGATTATTACACCCAGAAAGGGGTCTTTTCAATGTTCTATAATCTATACATTTTGAACTCATGAACCATCATAAAATAAACATATGCACCTTCACTTTCAAAGAAATTCAATATGAATACTTTATCTGTAGTGCTTCACATTATACACCACTGATCTACCATCATGGAGGAGATCAAAAATTTGAGATCAAGTCACACAATACTGAAGAACGCAAGAGAGCTCTTCAATACTGAAGTTGTTTTAATCTAAAAGGGAGAAAAAAAAAGGAAAAAGGTCACACGGAACAGTCACACACCACCTTAGGAACATTTTATTACTTGAGCAGTTTCTTAAACCTTCGTTTCAGAGAGAGATCTGAGCTGTATTAGATAAAAACATTTTCTCAATGATGAGAGACATGAAAATGTGAAGATTCCAAAACTGCTCGTACAAAGAAATCTATTTTGTGCACAATGCGTAAAACATTTTAGCTATTCTGAAATCCAAGTAGTAGGTTTTTTTTTTAATATGAAAACACCAATACTTAACTGCCACTCAGTTCCAAAGGAATGGAAGGCAGAGTCCCTTCAAATGCCAATTGATACCTGCCCATTCCAGTCTTAGCAGGCAGACAATGTTTCTTCCAATGTTCCCAAATAAAGAGAAGTAGATAAATGAAAATACGAATTTCCACATGCACTAGTTAAATTTTTAACTACAATTCAAAATACCTTCCAAAAGTATCAGTCATCTTTAATTATAATGTCCATTAGGCCTGCTAGGCCTGTGTGTTTAGTGACCTTTACCTTAACAGGCTTCTATCCTAGAATTAATTACCCACTAGATTAAAAGGGCTAATATTTGTACTCTTTCCTCACCAAAGTGAGCAATATTTTTGTCTTCATAAAGAAACTGGCTTATTCACATTTGCTGCAAGTAGGTTCACTAGAATGACAACTCATAAATTGATGTTTTAGTTATTCACTGTAAAATGTGCAAGGGCATAAGTAACCTTTCTGCTTACCTTCTTAGAAGTTCTTTAGGGGACAAGCCTGTGGTATCCATATCACTAAGGCTGTCACTGCTATCCGTAGTGTCTGAGCTGCTGCTGTCCTTTTCTGATTTTTTATTCTTGTGTTTTCCTTTGTTTTTCTGCTTCTTATGCTTCTTTTTCTGTAGAAAGAACATACTCTTTTATCTCCTTGTGAAAGACTTGGATTTTTCTGAATGTCAACCAAAGAAAAAAAGTTAATTTCGGTATGGACTCAAAGCTTAACTGAAACAGAACACTTACCACTTGCTCTTTTCCACTACTCAGACTAAGGTTTAAAAAAAAATTATAAACCAAAATTAATTTAATCCAAGCACTCAGTTTCCCTAAAATAGACATTTCATTACAGTTATTTGTATATAAGCCATTAATGTAATTCCCAGAATGTGTCTGACATCTTCCACATAGAACATGAAATTACCCACAATATTGTACCTGTAGTCACATATATGTATATGGAAAAAGCAACATCGTAGCAGGATAATTTTCTTGTTCCAAAACATCAGAGAAATTCTGTTGCTTAGATTCTAGTCTCTGTGTATATATTTTTTTTGACAACCAAGCATAAATAATAAAACATTTTGAAAGGCAGATCAAAGAATCAATAAGTAAAAAAATCAGTATTTATATTTAATACCTTTTCCTTTTTGCGTTTGCGTTCTTTCTTAGTCTTGTGCCTCTCTCTGATTTTCCTATGTTTTTCTTTCCTGCTAGGCCCAGGAAAAGTTGCTGGCACCACTGTTTGTTGTTGCCAATTAGTGCCTGAAGTACAAAGTAAATGCATAAAGAATAAAAAAAAACCCAACAAAAATAAGGTCATTTGGTTATTACGTTTTGTATTACTTTTAACCTGATAGTTAAACAAAACCCCTAAATTTGAAGAGGAAATTACATGTTTTAAACTCATACCTGCAACATCCCCATTGTAATTAAATGCCTTTGCAATCTGGTAAAAAATGAAATTGCAAGGCTGTCCTATATTTTCACATCCATTTTTTATCATTACCTCTATACACTTAAAACAAAACTGATACACAAGCAAAGAGGTTTCTGTTGGTGGGTCATAGCATGGCAACAAAACATTTGCTGATGCCTGCTTACATACCACACATTTAAGAGACAGATGGCCTATTCACAAAGGCTTTTTTAAAAGAGAGGTATCATGTATTTTATATAAAATTTCACTATGCAGAATTTACACTCTAGATGCTTACAGAACCTACCAGGAGAAAAAGCTGGTGGCAACTTTGGTCCAAATTCCTCTGCTGTATCCAGTTCCTGCTTTGAAGTAGGCAACGAAGAAATGCCAGAATCAGTTGTAGCAGTCACACTCTCTATGAAAATAAAACAAAAGTTGCTATATTTGAAAGGAAAATAAGACAATATGTTTTCCAAGAAGTTTTGAAGAAAGTTCAAAGAGGCTTTCTAAAAACCTTTAAGAAAGCAAACTGATCAGCATCCTCCATCTTTATGGACTGCTTTGGCCAAATGGGTAGTTGACATTCTGAAATGTGTCAACATACTGTAGTTTTTTTTTTTTCTTTTAAATCAAAATTTACCTTTTAAACTATAAAATTATTAATTAAATTACTATCAGTGCATTTGTGCATCAGTACTATCAGTACTATTTTTCCATTACTCAGAATGAACAAAACACTCCATGAGATGTATAAGGTTAATAAACACTAAAAGTTAAATGTTAATAGAACCAACTGTGACAGTAAGTGAACAAAGTATTTTCATTTTAAGTATGTTCTTACACTAGATGTTTTGTTCCCCCTCATTGTATAAGAGACATACTCCATACAGCAGTTTGCTTGTAAAATCTACAGAAAAGGTAAATGGCAATGCTAATGACACTGTAATATGCAAGGCCTTATTCAGTGCTGTATTATTTGCATTTTCTTTTCTTTTTCTATTATTTGCATTTACATGACCAGCTTCACCAACCTCAGATGATCTGCACAGGAGCATAGCATTGTCCTAACAGTCCAAAAATGTGTGATTCAAAAATGAAACTTTTACAAGGTATTTCTTTTATGTTGCATAAAAATGAACCTCCATTAAGTACTACCTTGTAAATTAGAGGAAGAACTATCTGCTACATCAACTTGCTTGGTGGTTTCTGTCTCTCTTTCTGAAGTAGCTGGTTGCTGTTCTTCATCACTCTCTTCTTCAGAGGAAGATGATTTTTCATCTGAGGAGCTCACAAAGATGGCTTTAAATAAGTCCATGGGTGGTCGTCTGCTTTCTTCCTCCTGATTCTTATCTTCATCAGCTACCTGCTAAATGGCATCATAACAAATCATATTTAAACACTAAAAAAACTAACAATCTCTCTCTGGTAAGGAGACATAAGCACGTTGACAGGTATTTACAAAACATTTGGATAGCACAATAGCTGTGAAATGAACAATCTTAGTTCCAAACAGTAAAGCTCTGAAACACTGAGGAGCTAAGCCAGTGTCCTATGAAGAGTAGTGCAGTTCGTGAAAACAGATCCCCAGATATTATAAATTCTAATTCATTAATTGAAACTTCAATTATATAATGTTAAATTCAAGCAAAAGGAAAACATCACCTTTTTCCCCAAAATATGCACTCTCTTCTATGGAAAGGAGAAATAAATACATTCTGTGCCTGTGAGCAGAGTGGTGGTGAAGTTACTGAATTTAGTTCCAAGAATATTGAGCTACATTTTTCCTTCTCTTGAGCTCTACTTCAAGTATAATCAGAGGTAAGCTGCAATCATCTTGCATCCCAGACTTATAACCTCAAAATGCTTCAAAGTGCCATCTCATGGCTTTGCTCATCCTGAGTTGGCTCTTGTGCAAACTAATCTGTATTAGAACAATTCATGGATTAACCCATCTTGTTTCTGGGTTGTCAGGGTTTACAGCTATTCCCTTCAAGTTCAAATCCTGTTGTAAACTCACCACAGTGGGAAGAGTTTCAGTTGTCCCAGTTCCACATTCTTCTTTTGCTGGCAGTGGTGGCTGCTTCTGAACATCAGCTTTTGATCTAGCAAGACTAATGAATTCACTGATAGAATCTTTCTTCTCCTTCTCTTTATCTGACACATCCCACCTTGAAGATTTCTTTGGTTCTAAAACATCCAAAATATTCAAATCACCTACATGCCAGATTGTTCTGCATTTCATGGCCTACTTGATTTTAAATTACTCTGCTTCTTCAGTTTGACATTTTTTAAATCTAATGAATACTTGACCTATAAATGTCTTTTAGGTGGAAGAAATTAGCATTATATCACTCATTTTGGTTCTTATGTCACTGAATTTTTATTTTCAATTCTTTTGTTTGGGTTTTTTTAATTAAAAAAAAATCATGTGGCTAGGTTCTCAATGAAAAAGATGCCTCCTCTGTACTATTATCTCATGTATAGTTAAACTAATAAAGTAACAACAAACTTACTGTTGAGACACTTACTCTCTTGGATCTTTTCATTTGTAGCTTGAGATGCAGATGTGGTAGGCTCAGCCACAGTTAAGAAATTAAAAACAGAATACTTGTCTCGTTTCACTTTAGGTAAACCCACTATTGAAGAACTAGAGGGAAATAAAATTGTTTGCTGATTATTGTTTTCAACACAGAAAAGTCTTCAAATTAGCTACAGTAGTCCTTCAAATGCATGCTATTTTATCAGAGGTCACCATACTTCATGAAGCAAATAAAAACTTTGGGCAGTTCTGTATTACCTTATGACACAAGAAAACATCAAGCCAGATTTTCCACAAGCAAATGAAAAATTCAGGTATAAAAAGTTTTAAAAAATATAAGTATCAATTATCTTACTCAGGATATGGATCTCGAACATTAAATCTTTTGCACAGCAGCTTATCAGGATGCCATTCAAAGTTGTCTCTTGTGAGTTTGCCAAACATCTTCATTTTCACAGCTGTTTCCTTATCATCAATATCATTCTGAAAAAGTCAAACATTTATAACTGATAAATAAGTAACAACTTACTGAACTGCTGTAAGACTTATGAACAGGACAAATCCATCAATATTTAAATGCTGTTTAACCAATCACTACTATGTATGCACCGAGTGTTTTCAGAAGCTGCTAAACAAAAGGGCAACAAAAAGGTGACATATCTTCATAAGAGTTTGAAAGAAAGAGAAAATCAGGGCTAAGGCAACAACTGCAGCACCAATGTATTAAAAGACTGTAGGCAGCATATACCTCTTGGTCTCGAGGAACTTCAACTTTGTCAACATCATCTTCGTACTTGGCCCGGGTAAATCTGGATGAGAGTGTTGAATTTGAGGATCTGTAGAACATTGCTGCACGGAAGAACTCCTCCTGTTCTCTGCCCCGCTCCCATTCTGTCATATTTGGGTCTAAAAAGCGCTCCAATGTCTCTGCTGTGAGAGAAGGAGAGAAATGCTTAGCAGAGATGACAGCTTACTTTGGGTCAACACTTATCAAACAACAAGTAAGGTAATAAGCAAACATTCTTGCAAATATTTAATAAATATTTAGCTTACGGGTAGTATTAATCTCAACTGTGTTAATCCCTGATAAATGGAAGTAGTTTTTCAAGACAGCAAGAACGACAGCATTTGCCAAATGCAAAACTGATATTTTAAATAATTTTACTTGTAAAGCAAATTCCTTACTCATTGCCTTTTAAAGAATGTTCAAAATACTTAATGCATTTAACAGGTGATTTAAACAAGAAGGACAAGAAGGATAACCCAAAGCTTTATCAAGCAACTAAAACAGAGAACAAATTAGTTTAAGCCTGGCTAGGCTTTGGTAACTTGCTTTATGGTCTATAAAGTGCCCACTGATAAATACAGAGTTTGCACACAGATTTACAGAACAGGTTCACTTTTTCTCCCAGAAGGAAGAGGAAATAACACTAGCCAAGCAAATACACTTACAGTAAAACAGACCTTTAACCATTCCAGTTACTTATACATTTCTATGTTTCCATCATTGTGATGAGGGAGACACTAACAGTCATAATAAAGTCATAATTGAGAGTACTCAATTTCATCCAGGGAAAACCCCAGTCCTGAACAGAGGAACTGTGGGTTCAAAGCTCAAGTAGTCTGTCCCAATGTGGTAACCAGAAGAGGCTACTGACCAGAAAATATTTATTTTATTTTATATAATGAAAATTACTTTAAAAAATTAAAAAAAAAACCCAAATCACAACTAAAACAACAAACCCAGGTTTTCTACCTGTCACTGTATGCTTTCCTCTGTCAAATTTCCCTGGGGCCCATTTTCTTCTTACCCTATAGTCCCTGTGTACTTCAAAATTTGAAAAAAACCCCAACTTTCTTTTAAAGTTTATTTCAAGGCAATTTAAAGTCATGGGCTGATGATGAACTCCCTAGATCAATTTCAGCTTTTTAAGCCTTACAGAAAAATCATAGTACTGGAGAACTCACCACAGGGCACTGCAAGTACCTAGTTTAATCTAAGATACACCACAGTATCATTTAATAGCAAAAACCTAAACAAAATGGAAAGAGACTGAAACAGCATGAAAATAGATGATGAAGGAGGTTGGATTTTTTTTTTGGTTTTGATTAAGAGCTGTGCATGTACTGCTGTGTTTTTACAGTCATTTATTTTTCTGAGAAGACCTTGACAGCATAAGTTTGAGTATCCAAAGGACATACAATACAAGCTTTGGCAAGTGTGAAATACTTCACTCAATTTAGGTTCTTATCTTCCCCTGGTGCAGAGGGTATGGGGTTTCTTTTGATTCTACTGTTACCCAATCATCTTTCTGCCTTTATACGATCTGTCAGTTTAACTCCTTGAAGACAAACAAACTAAATTAAAAGGCTTGTTCCACTGACCAATGCTGAAGTGTACCTTGGCAAATGTAATAAGGGATATCCAGGAAATGAAGCAGAACTTCTGCTACATCATAGCAATGCCTAGATTCAAGACTTGCTGAAAACTGAGTAACTGAGCAGTTTTCCTGAAACCAACATGACTAAGTATCAGTAAAGATTTCTCTTAATATTGGTCCTGGAAATAAGTAAAAGGAGAAATGTTGTGGAATTCAGGAAGAGAACTCATAGTGAATATAAAATGAATTGGTATGAAAAAAAAAGGGGGGAGGGGAAGAAAAAAATTAATCAAGAAGTATTTTACCTTTTTCTCCTTGTTTAAGACTTTTCACAAATTTTTCGTATCTTTTTTGTTTTTCTGGATTTTTTGCAAATGGTTTGAAGTCACTAGAACCAGCATTTGCTAACTGCTCTGCAGCACTTGCTAACTGGCCCCCCAGCAGCATTTGCCATTTGTGAGCAGCATTTTCTGGGGAGGCTGACTGGAGTCTGCTATTTGGTGGCTGCTGAGACACTATTTTTGCTTTCATTTTTTGTTCAGATGCTTGTTTCACTTCTTTGAGTCTTTCTCTATCTTTCTCAGACAGATATTCCAAAATAGAAGGAGCTGGACCTAAGGGAGAAAAAAATGCAGTAAAAGATAAAGAGAAATGAAAAATTACTAGTAGAGGAAAAATCCCTACCACATGTGCATACATTGAGATAAAATCCTCTTAAGCAAAAATTAACAATAAAATGGCATACATGGCAAGTAAAAATTTGGCCACTATTACATCTTTTATGCTATTTACATATAACTTGATAAATTTTACTATTGTAGATACAAATGTGAGCCACAGTTACAAATTATCTTTTTAGTAATTTGAATGTGTTTCAGTGAAACATCATTTTACAGAAAAAAATCATCACAGCCTACTGTATTTATAAAAAGCTACAAACCTCCCCAACAATCCAACACATACTTTTTTTCTTTAAAATATTTAAGTAAATGAAAATACAGACAGTTATGTCAACAATTCATGAGCTGAGATGAAACTGAACAATGAAATGGCAACTAGGAATGGTAACTAGATTTGATGTATTTATGTTAGAAAATAAACACTCAAGGCCCAACCAAATTCTTACTGTTCTATAAATAAACATACAAACATGCTTGAAACACAAGCAAAGATATGATCAAATATCTTAATACCTTTCAGCTCAGTCTCTCCTAGCTGCTCCCTCCTCTGAGCTGCATTCAAAGCATGCCTGCTTTGGTGTGCTGCATCACTCGCAAGTTTCCCAGTTGACTCCTGCAATGCCTTCTGTAAATGGCAGTTTTCATTCCCTGCTGTTATCACAGGTCGAAAGTAATGGACTGGTCTGTAATTTCGTGGCAGGCTAGGTGGTGGATAAACCTGAAGGGGAAGGGGACAACAAAACAAAAAGCCTACTGAGAGAGAGAGACAACTTTGAATGCAACACTTAAAAATGTGTTTCAGAAAAAGTCAGCTCAACCTAAGAATTCCTCAATTTACATCTTACCAGTAGAAACAGATAGTACAAGCTACCAACTCCTTTAGACCCAGTCAGTAAATGGAATTGTAATACAAAATCTGGGAACAAATATACTGATAATATATTTACAACTGCAAAAAAATATGAAAACATCCATATTAAGTGACAGAAAAATTAACATGAGTCTTAGGATGCACTGCTTTTATTTCAGAAAATACCTCTTAATATTGCTTACTATTTTTTTAAACTTAAGTCAATTGATTTAATCAATTAATTGGACTACTGAGTACCTCTGTGCTTATCATATTTTAACATCTTTCAAAGTGCTTTTCCCCATGTTCTTCATACAAGCTGTTACTTAAAAGGCTTAAAAGGTTATCTTGTGCGTGCTCCCTATACAGTGCAATTTTATATACCTCAAAAATATTCTTCCTTAGAAAGAGGACCCTGTCATACTATTGTTTGTCATTCTCATTTATGCAAATGTATATGGCATTAAATATGTAAACCTGAAGACAGGACTAAGAAATTAAATGGTCACCAAAATAGTAAAGTGAATAAAGCATGAGGCTTGATTTTTGCAGAAAACTGAATGTTACATATATTTATATGTAACTGAATGTTACATATGAAAGATCTAGAACCAAAATATGGTGGGTTTTTTTTTTTTCTTTTTAAGTTAAATTAAACCATTCCCCCAACTTAATGGCAAGTAGCAGTGAATAATGTGGAAGGCATTTTTTCAAAGCCAGTACTCAGGCAGAGTTTAAATACCTTCAGGAGTCTAATAAATTTTAGGTTTCTATTGAACAACTCCCAGTGCCATAATTTTGTTCATTCAGCAATTTTTCCTGCTGACCACAACATTTATTTCTAAGAACAGAAAAACACCAAGAAGCAGCAGAGTCCGCACAATTCACGTGATGAATGATGTTAATTCTTAATACATAAAATATTGCTATCTGCTTACCTTGACTGGAGCTGATGATTTTGATGCCAAGGAAAAACCAGCCAGGACTTTACCTATATATTTAAATTCTCTTTCAGGCCCTACAAAATGATCACAGAGCTGGTCAATATTTAAAACATACAGTGTAGGCAAATTTTTTTTTCCCCTGAATATTTTCCATATATCACTATCTATTATGAGCCACAATTGTAGTTCATCTTCACCACCTTTCATTTAAAATTGAGGGTTCTGATTCTGGATTAGTATTATACCAGACTGCCAGACTGATTGCTGCAGGTTGAATATGGCTTACAGTGAAGCAACAGTATCCATACTGTGCACAGCTAATGCCATCAGTGCCGTTCATGTGTACAACATAAACATGTACTCAAAATTACGATAGTATTTCATGCACTTACACAGTGCAGTAAAAATCAAGTGGGGTACCAAGATACAATTTACAAAAATGATCTGAAAATACAGAAGTTTATCTAAAAAAAAAAGTTCTCTTTTTAAGTGCTGGGTCATATTTTGTAACCATGATTCACAATCATTTGTTTTCTTCAATGAAACTGAATGCTGTATCTCACAAAGCTGAACATACTGTCCTCTTGAAAATACACTCGAGGGTTTTAGCTACACTGATCAATTAGTGGAGGACTTTGGAAATTATTTCTGTAATTGAACACTTCAATACAGAAGGAGGACTAGTTGAATTTTCAGATATCAAGGCTGCAAATTAAAATTTACAGCAAATAAAGACTACATTTCTTATTTCTTTAACCCATATTACACTCACTCTTTAAAGAGAGCCACAGTTCTTACTTTGTTTGGATTTATACTGTTTTGGTGCTGTCCAGCCATACAAGCCATCTCCAGGTTCCTCATCCTTTAGAACTGTATCATATTTTGACAGTGTGTCAGTTGCATAAATATCATCATCTTCTTCCTCTAAAGCTCCTACACCAAAAGCCTAAAATATATTTTAAATGAGAGTTCAAAAGTGTAAAAATACTTTTAAGTCACATATCAGAACACATCTACACAGATATCTATTAATCTATATAAAATCTACAGTACAAATATATATACACTGAGAAAAATTTACATTTTTATCACAAAAACTGAGGTGGGACAAAACCCCACACCTCAGTGATTACAAAAGCATGGGACAGCAAGTTTGGTGTGTACAAGACAAGGACAGCAGATTAGATCCACCAAAGTAACATGTGCAATCTGACTAAGAGCAGGTTAAGTTCTCAAAAGGAGAAAAATATGTCACTTAACAGGGAAATTAAACAAGTGGAATTCCCAGAAAATATAAACTGACAGTGCTTCTATATAAGAACTAAAAATACCCTGGAGCAACACAAAACCTCTCTAGCTGACAGATACAGTACAATAGACAAAAAATACAAACTAAAAACATACTGAGTATTAACTTTATCTCAAAGTAACACAGGATCAAAGTAACATGGGACATTTTTCCATCCAGCTACTCAGAGTCAGGTAGTTTTTATAGCTGTGTTTTACATTTTCAGTAAGTGAAAGCACTTGAGAGTTCTAAGGATTTTTCCACATCTTCAAAATAAGTTTTAAAAGAATCCTATTCTCGAACCTCGCTTAAACATTTCTTACAATAATACTACAATAACTAGGAGCTTTTCACTTAAGCAAAAACAAAACTTATGTGGATTTTACTGCACTGATCATAAAACTATTAAAAAATGTCCTTACCTGACCTGTAATACCTAGTTTTCTTCCTTTACTGTGTCTCAGATCACCAAGTAAATTGCTAGTTTCTTCAGAACCACCTGTGAAAAGATTCAGGTGTTCTCTTCCAGATACACCAAACAAAGCTTGTGAGGGGTCCAAACCCTTATAGCCAAGTCCATGGACATTCTCTTTTGGAGTTAAGTCTACAGGCATTACATCTTTGGGTGCAAATGTCACATTCTCTGGCTGGTATTCATCCTCTTCATCCTTGTACAATATAAAAATTTATAAGAGCAAATATGACTGAAAGTTCTGTATGTTGAGCTTTTACAACATTCAGTTAACAGGAGCCTAGTCAAGTTTGCATTTCCTGAATTTGTATGAACTATACCTGCTTAAGTAGCAAAAGAATAAATTTAGATATTAAAACCTTTCTTCACACTAAGCATAGAAAATATTTATAAACACTGTTAAGATTTGAAACTGCATTTTAAAACACTGTTTGAGGACATTAAAGAATTTTTTCTGGTTTTTTGGATCTGTTATCACATTTTCTTACATACGTCAAAAGACCCCTTTTGCCTGTTCAATACCTCAGAACCCTCAGACAGTCCAGGTGGTAATGCACAGCCATATATTTTCACTGTAGGATCTGTAAGAGACATCATAACATTGTATTACATTAATAAAAAGAGGGTTTAAAATCAACTTTCTTATCAGTCTATGAATGTTAACTTCCTACTAATAAGAAAGTTTATTAGCTAAGGAACTTTCCTGAACTTACCAGGTTTCTGCCTGCATGGCTTTCTTTTGACTCGTGGTCCAATTCCTTGTCCTTCTTTCCAGCCCATTTTTCGTAACAGTTCAACCCCAATTGTTATTCTAAAAAGAAAATAAAAGGAAACAAAACCCAAAATTACTTCAAACCACACCTTTAGTTTTGTTGATAAATAATGTACATATATAATATTTGAACTTCTGTTTTTATATCCCGCTTTAAAATCAAATTGGAATGTGTTATTATTTCATACACACTACCTTCCCGTTTATAAATGTTTATAAACATACAGGTTGGTACAAGCCTGCACACTCAGAACAAATTCCAGGTGCAGGCCACTTAGGAAATGTAACACTGCAGGATCTTCCAGTCTTACAATTACAGTGGTCAAAAATCACTTTTCCAAGCAATACCACACTTGTAAGTGAAAGGAATGGTTTGGCAAAGTTTTATTCAAATTTACTTACTTAGATGGTCCTATTAAATCATCAAATGCAGTGGTTCCTGGAATGGGAGCAACCACTCCTGCAATCTGTCTAGCCTTCTCCTTTATTCTGTCTTTACTTTTAGATGCAAAATCATCTGTAGTTGTAATATCTTTTGGTGCTATCCCAAATTCACTAAGATCCTGGAAATATACACAAAATGAAAACGTTTAAACATCTTTCAAATTCTTACTTACTGTAATAGTAAAGTAATGAAAATGGCATATGACCTTTGTATTTGCTAATTTTCTCAAGCCACTTATACACCTGTTTTTGCAATAACTTTAGTGGAAATATCTTAAACAGTTTCAGAAGTACTTGCTTTTTCTGATAAAATGAAAAGGTTGAGTTTTATTTTTTAATACTGACATACAGGAGCTTCTTAAGTCAACCTAGGAAATAGTCTTTATAACCTAGTAGGATAACACTGTATACAAGAAGTAATTTCAAGTTAGTTCAATTTCTGCTGTCATGACAGCTATTTACATAAGGTTTCAATTCCTTTCTAAAGGAATTTAATTTACCTCTTCATCCATGAAGTCTTCTGGTCCAAGAATGGTTCTACCTGCTCTCTTCTGCCGTGATGATACAAAAGCTGAAGGTGTCCATCCTTTGAAGAAAGTAGATATTTAAGTAAGGTACTTAAGGCAACACAGTAGTCAAAAACAATTCAAACATTTCAACCTTACATCTTAAGGATATATCAATGGAATATTTGTAAAATTACAGTCAAAAAACCCAAGGAGAAATAACTTCAGCAATACTATTTCAACTATTCACAGTATAAGGAATAGCAGGAACAAAAATGCTTAATGACAATGTCACTAACATGACAATATAATTCTCAATTTCACCATTCCCAGAAGACAGCAAAATATCTAACCTTCCTTTGTACCAACAGTGTTAAAGTAACCAGCAGAAAAGCCACCAGTAAATGCGCCATGGAAACGCTGGTATCGTCCCTTTGCATCTTTAACAGTCTGTTCTTGAAGAGGAACTGGCTTCTTAATTCGTTCACCTGCAATCAAATAAATCAGAAAGTAAGACACAATTTTACATGGAAAAAGTGACTTCCCACTTCCTCCAGAAGCTGTTTCTTCCTTGCACGTAAGAACAGGATCAAACACTGGCCACCCTGCCGTGGACAACAGCAGCAGGTTACATTTATTTCACTCCATTGCAACTATTCGTATACACCAGTGATGCACATCAGTAAAGGAAAAGCATGAACTGTTCACATCAGAATCTTTAATTCTACTGAGTTCTGAGAACATTGGATTTTTTTTCTTGTGAAACTTTTAGTTTTTAAGTATGCAAGACCTCTGCCAGGATTTCTTCACTTCATTAATTGCTTGAGAAATTACACATCAAAAGTGTCTAAACTGAAAAAAAACCACAAAAACATAGACTTTGACACAAACATTTACCCTCTTTTAACAATATTTCCTGAATAAAGTGGCACAGATTTGGAAGTCACAACTGTAGATTAGCCCTTCAACGATGCCCATCTCATTAATATAAGCATGGGGCGGTGCGATTAGCACGAGTGCGTACACTTGAACTGTTATACTTGAGCGGTACGTGTTTTGGGGGACAGGGGAAAGGACAGAAGCAAAGTTTAGCAGGTAATCTAGTCTTTGCACCCAGAGCAGCCGCCGCAATCCGCGGGGTATCGCAGCCACAGCCGCCACCCGGTGTAGCGCCAAGGCCTTTCCCCACTCCGCTCCCAGGCGGCTCACCCCGGGCTGGGCGAGCACAGCACTGCCGAGAAAGGCCCCGCGGCAGCAGGAGGAAGGGGAAGGAGGTCTGAGGTGCGCCCACACGCCACAGCTCCCCAAAGTAAAGGCTGGAGGGCGTTCAGACATGAACCAGAGCGGACGCCGCAGGCCCTTCGGGATACCCCGGCCCCAGCGCCTCACGCCGGGCCGCTCTTCAGCGCTCGCCACAACGCACTGACAGGGACGGAGGAGAGCAGACGAACCTCCCGGGGGTCCCTTACCCTCCTGCAGCGGCTGCAGCGGGCTGCCATAGCTCACCAAGTCCTCCTCCTCGCTGTCGCTGCTCTCCGCCGCCATCTTACCCGACGGTGGCCGCGCAGGACCCGGCGGCGTCACGGGACGGAGGCGGAGCCCCGGCCCCGCCCGGGCCTCCCTCCTCCGGGAGCGGCGGCTGCGGGGAACCGGCACCGTGAACCCCGGGACCCCAGCGCCGAGCCCCCCGCAAGCCTTCAGCGCCTCTCGGCCTCACCGCGGCATTGGGGTGGCCGCCGGGCACAGCGCGGTCCTGCGGGCAGCAGCGGTAAAGGCCCGGCATGGGCCGGGCGCACGGCTGCCTCCAGCGCTACCGTGGGTGGCTGAAAAAGCCCCAGCACCGGCGGTCCGGGAGCTCTGCATGCCGGGGGCATCAACACTCAACTCCACATCAACACTCCCAAACGTTGGCTGGTGTCTTTAAAAATCACCAGCACACCATAATGTCAAACTCTCGGTCATCAGTAGCCATGCGGTAACTCTCTCGGATCGAGTGCAGCAGGTCAGGCCCCTCAGACTCAGGGCTGGGAAAAGGGCAGCAATGACTCTGACAAACAGATTTTATCTAAATTCACGTGTAAAGCGGACTCCACCCTGAATCAAAATCAACGGATCTGCGAATTTCATCGTACACTTAAGCAAATACATGGGAAAATCGGCTTTGCCACGTTGTCTTACATGCTGTTCAAGAAGAACTTACCCAAAAGTCAGGGCGTTCAATTCTTCCCTCAAAAGAGCTTCATCCCTGAACGCTTTCAGGTATCTCTGTACCTCCTTGGGAACTCCTGTATCGAGAGAGGAACATTTACTGAATGTACTTTGTACACAGACCAGTAGTCACCAGTAGGAGCTGAGTGCTCTAAATTTGGATTTTTATTTCCCGTCTTACCCTTCTCCCACCACCAAAAAGCCCAAAAACCAAACTCTGCGATTTGCGCTGAAGATTCAGCCCACAATTTTTTAAAATATCATCAGTTTCTCTGAAACCCTTGAAAATAAATTAAAACAGTCTTCAGAGATTCCTGCCCTTAACAGGTAAGACTTCTGTGTATTCTCTATCCCAATATTTATCTTCATTTGTTTACATGGAACTGGTTTATTTCAAAGTAAAACCGCCGGAGTTTCATGTGATTTCAGATTTCCATAGGAAATATTTACACGGTTCCATGCAAATAGGGAGTACTCTGTTTCACTTAGGTCTCTAATTCACTTAGAAACAATATAGTAGAAGCCGCAGACACTATCTGCATGCATGATCTTTTCTCATCATTACTAAGCACTTAGCTAGAACATACAGTGGCCAAACAAGTTGTTAGCATATTTGCTGTTGCGCTTCGTTGAGGAAATAATTGTTCCTGAGTAGTCGATACTATGTGACTTTGTGACTAACACACCGGCTTAAATAAACCTTTTTTTGCACAATGCTAACAGAAAACCTTTTGAGTGTTTTGTCTGATCAATTCAAAGAGTTGGGTAACCAAATACTGAAGCTTTTTTTCACGTTAAGGCTTTTCTCAGATCAGACTTACTTTTGCATTCCAGTGGTATTTCCTTCTCCATGCTAAACTCTCGTTTACAATTATTAAACCAGGTGACAATTGCTATTTGTAGCTGTTATACAAGACAATAATTCCAACGTATTATTTTTAATTGCAATAAACTAAAATATTAGTAGAACTAAATAGCTTACGTTTCAAATATTTTTTTACAGAAATATGTCTGGTGAAAAAAAAAAAAAACATAGTCTGCATTTTTGAATGACATTTCGCATATTTGCCAGTGGATGTAAGGTTGAAATTGAGCCCTCAAGCCATAGGTGGACTTCAAGCTTTTGTTTTCCAATACATAGTTTTCAACATCTGGTTCTGTATTGGCTCATCAAGAAGATCAGGCATAGGAGTGTCTTGTTCTGTCTTTTGTTGTATTATTTAAAACCACTTATACAAATAGATTTGTTGATTAGTTTTAAGTCATGCAAGTCACTGGAGCTTCAGACAAAAATTGGTATAATCGATATATATAAAAAAAAAAAAGCAAAAGCTTGATTCATTTAAAGATATTTTTTTTTAAAGCAGCATTTAAGAAAAAAACCCCAAAATCATAGGCACAAGTAGTACAAAAATCCCGTATTTTTACAAACAACAAAAAGAGACAAATTCATCTCTGCCTTATCTTGCATTCAATGGGAATATTCTCTGAATATTCATCCTGCCAACTCTGGGCTGTTGTATCAGTTGACAAAACAGTCACCTGAAGGTCAGCCCCTGAGGCACTGCTTTAGCTTCTCCAAAGTGCTACTTTTTGTTTTTTAAAGGATTGGAAAATAAGAAGAGAGAACACATATTGTTCTTAAATACCTAGACTTTTATCTGTCGATCTCAGTTAAAGGCAAGGCATTAGCTGGGAAAAGTGATGATGATTTTGCCCATGTTTGCTCTTAGTTTCCACATAAACTGCAATGTCTTGTTTCCAATGTGATTTCACAGTAGAATAGGCAAGCATATTAGTTATTTAAAAGTAAATGGAATTTTTTTCAGTGAAGATAATGCTGAAGTGATGTTAATACCTCTAAGATGAAGAAGCAGCAGTGGAGCACTGCATCTACAGCAAATCATATTGTGTTTATCCAAACCCATGATACTCAGTTCATACCACTTTCATATCATTTTATTGTTGCTCAGTGAATTTCTTGGTAAGAAAATCTACTGGATCTTTTAAATTTGTAACAGTCTCAAAGCAGATTCACATCACTGCTGCTACTGTGCCTCTTGCCCTATTTTTGCAATTTGCCATCGTTGTTTTTGTTTTCCTCCCCACAAATACTATTTGGAAAGAGAGTGGAAAAAATCGACCTATTGATCATGTTTCCTCACTCCTCACCTAGTACTCACAGCAGGCTGACATGCAATTCTGCAAGTTCATTGCAAGGACTGCAATCTTCAGAAATAAAGGATGATACTAACTCAACTAAATCACTGCAGTGGAGTTTATTGACATAAAGCTACAGGCTATCAGGATTACTGACAATAGTAGTCCCAAACTGGGACTATATCCTAGCTACCAAAGAGAAGACTATTGATGGGATTTCTTACATTCCTATATTTTTTCATATGATGGAGGAAGAGGAGAGAATTAACAGAACTAGTGGAGGTATGCAAACGTATGAGAAATATATACATATATATCATATATATGTGTCTGTGGCAAGGGTGTTCAGATCCTGGTCCCAATTCTCATCCCTCTTACCTTTACTATTGTGGGACAAAACATGGGACAGCTCGAGGTCTGCCATTATGTGCCTGTTTCCAGCATGGTCATTGTCTACATCACCTGGCTGCTTTATCTTTGAAAATGCACGAAACCACTTAGCACCTAGTTCTGCAAAATTAAGAGAGGTGATGCAGAGATAAGAATCATTCCTTTCAGATTCAACGCTTCACACAGAACTGTTTTGCCAGTTGAAGGGGCAACTTAAAGAACACAGAAACCAATGGAGAGAATGGTCTTATTTCACTATGAATAGCAAGGAAAGACAAAAGTAAAATTATACATTTAATAAAACAAAAAGCTTACAACTTGGCTTTAACAACAAGCAAAAATAAGCAATTAATGCACTTAATCATTTACTATACAAGAGAGAGAATAGTGATTGAGAAAGGTACATCACCAAGTACCTAAAGAGTCTGCAGTTTCAATTGCTGGTGAGCCCCATTTCGCAGAGAGGACCTGGAGAACTCTTCCTGTCAATTGGGAAAATCCTACACGATGCATCTACCCATAGGGGAGATTTCTGAGTTTGCCATGAAAAGGAGTCCAGTTTTTATCAGCCCAAATCAGCCAGTCAAAGTCACTTGTTTATATTTTTAGTGCAGAAACACCTGGATCTGATGGCACACTGGGTCAGAGCCCAGGCCTCAGCTGGGTGGATTTTCCCTAAAATACCATATAAACAAACCTCTATTCATGTCGGTTGGGAAAGTTTCTTAAAATGATACATTTCTTGCAGAAAACTATGCAAGATTATGGGAAAGTTTCTAAAGCAGCCCGTTTGGTGTTAAACAGCTGGCATAAGCATCTTGGTCATCTATTTTTAGCTAAATTATACTGATGGTGTTAGTCACACAGTGCCCAGGATCATAAGTCAATCCTAGCTTAGGCCTGCTGCTCAGGACTCACCATATGAAGGACATATTGATATTCTTTAGATGCAAATTCTTAAGCATTTGATGCTTTCTTACAGGTAGTGCGTGTCCAGTGCACCAGATCACAGAAATCACTCCCTTCTAATATTAAATGTCAAGCAAACATCTGTATCTCTACAACCCATTTTCTGAATGCATTAGTCTGTATTTCTTGCCTATATTTTTCAGTGTTTACAATGCAGCAACCAAGCCTTCTGATTCAGGCAGTAATCATGAAAAAGTCTGTGGTATGAACCCAGCTCTATTTAGGAATTCTAATAGCAACCCAAAAGCTACTGGAGACAAGAGGATGAGAAGAGCAGGGTCATGGTTTTTTTGAGCATAAATCAGGTTTTGGAATGTTCTAAGCTGCAATTTACATTCCAGGGTCAGAGAGCACTCCTACTCAGTCATTATCCAGCTGAGCACTACTGAGACCATACAATCATTACGTACCTTTTGCAAAAATAGCATGTTCACTATATGCACACAAAACCTCCAGTGATTTAGTTAAGAAACACTCTGTCAGTCCTAAAGCAGTCCCGATGAAGTATCCTTCATTGAAGCACATGTCTAATCTGGCAGTGCTGGGTGATGTTCCCCAGACACCAACGAGGGAGGGAGCGTGCTATCTTGCACTCCTCTAAGTAGAAACCTACTGCATGTGCTGGCTTTGCTTTATTCAAAGAATCCACCAGTAACGAAGAAAGGCTGCATTTTTTCACCAGGGTATGTTACAAAGTCTGTCTGGTGTTCATGCAGAAATTTCTGCAAATTTGTGTTTTACACATAACCATGATAATCATCATTGTTAACTGAGCCTTTGGTCTGGCTACAGGCTCTTAGGACTCTGAGAAATAGCTGCAGCCTGTCAATGAGATTAATTTTCACAAACTTGAAAGAGGGTTACATTAATGTTGTTTTAATTGGTAGATTGTATCAGCACAGCCTGCCCTGGCAAAGTACTCATTTATGTTAAACTAATTTCTATGTATTGCATTGGAGTTTTATACCGGTTTGCAAGACTTAAATTTTAAAATCTTTTTTGTCACATAAGTGCCTTTTTTAATAGCACAAAAATTAAACCTTTTTACACACTCAAATCAGAAATTTGAGCAAGTTTGCTACTTTCACCTATATATATTTAAGACGTATTTTGATACATTCATCTAGTATCCTTAAAATTATTGGGGAAAAAATAGTGAGGTGAGAGTGAGCAAAATCACAACAAACAAAATTTGCCTGCTTTCAAGACAGCAAATCTTTGGATCCAAATTTCTGGGTTGCTGACTTTAGTATTCTTCCTTAAAAACATGCAGCAGACACAAGGTGTAGCCAGCCTCCCCTGTAGAACCCTTTGGAGACTCCAGTATTTTCAAAGAACTGTTTCCATTAAGGATATCATTCCAAGGATATTTTTTCCTGTGATCAAAGAAAGTTCTCTCTTCAATTTTTTTTTTTTTTGCCTGACACAACTACAACATAATTCAAAGAAAGCTTGGGAAAAAAAAAAAGAAAAAAGAAGTAAGGCGGGGGAGGTGGGGAGGAAGGTAAGTTTGGTAATACCGATAGAAGTATTGCATCCTTCAATGCTAAATGCGCAGCACGCGCTGTAGGTTAGGCATGGCTAGGAATAGGATCAATATTGGCAAATTCCATAGGCAAGTGTTGGGTAACATTTGTGAAAGCGGTTACACAACGGGAGTGTTTCATACAGGTGGTCTCTGCAGCACCAACAGCTGCACACCGCCGCAGTGTTGAGGCTGGTCCCACAGCACTTTCCGATAGCGCTGCCCTTTTTGGGGGCCCGGTCTGGAGCAGCTGCAGGTCCCCGGGATCTCTCCCAGGCTCCTGCCTTTACACATATCAGGGTGCGGGCGGCCGGGACCCCCAGAGGCCCCAGGGAGAGAGCAGTGCTGCGAAGCGTGCCGGCAGCTCGGTACGCTCCCCAAAGCCGCTGGCTGCAGCGCGGAGTGCCCGTGTGGGCCCTGGCCACCAGCACGGCGATCCTCCTCGCAGCCGGGGCACCCCCGGGGCTGGGAGCATCGCTCTCGGAGCTACCAGCCTGCTCTGAGGGGCGCCCACCCGCGGGGAACCTCGTCTCCCCAAGGCGGTCCCCGGGAAAAGCTGGCGGCGGCCCCACGGTGCCGGGAGTGCCCGCTCCGGTGGCCGCCCCCAGGGGCTGTCGGCAGGCTCGGCGGCGCGGGAGGCGAGCGGTGCCCTCGGGGCGGCCAGCCAGACTCCCGCACGCTCCGGCGGAGAACGGCCGCAGGGCCGAGGAGGAGCGAGTGGAGCGGCCGCCGTGAGCGGGGAACGAACGGGGCTCCGCTCTTAGTCAGCCGCAGCCTCCGCACGAGAGGGGCACCTCACCCCCTCGGGCAGCGCTTCTCCGGCCAGAGGCCCGGGGCACGCCGCAAGGAGCCCGCCGGGACCACTGGGCGGCGGAGGAGCGGCGCCGTGGGGCGGGGCAGCTCCTCCCCGCCACCAGCGGAGGTGGGGCCGGGCGGTGCCGTGGGGCAGCGGTGGCATTTCCGCAGGGTCGTGGTTTCACGGGGAAGAGCTCGTCTCGTAGCCGCGGTGGAACGACGGCTGGCCGGCCCGCCCGAAGATGACAGACACCCTGCTGCCCCGCGGCTGCCAGGCGGCGGAACCGGCGGGGGACGGCTACTTTCGGAAGGTGGGGGGCTTGGTGGCCAGCCCGGGGCGGGTGGGGTGGGTGCACAGGGGGCTGCGTGCCCGGGACGGCGCCTCCCGAGGGCGGCTCAGGGCCCAGGGCGGGGGGTCCTTTCTCTGTCGTTCGCGGTCTGCTTTCTCCCGGCGGAGCGTCGTGGGCTCCGTCCTGTGGCAGCCCACGGGGGTGGGGAGCAGCCTTGGGGGGCGATGGGGCAAGGAGGCGAGATAAAGAGGCGAGATGGGGAGCTCGGCCCGCCCGAGCGCGGCTGCAGGGACTTGAGCCGGCGGAGCGCTGCGTGGGGACCCGGCGGCCCTCTCCTGCTTCTGAGCTGGGCGTCACCCTGACGGACAGGAGCCCTCCTAGCTCCCCAAAATGAGTCAGATTGCACTTGTCGACCTTCTTTTTGCTGTCTTTATTTAATTTTTTCCCCCCTGCTCCCTTCCCCGTTTGCTCCTCGCCGCGTCTCCTTGCGCGCTCTCTAGTGAACTGCCTTATGTACCTGTAAGAAAGTTTATTGGATGAAGGTAACGAAGTTAACAGATTCGTTAGGAAGTTCCTAATGAACATCTGCCCTAATTACTTTTCAGACTGACTGGGCGGCTAATGCCATAACTTGCACCTGAGTTCTTTCTGCACAACAGTAATTATAGTTAAGTATTGCCTGTAATGCAGCCCTGTGGCGTCCTGTGAACTTCACTGGAGGTAAAGGGCAGTAAATGCCGTTTTCAGAGAGCTTTGACTCGGCCTCCCCTTGCTGTTTTTAAGTTTTCAGCACCTGTAACTTCCGTCCGTAGGTTTCTGGTCGGGATGTAGGTACACGGGGGTTTTGGTGTAGATTCCGGATCCAAGAGCATGAACTGTGTAGTCTGGAGGGAATAAAAAAAGCTGAGTACATCAGGTTGTTGCTGCTTGCCTTTGCGCAAAAATAGCCCCATTACGCACTTCAGCAACCACCTGGATTACGCGGTGGGGAGGCACAAACGCTTTGCTTTGTTGCCCTCTTTGCAGGCTGTTTGATTTTTTTTTGTCACAGTATCAAATTCATAAGCCTGCAGGAGCTTAAACAATAACATTGCCCTTTAGCAGAGAAACTGTTTCTAGCTGAAAAGAGCCAAGCTTTACCTGTGCCAGCCATGCTGCAGGGAATCACTGCCACCTTGTAAATAGCTAGACAGACTGAAACATACTTGGACCAAATCTTGTCTGGCTTCCTTACTTGAGTAATCCTACTGTAATATTTGGTGAGTAAATTACTTTTTTTCTCAGTAGTCTTTAGCAGGACTTTTAGCAGTCCTTAGCAGTCTTTCTCAATCATACCATGTGGCCAAGTTGTAATTACTTAGTTTTCATAGGTATGTTTTCTATGCTGTAGGAAGCTCATAGGCTGCCTTCAGGCATGTTGGTAAAAAAGTTGACTTTTCATGAACTTAAGCTAGATAAATCAACTCTTCCACATATTTGTTTTTACTGATAAGGGTTAACTGAAGTTTAGTAGCCAAGTTGCACCTCAGGTCATAAGAGTAGTAGATCTTCTACACTCAGACTTGCTAAACAACTGAGTTTATTTTAAATTAACTTGTTATATGTTACAGTTAAGGTCTCTGAAATAGTATTAGATCAGTGTAAAGCCTATTGGACAGGAATAAAGTTTTTCTCATATGAAAATACTGTAAGATCAATTTAATACCTAATCATGAGCATCTTTCCTATTTCTTACTGCTTTAAGACATAAGTAATGAAGAAGTGGGAATCTGATAAAATCTGTGTGAGCCGCATGCTGCAATGAAACATTCTTCCCTCTGTTCCCTCAGATTCTGGAAAGATTCAGCCAGCTCATAAGTGTCTTTAGTAAAGTTACAAACTTCAGATTAGGCTAGATGATCAAAGCCTTTGGTCCCTAAAAGTAAGCAGGAAAACAGTGTACCTTATGTATGGTATGTGTTTGTTGAACGGTTCCAGAAGCCAGAGCTTTAATTCCGACTTAGAAGTTGTAAGTGAAGGGGGAGGAAAAACAAAACACCAAAAAAATGCACCAAAACAATCCCGCTCCTGGAATCTTTGACATGTACAAGCTGTGAACCCAAGGAGATACTTAAAATGTGGTTTCTACATGTCCCTGTGAATGGTGTACTTGGTGATTTCATGTGACTGAAATTAGTGACAGCTTTTGATGGGTGTCCATGGGTCTTCCACCCTTCCCCTGAGTTACCTTGGTATTGTTTTCTCCTTCCTTTCTAAATCACACTATTTGTTTTCCTGATGAGATTTGAGGGGTTACCGCTTTTGTTGGTGTAGAATCACATGAATTTCCAAGGATAGTCCTTGTGTTTTTAGCTCAAAAGGTACTTAATTAATTGAGTTTTTTTTATTCTGTAAGCTGTGTAGGAAGGTGAAAACACTTGCTTTGCATCAGTCCTGCTCAAACATGGCTTCCAAGCACTACTTACAGTGAGGTTGCCTCCCATACTTTCTAAGAATATTGTGCACAATGAAATTTTATAATTGAGAAAAATTGGGCAATTCATAAAGTATCCAATTGTTTTAGACTCTTGATAATTTCTTTTGATGAATGAATTACTATGGGAAATGTGTTTTAAGTCTCTCTAGCTCTTTTGTGTATTATGCTTTTTGAAGTTTTAAGTACAGCATACCAGAAAGCAGCCCTCAGTATCCCCAGGATGCAGTATGTAAAACAACTTAATTTTTGGTTGGTGCCTTTTTTTTTTTTTAAATGTAGGGAGTGGGACCTGTAAAACTATGACTGGCTGTCTATGAATGGGGAAACATGCACAGTCGTGTTTCCTGCTTTGAATTCTGTTGTCACACTAAAAAGTGACTGCCATGTGAGTCTGAGATGTGATGGGTGCCAGCAACTAAAGTCCACTTGCACCCTTTCTCAGATTTACCCTCCCCATTCCCTTCCAGTGATGTCAGAGCTGCTCCAGTTGGACCTTTCCCCCTTTTCCTTACCATTTTCCCATTATCTCCTTTTCCCCCATGGCAAAGACCTCTCATTTATATATGCAAAATTAAACTTTTCCTTAAACCTGTAAGATGCTTTGATCTGGCTCAATGCTGGTGTGTCTTTTGTTGGTGATTTTTCTTTTTTAATAATCTAATTTTAAGGAAATTACCTGTGCAGCCACACAGGGTATGTATAACTGTATCACTGTTGCTCCTATTCATTTCCTCCTATATCACACCTCCAAAACAACCCTGTTTAGCTGTTTGATAAGCTGCAACCAAACTTGTGAGTAAAATACTACTTTTAAAAGCAAAACAGACAACAACAAACAATATCCTTGTTGGTGTCCTGAAGAGGGTATGACAAAATGAAAGAAGCACCTTACTTTCCATCAAACAGAAGATAGAGCTTCTGACTGCAACTTTAATTTCTGGGAAGATAATGTATCAGGAACTGGTTCTGCTACTGTTCTGTTTATCTTGGCTTAGTTCAGTGTACATTGCCAGGGCACACTGTACCTGTTCTCCTAGATGGTGTGAGTGCTCTTGGACCATGGGCCTCATATCTTGACCTATTCTTTATGGAGTTTCACATTCTTTCACTGTTGCTGACAGCAATCTGTGAATCAACAATGCATATCCCACACATCCATCCAGATTCTGCCCCCAGTCTTGCTTCTCTATGAAAATAATGACAAAACTAATGATAAGAGCAAAGAACAATTTGTTTTAAAAGTAGAGCAAAGCATTTAGACAGGAAGTATTTTTCAACAGACCAACAGTAATTAAAGCAGGTCTGTTGTCATGGGCTGCTTTGCTTACATAAAATGCTTCTCCCAACCATGGTTATTTTTTACACCTGCCATGGTTCTTTGGCTTGCTTGGCCTCTCAAATGTCTTCCTGGGCTTTTTTAGTTACCTTTGAATTCTTCTGAGAGAAACAGCTTTCTTTTTCAAGCTGTTCTCCCCCTTTTTTTTTTTTTCATTTTTTTAGCAGCACACCACCCCACTTAACCAGTAAGCTTTTGCAAAGTAAATATCCCTGAGACACATCAACATACAGAACTCAGGATATTTATAATCCTCATCCAGTCATGGGATCCAGTGCTTGTGTGATGGACTATTAGTAGGGTTATGCCTGCCTTGTTTTTTGTTTGTTTGGGGATGTTTTTTGGTTTTGTTGTTTTTTTGTTTTTTTTTTTGATGGGTAGGAGCATAACAAGGAAGAGATACCTAGCAAGTTCTTTCTACTCTATTTTTCCCACCTTGGCTTACTGCTTTGTAACACGTTACACTGGCCATAACTTTTTTAAGTTCCCTCACCAGTCAGGAAGTTGCAATAAATGGTAAGAAAAAACCAGTTAATTTTCCAAGGTCAGCATTTCTGCAGCTCTCTGGGTATTGGCTGGCTCATCATGAAGCATCCTGGCTTCAATTTGGTATTTCTGGATAGCAGTCCACTGTGCTACACAGAGGCAGAGCAGTAGGACAGCTAGCTTAATAAATCTTTAGATTCTGATCAGTTGAACAAAGATGAAGAATTTTTTTCCCTTCTGTGAGGCTAGATACTTATCATACAGACCAAACTGATTCAGAAAGAATGACTGTATATTAGTCCCCTGTGTCTGGGAAGAAGGCTAAAAGCAGAAGCAATCCATAAGTAAAGCACCAGACTGCAGATGATGATAGGTATGGTAACTAGCTAATGAATCAGTACTTGCCTAATTAACTCTGTGAACTTCCCCTCTTTTTAGGCTTTTTTCTGCAGGGCTTCCCCCCACCTGTTGTTAATGTATCAGTTTACCAACCTGCCACACCTGTCCTTCCACTAGGGTTTAGCTCATGGGGTTCTTTTTAAGTCATTAGTAGCCAAGCAACCATCAACATTAGCATTGACACAGGAATATTTATTTGGCTATTTGTTCTCTTTCCACTTGTCTGGCAGGACAGAAACAACATAGCAATGACTCATAACCCTTGTCATCCAAAATCCACTTATTATATACAAATTCATAAAACCTGAAACAGAAGGTAGGCCTTCATGTGAAACTAAGAATCATCTGAAACGTGGTTAGTCAAGAGACAGATGCCTCTGATTAAACATGAATGTTAATTTTGCTTAGTGAGTACTGTGACAAGATGGCGTTCAAGGAGGGAATACATATTTGGAATCTAATACAATAATTAGTTCTTTAACTTCATATTAATCTTTGTGCCAGGCACTTAGAACTATAAAATACTTTGTTCATGGCACAAGCAGACCAGGCTCTGTAAGACCTGACCTTCCCTACCTCTTTATTAAAAGAAAAAACAACAACACGCTCAGATAAAACTTGTGCTTCTGAAAGATCTGCAGTATATAGCTAAATTTTCAAAACATAGCTAGTGCTAACATGCAGAAAGAAACATGCATTACAGTACTGCAAGAAGGTAAGGAAATGACAATTTAGCAGGACTTGGGATCGGTTCTAGAAATACTGGTGTGAATACACTGGTTGCTATGATTGCCATTAGAACCAGAGAAATTGTGTGCATAAGTTCCATGCATACTTCTTATTTAAACATACATGTTTAAATAGCTGGAAGATATGGCCATTTGTGTACACTGTTGGGCTTGACAGGCAGCACAGGCTGCACTGGCTGGAAAGGACTGTTTTCCTTTAAGTACAGAGGCACACCCAGTTTCAACTCTGTGTCACCTTCAGACAGTGTGGCTCATCTTAAAAGTTCAAACCACTACTCTGTAAATCATATTTATGTTAATTTTGAATACTTACTGCCATTACTCACTGTTTGGCAAACAGTCATGATTTTTGTGTTCATCATGACTGGACTTCTGGCATGAAACATGTAGAAATGCTGTTTGGGAAAGGGATCTTCTACATGGAGGAAGACAAAACTAAGCACTTGCTTGGACCTGTTTGCTAAATAACTTTTAAGTACACAGAATTTGTGCTTTATGCAAGGGGTATCTTGCCCAGTCTTTCTTGAGGGTTTATTTCAGATACTGGTTATTTTTACTATCCTCTACACAGACTTCTACCCATTGGTTTTATGCCAGCTTGATTACAATAAAGAGTTTAAGCCTGCAAATGAATACAAATTAGCTGAGTGTCCTCACCTCTCTGTACAGGACATGTAAAAAGCAGCATTTTCCAAAAAGTAAAATACTAATTCCTTACAGGCTTTGTGAAGTTAATGGGAGCCATATGCTTGCAACAGTTGAGGGTATCCTGAAAACAGACTCCTCTATCCATAAGAAGCCTCTTACCAAAATTGTCACAGGCACACTGGAGGTTATACAGATACCTTGGCCTGTCAGTGCCTTGTCCTCTTCGGGCCCAGGGCTGGTTTTCCTTCCTACAGAGAATAGTGCCTGGGGACCTGAAATGCAGGGAAACACCTCTTACACTTTTTCTCTTTGCAGAGAGTTTCAGATCACTGCAGTTTTGTACTTGTTCAGTGGGAGCTTGATCAAAAGTTTATTAAAATGAAGAGATCACTTCTATGAGCTTCATGGGCTTGGGAATCAGGCTGTTGATCTTCCTGAGGAATTTCTCAGAAGGGAAGCTGTAAAGAAGTATTTGAATGATGTCATCAAACATGTTTGGCACACAGAAAGGGCCAGGGAGTTCTAAGAGGAAGCTGCAGCTTTATAGAAAAAAATGAAGGGCAAGGCAAGGATACATTTAGAAGAATGCTTGAACTGATTGGTCAAGAAAGAAGTTGGAAGGAAATACCTGTGCATAGAGATAACAGGTCTGAGATGAGAAATAAATACTCAAAATGAATGCAAGAGCAAGAGGAAATAATGGGTGAGGTTCAAATGAAAAATGGCATGGGTAGAATGGAAGGTGATAAGACTTTGAATATCAGTAGTAGAAAAGATTATACGACACACAATGAAGGAAAAGCAAAGTGGGGAAGAACAGCTGCATCCCAGAAAAAGAACCAGACTAAGAAGAGAAAGCAAGTTGTGGCTACAAGACCACATTGGACACTAAAGCGTGTCTTGCTTATGTCTTTGTGTATAATTGTGTGTAAAGGAGCATAAAGTATTTGGTAGTTAAAGGACTACTTTTATTCTGAGATGAATGAATGAGTTTGCTGCCTGTGTGTATTCCCTCCAGTAAAAAGTTCATCCTCTGTGTGTGTTGTGGTTTGACTCTGGCCAAATGCCCACAGAAGTTATTTGCTCTCTTGCTCTCAGCTGGGCAGAGAAAAGGGGAAAAAAAAAAAAAAAGAAATTAATGAAGAGCTAATGAGTTGAGATGAGGACTGGGAGAAAACATTCCAAGGGCAAAACAGGTTCAAATTTAAAGGTATAAAATAAATTTATTATTGACAGAGTCAGAGGAGGATAATGAGAAATAAAATAAGCCTTTAAAACACCTTTTTCACCTGCAGCCCCTCCCTCCTTTTCACTGCCAGCGCAGGGAGACAGGGTGTGGGGGTTTTGGTCAGTTCATCCCTTGAGATCTTCTGTTTGCTCAGGGAGAGGAGTCTTTGCTCGGCTGTGCTGTGGGGTCCCTCCCAAGGCCAGACAGTCATCCCAAAACTGCTGTGGCATGGGTCATCATCCACAGGGTGCAGCTCTCTGAGGAGAGGCTGCTCCAGTTTGGAATCAAGGGCCCTCTCTCTCTATTCGGGTCTCCCACTGCATCCCAGCTCTCTCTGGCATCCACCCGCTCCACTGTGAGCACTTTTCCCACGGGCTGTGAGTGGATCCCTGCATCCCCTGTGGATTTCATGCATTCTAAGGGTTTGTTTCACCTTGGGCCTCCCCAGGGCTTGCAGAGGAATCTCAGCTCCGACGCTTGGAGCACCTCCTGCCCTCTCCTTCCCACCGGCCTTGGTGCTGCCACGTTCTTTTCCCTTGCTCCCTCCTCTCCTCTGACTAGAACAGAAACTGCTGCTCGTGGGTGCCATTGCCAACAAGTCCCACTAATTCAAAGACTCTTGCAGGATCCCACAGTGCTAAAAGGTTGATTTAATCAAGGTTCCTCATCAGATGATTGCTCGCCATGTTTCCGCAGCCGGCCGGGCGGCCCTGCCAGTGCTGCTCGGGCAGTGGCGGCTGCAGCGGTGCTGGAATTATTTAACACCTCTCCTTAAGTGGGACACCGGGAAGGAAAAGCCAGCCCTGCCCTTCTGCCCGTGGCATGGCTAACCAGGGGCCGCCAGGCTGGCACAGCTCGCTGTGGCACCTTGCCATCCCTGGAAAAAACCGCGTGTGCGCCATTTGATTTTCTTCTTAAGTGTGTCATCACAGAGGCTATAGCAGCTTCTCTAACTGGGCCAGCAGCGTGTCCATCCTCAGAGCCAGCAAAGATTGGCTCTGTCAGACGTGGTGGAAGCTTCCAGCAGCTTCTCACAGAATCTGCCCCCTCCCCACTGCTAAAAATCTAGGTGGTACCAGATCATATGTGAGGTGCCAAGCTTGCTGCGAGAGCTTTGTCAATGAAGAGAGCCATGGGCTTGTGCTGTGAGTGGTGTTTCAATGCAGTAATTCAGTGTGGTGTGTTTTCTGAAGTCACCTGGCAAATGGTGCTTCTCAAGATGTTTGCACAAGCTTCTTGTCATTTTACCTATTTATTACAAATTCTTTAAACTAGATATGTAAAATTAACGTTATTGGGCTGTGTGCCTTCTCAGTTGAGCTAGAGTTTGATAAGCTCATTTGTTGTCAAGTCAATTTGCTTTCATTTGACAACACTAACAAGAACTAAACTACAAATACATCATCAGAATTTCATGTTCTATTTAAATACTTTTGTTTTGCTGGTATGTCATTCCTTGACCACTCATAATTAGAGCTTGTTAATAGACTTCTAAATGCTCTTATAACAAAATCAAATTTTTCTAGTCAAAACTAAGAGGGAGAGGTCCAAAACAGTGCATAATTTAGAGGCTGGAGTAGTTGAAAGAAGATTTAGAGAGGTCTGAACCTCCCTCTTGTGTAGTGACACAGTAGTACCCTGATAAGCTTTGTAATGATACCCAGTGAGGCCACTAAAAAGGACATTCTTCATTTAAGGGTAAGCCTTAAAACAGTGATTTTATAGGCTTTGGAATTATTAGTTAAGGCTAATGGTTAACCAGCAAGGATGTGCTGGTGGACTCTGAGTGTTGAGATTCAAAGGCATTTGTGCTTTTTTAAAAGGGGTGGCAGGGGCAAAGAATAAATTGTGGAAGGGAGATTTCTAACATATTTTAAAAAGGTGTTAACATTGGGTTTCCCTGAAACAACAAAAAAAGACAAACATGCAGTTCTATTCATCTGTAGCAGTTTTAGCTTATCAGTGCTCAGAATACAATGGCTCAGTCCTGCTCAAACACAGGTTTTAGCAGTTTGAGTCTTGTACTTGTGTAAGATATGCGTTCTTGTGAATTCTGGATTTCACACTTTACTTTTTAAGAGCTTAAATTGATAAGAGTCAGAAGGTATAATTATTTTACCCTGTTAAGCTCTACTTTGGTAAATTTGACATGTGAAGACGGGAGCCTAAGGAAGGAGGCATAGGAATTGTACTGAAGGTCTGAGCCACCAGAAGGAAAGATCAGAGATCCTAAAACTGGGAGCAGTTTTTAAGCCCCAAATTATGAGCACCACAGTCTGTTTTGGACAGAGCTGTATTTCAAGGCTGCATATATCCCAGTATGGAACTCTGATATTTTGCAAGGGTTAAGCAGAAGCTTTGGGAGTTGCTGTCTTGACATACACTGTTTTCATAAAATCCTAGAAACTTACTAACATTCTGGCAAATTTGGTTGCATTTGCAAAATATCTGGAAAATATTTTTAGGAGAGACTGACTCACATGTGTAGTTAAGATTTAAAACAAGTATTTTTTCTGGATTTTGATGTTAAAATGTACTGTGGTCATGGTCTCTCTTGGTCTTAACAATCAAATTTGAGACAAGAAATACTGTCATTGATATCAAGGTAGCTAATTTGTATTCATACAGAACCTATGCTATTAAAGTTCATTTAAATTCAATGTTAGTCACTCTTAAGTTTCTTCCAACAGCAACAAAAAACTTGTTTTCTTAATTCTAGGGATGTAATCCTCTTGCTGAGACTGGACGAAGCAAACTGCAAAATCAAAGAGCTGTTCTAAACCAACAGATTTTAAGAGCAGTGAGAATGAGAGCTGGTGCTGAAAATCTTTTAAGGTATGTGTCATGCTTACTTATTTTTCTTGCCCAAGCAACAGCTGTTTAATTTTCTTTTAATTTTGTAGAAGTCTCTTAGCTATTGTATTTTCTCCTTTTTTTTTTTTTCCCAAACATGCTGCATCTCTTACTGTAGAATGATTTGTGAAGCTCTCTGAATTTTTTTAAGCTGTAGATCTACAGTCATTACTTGCTGTCAAGTGCACTTTCAGTACTGCTATGTTGTAGTAAATGAGCTGAATCTTAGACTTTCTTAGGTTGATCTCTTTTTTCAGCTTTATTGCCAATGATAATGGCAGGTGAACCTTGCTGAATATTGAAATGAGTCCCTTTTACTCCTCAAATCAGATAAAGGTATTGCCACTATGCTGTTGGCTTTTCCAAGATCCTTTAGTTCTGTGCTGCACAGTAGAAAGGACCATCCACTGCCTTCTGTACTCCATGTAGTAATGAGATAGGAGTAGCAGGGTAGCAAACATGTAATTTGAGCTGGGTTACCACCAGTTGCCACCAAATTCTCCTACAGTTTGAGATAACCTCATCTATTACATTTTCTTTTAGGGTATGTTTTCCTATGTGGCTGTTCCCATAGGAATAGCCTTATGTTGACCCTGTCTTAAGGCTGTTACATCCTGTGATTAACTGTTTGGCAAACAGCCTGTAGATTTCCAATCTTACACAGAAGAACTGAAAATTATCCCAATTCTTATCTGCAGTAGTTTTCTGTAGTGTCAGTTTCTCTGCAACTGGAGCAACAATGGGTCTTCAAAAACTGAACCTAGTAAATTTACTTAAAGAAGTGAAAATGCTTGGATAAATTAAATTTTCTTAAACTTGTCATTAATCATTAGGTTGCCTATTGTCTGTTACCTGCTTTTTTATCTCCAGTCTTGCAAAAGATGTGACAAGTTGAAAACTTAGGTAATTTTAGCCTCTGTGACTGACTTAAGTTTGTTTTGTTTTCCTTTAATTGACTTAAGGAGTGAGATTAGAATTTTACTTCTTTTTGTATGGTTAGCAAAATTGTTATACCTTCTTTTGAAACAGAATGCTTCATTCAGTTAATGTTTCTGCTTGTTGATTCAGGGGTGTTTTGGAAGGGCTAAAGAGATGAGTAATATCTAATGTGAGAACTGGTAATGCTTAACCCAGATATCCTAAAGTTCAGTTTCTGATGCTAGTATTAACTGCTGAAATACTGAAGTTGCTATTTACAGGAGTGGGAACTAAATCTATTTAAGAGTAGAGGAACAGACTTATTTTTAAGATTTTAGAACTCTAAAATGAATTTACACCTGTTGAACTACTAAAACTTGCTAGTTCTTTGAAAGAAGCAATTTTAAAAGTAACCTGACCACTAGACAGTTCAAATGACTGGTTTTATCTGCAACCTCCCAAAGAAAAATGTAAACAAGCTTTGTGTTTGCAGATTCTATTTGAATTTCATCAAGCTCTAAAAGAAACAAACCAATTGCTGTCCACAAGAAACCTCCTGGAGTAGGATTTAAGAAAAAACTGGAAATGCAGGTTTCTTTACTTTTGATTGAAAGCAAGCACTAGGCTTGAAGCACAGCAAAGATTTTTGTTCTTAGAATTTCTAAAAGTTGCACTCACCTTTTTATTGTCTTTTGCTCTGGAAGTTGAGTTAAAATTAAATTCCATGTAGAGTTATGTGAATCTTGACAATATCACATTACCCCCACTGGTTGTTAATAAAAGGGATGTCTACAGTGTAAAAAACATGAAATGGTAATCAAATTAAAGTGACATGGGTGTTCATAGCAATAGAGCAAATAGAGAAGTCAATCTGGATGGAACTTTAGGGTTTCAGGTAGAATCCCTCCTGTGGAGGATGGTAAGCTAGACCAAACATGGAGCCTTAATATATCATAATTAAAGTTCTTGTAGCATCAAAACTTGCCCATTTATCTGTGTAGTGCTGCCTTTATCAAGGAAGATCCACCTCACCATTTCTTTGTATCCAGTTTGGCTTATGAAGACAACAGATGTTAACATTGCTTAATTTAAACAATCCAAGGTATTCAATAAAGTACAGCTTAGAAAAGTCATGGATATCTCAATTATAATATGAAAAACTCAGAATTTTAGTCTTGGAATAATTAGTTCTTCATCAAGGTGCTCCATAAAACTGGAGAACTGCTCCAAGTGGAGCCTAGATTTATGAGATGGTTGTTTATAAATATTTATGAAGGTGAATTTTGACTTAAAGGTAAATGTAAAATGCTGCAAATTTAAGTTTGTTATTGTCTTAAGATTCAGACTCTAATATCTTAACCATGGATACCTTTTATCTTAAACTCATACATGTGGATTTATGGATACAGATGATTTAAGTATCTTGAAAAGTGTAATATTGTAATAAAATTGTCAGTATGGAGAATCAGGTTAGAAATTTGTGATATAAATATTGTGTTATATATATTGTGATATAAATACACAAATAAGTAATCACACAGAAATGCTCAGGGGGGTTAAATACTAACATCCATTGTGCTTGCAGTTCAAAGTGTTGCCATTTAAATACATAAATGGCAAAGGAAACAAGCAAACAAAATTGTATTTACATCCAACAAAATCAAATTGTAGAGAAAACTGTCATGTATTTAAAAGATCTGATTGAAAGTTACTTCTTTCTGTAATAACTTTTGGGATAATTTTCTTTTATCCTCAAGATCAGAAGTCTCAAGAGCTCTTTATTCAATTTATAAGGTGGGGAAGTCTTTGTTGTTGAAGAATGTCTCCTGACTCCTCCAACTTCCATGCACCTATCTTCTTTGATTGGAAAAAAAAACCCACATAATCTGAAAATAGGATAGTTATTTAGTTTAAGATGCTTTAATTTTGTTGATTAATGCATTTGAAAGTAAGCTTGACCCTTAATCATACACAGAAAATTGTGCACATAGGAAATCTGTGGCTGCATGCTGTTATCAGGAAACTATCCCAGGCACTCTCTTGACAGAAAAACCTAATAAATTCTGAAACATGAGGTCTTGTATCATCTCTTGAGGAGATAAAAAGAAATCTTAAAAATGCTAAGAATGCTTGCATTGAAGGTTGAAGGGGGTCAACCAAGCTTGGAGAAAACCTTTTCCTCAGCAATAAAAAACTGTTATGTCTTTGCAGAGCAACCACCAACAACAAAGTACGAGAGCAGGTACTACTGGAACTGAGTTTCGTAAACTCAGACCTGCAGATCTTAAAGGAAGAATTGGAAGGACTTAATATCTCAGTAGAAGTTTATCAAAATGCAGAGTAAGTATAAAGCTAAGTTATTCAATTATTAACAGATCTTCTGTTTACCCTTGAAAACAAAATTGTTTCTAGGTGAGTGTGAATGTTGGACACTAATCATGTGAAAGAACAGAGAGAGTTTGATAGGAAGAGAACATATTTGATGGTAGATTTGTTGACTAAGCATTAGCCTGCATATTTGTCCTTCTCTTGGGAAATGCCACTAATCCTTGGATATGAAGTTCCTTTGAAGAGTATTGTGAGAATTGAAAGCTCTTGGGGCTATGCTGCAAACAGCTGGCACTTGCCACAGTTTCCAGTACTGGGGTGGCTAATGGGCTCAGTGCACTCTGCAGTGAACAAACTTAGCCATACAGTAATATCTTCTCAAATGTGGTGCATGCAACAGTCCCCTCTTTAGATGGAGAGCAGAAACACAATGCTGGTTTGATGTTTGGAGCAGACTAGGTAATCTTGAATGTGTGCCCTTCAGTGACACAGAAAAACACAAATTCTTTGGCTAAAATAGAGGAATTTTTAGTAGATGAATTTGGATTTTTTCCAAGACATTTTTCTCCACTTTGAAGTGCACATTAATTTTTAAATTGCAATGGATTCCTCAAAGATAAAACTTCAAAACTAAGGAGTATTCATTGCCTGCATACTGAAATTATTTCTGTATCAGTTATATGTCTTGTTGCACCTGAAACTAAATATTTACAATTTGATTAGCAGCAGCTCAAGGTACAAACTGAAATGCTTCATGTGATGGGGGTACAATTTTGGGTCCCTCTTAGCACTGTTGTCAGTTAGGTGTTAAACTTCCAGGTGGGTTACAAGGAATTCTTAATGTAAAAGGATGAAGCACATTTCCAGAGGTAACTTCCAACTGAATGCTGACTTGATGCAGAATATCTATGTTGTAGTTTTCTCAAACAGTAACTTGTGCTAAACTTCTTACCCTCCACTCCCATGGCAAACTCTTTGATGCAGAAATATTTTGGGGTTTTTTGGTTGGTCTTTTTTTAAGATTTGAGTTTCTTTTTAAAGATTTTACTGGTCTTCATAGATGCATGTAGTCACAGAGAGCAGTTACAGCTGTGGAAACGAGAGCAGGGCTCCACAAGTACCAATTCTTGTTCTAGCTAAAGAATACTAAAAATATTTGGATTCTCACTGAAGGATGGGCAGTAGGTCAGACAGGATGGGCAGACAGAAGCCTTGAGGCTGGACAGCAGTATGCTTGTTATTCTCTCCTGATCCTGCTTTTCCAATCTATTTTGAATGGTGTTTTGCCTTTCTGATGCTTTTCATTCTAAGCTCTAAATGCTTTTTATGCTTCAGCAGCTAAAATAATTAATTTCCCTGTAACTGCTCTCCAGCCTTTAACAGCAAGTAGCTATTAATAGTTGTTCTTTGACTATTGTGCATACAGTTGTCACCATAAGGTCACACCCATGGTTTACTGTATTAGCCTGTATTGTGTTAAAACAATCTGAAGGGTTGGCCCTCCTGGTACTTGCACACATCTCAGCTGGATGGAGAAGTGTGATGCTATTTTTAGTTATTTTTAGTCAGTTCTGGAAATCCAGGATCACCTCCCTAACTTTCAATACTCTCATGATGTTGGCTCCATGGGTGTGGCACCTTATCTGTGGCAAAAAAAATTAATTTCCTTTGAATGACCAATGCTGACGTCTACAGGGACTGTGGATGGTACTAGAATGGATTAAATCAGTAAGTTAGGATTTCTTTTCCATGTATGTCACTTCTTTTTGAGGAAAAAGTCTTGATACAATCTGTAGTAAATGTGTTGAGGTTTCTTCTAAAAGGCTCATCAGAAATCAGATCATTTGCACCACTTGAAATGGTGTTTTAGCTCTGGATCCTGGAAGTTCTTTTCAAGATAGCAGAGCCACTTCCTGGATCATGAAGGACTCTTCCTCTGCTTAGGAAGCTGCCTTCCTCCTGCCACCCTCTCAAGATGGAATTTTCACCAGTAAGAAAGCTGGTTTTGCTGACAAGACCATAAATGAATGTGGGATTTTGTAGTTGGTAATGGAATGCTCTAAACAATGATTAGACAGTCAAAAAGTTGTTTTCAGGAAAAATGAAAATATTAGATGAACTTTATAATTGCTTGATATTGATCTGTTAAATCTACACAACAAACTATGTATCTGGAAGCAATTCTGATATTTTTTTTAAGTCAGTTCTCATCCTTATTGCTCTTTGTTATTCTAGAGGTTAACACCTAGCATTGTCTGGAAACTAAGTAGTTCTTGGACCTCCTGCTTCTGGACCTTTCACTGTGAAAGCTGATATACTTTGGCCCTGCTTCTCTTGTGTTACAGACATAGCTACTCCACACCAAACGATGGGTAGCATGTAAAATACTGATTATAACTACTGATACTTATCATGGCTCTTACTGTGGCAGATCTCCTAGCACCTGTGGAGCTAAATTGCAGTAAGGCACCTTTGAGAGTCTCCTTTTCTTTGCCTGAAGGAAAAATAGGCTTACATGAAAGAAAAAAACATGCGGGCAAGTAGCTTTCTTCACTCTCTTCTTGAGGAGTATGGGCCATTAGGCAGATTTTCTTGTGCAGCAGGAAGCTGTATACTTTTCTCTTTACCCCATCAGTGTATGAACTTCTGTCATCAAATAACACAAAAGTCACTATAACAGAAGCAGAAAAAAAAAATCTGAATCTTTTTGCTTTTTTTTTTCCATAGAGAGACTTTCAGTATTCCCTTGGTACCTCTTGGCCTAAAGGAAACCAAAGATGTAGACTTTACACTCCCCCTCAAGGTAAATTTTACATGCACATTTCAGAATAAATAGTTAAAAGAAATAACTTCCATTTCAGATTTGTTTACGGAAACAGAAGTAATTTAGGTACAAATTAATTTTTGTTTTGCCCTAAAATCAAGATCATGACATGTTAAAAATTAACTACCAATTATTTGGGTCATTGCTCCTACCTAATTAGGACAAGAAGTCCAAAAATGTTATAAGAAATTCCTCTTTGAAGACTAGAGTTAAACCAAAGAATAAAAATTCCTTCCATGGTTTTGTTTCTAATAAGAGTATTGATTACTGATATAAGGGTGAAAGGAGGTATTAATGAAGGTTTTACTCAGCATAATGTAGTGCTACACCAACTTACACTAACCAAGATAGCTCAGTAGGGAAGCAGTGTTGCAGCATTAACACTGCTTGTTTGTTGACTAATATACTTTGCTGGCTTCTTGAGCCATCTTCTGTATTTTCTGAACTTCTTTGTGTTGTGCAATATAAATCTTCGTTTCAGGGTAAACCATCTTGTATCACTGTAGCATTTGTCTCTGTTTTTACTTCTGTGGGTTAAATTCCATGGTCAGATCGTGGTACCACTTCATGTCATTGCAGCTTTGTTATTTTAAGTGGAATTGCCCTAGTATAGCTCACAAGAAGTTGGAAATCTCTTTCTGTTAAGTTTTTATGGTCACTTGATCCCCTTGTCATTTTAGATAACAGGGTTCCTTTGTCCCTGTCAAAACCACTAAGTGTTATTGTTTTAAAATCAATTGGAGCTAATGTAGGAGATGCTTGGTTCCTTTACATCACAGTGAAATTTGTCTAAGATATCAAATCATAATTCTACTGTCTTATTGTAGTCTCACTGCTATATGTTACTGTACTATTGACTAAAAGGGAGTAGACACTGTTCAGATCACAACTGAATCAATTTCATACTGTTTGTAACTGCAGAAAAAATAGGCTAATTTTAGATATTCCATTTTTTTACCTTTTTTTTAGGACTTTATTCTGGAACATTACAGTCAAGACAGTTCAGAGTATGAAGATGAAATAGCAGATCTCATGGATCTGAGACAAGTAAGTTCAAGTATGGAATGAAAATATGACATTTTTTACTTAGAGCTTACTATATTCTTATTAATTTCATTTCTGAGACATGAATGGTGCATGAATCTCCATTGTCCAAGAGCTTTACAGTCTGAGTAAAGAAAAAGCGAAGAAACAGATGAAGTTACACAAAATTATTGAGCTATTGGTGTAACTTTGTAAATCTCATTAATCCAAGACTTGTCTATTATTTTTTAATTTATATATATTTTTTTTTTTATTTTAAGTATTTTAAGTTTAGCAGGATTAATCTGGTAAAATATTGTAGTAGAATGGTGGGTATTTCTAACTATTGTTTGTTTCCTGCACTATGCTAAAAACATAAGCCTTCTCTGTAGCTTTCATAAAATACCTACAATCTTTTGTTTAATAAACTTTGAGACTTGCCAAACAGATTCTGTTTGCTTTTTTAAGGGTTATGTGCTGCTTGTGTGCAGCTGAAAAACTTTTGGCATGAATCCATATGTCTTTAAGCTTACTGTTCTCAGATTCCACACATTTCTATGATATGCAGAAGGCCAAAGGAAGCAGAGCTTTATCTTTGGGGTTTCAGTATTCATGCTGTAACTCAACAGAATGCACTTCATTTTACTCTTGTATTCAAGGCCTGCCGCACTCCTAGCCGAGATGAAGCTGGCATTGAGATGTTGATAAGCTATTTCCTGCAACTTGGTTATGTAGAAAACAGATTTTTCCCACCCACCAGGCACATTGGAGTTTTATTTACATGGTAAGTGTGTAGTTCATGTTTCTCTTTGGTACTTTTTTTTTTTCTCCCCAGAACATTGGTTAATCATGAACTGTTTTTTAATCTGAAGTATGTCAGTGTGTGCCTCCTCTTGAATCCCTGCAGTGTGTGTTGACAATTTTTTTTTATTATGTTTTTATTTTTTTTTTTAGTTAAGGGGAAACCTGAACACAATACACCCTTTACATGCTTAGTGTGAAACCATTGGCTAGATTATGATTTGGGCTACAGGTTAGCACAAGGCAGAAAGAGAGAAAATAATCTTCATTTTGGACAGCTACAGATGTTTCCAAATTCTGAACCTAGGTGTACAAAATGAGGACAAGCAATGGGGTCAGACCTTAATTCCACTCCTTCAATTTGTTAAGACCACTTGGGCCAGAAGAGAGAAAGGAGCGACTTAACTTTTTGTAAGAGAGTATTTACTACATCTGTGAGCAAAATTTGACTCTGAATTCAAAATTTTTATGATGAAAAAAGATGACTACCATGTAGCCAAGAGGAACTGGTGAATTTCTAGCCAGAACTACAAATAGAAACTTTAAACACCAGCAGTAGAGGATCTGACCATGCTAGTGGTAGACCTTTGGCAACATCTAAGAGAACATAGCAGCACATATGGATACTTCCCCAGTGTGCTCTTCACCTCTGATGTTTTATGAGCACTTCTGAGTTGTAAAACCTGCTGAAAACTGTCTCTAATTAAGCTGTTCCCTGGCTTGCTTTAATTATGTGGATTGTCCTTGCGGAACATAACAGTGTTTCTGTTCACCTTCATTTTCACTGTAGCAGAACAGTTAAGAATTCCACTCATTCAGAAAAACAATGAAAGTACTTGTTTTTTCAAAGGACTCTGCTAATCTTAACACTTCTAATGTTTGTTCCCCAAGGTATGATTCCTTCACTGGTGTCCCAGTGTGTCAGCAAAATCTGTTGCTTGAAAAAGCTAGTGTTTTATTCAACATTGGAGCTCTCTACACACAGATTGGAACAAGATGCAATCGTCAGACCCAGGCTGGACTTGAAAATGCTGTTGATGCTTTTCAGAAAGCTGCAGGTACACATCTTAAAATACTGGAAAGCTCTTCACATAAATGTCCCCAATCTCATTCTGATGTTGTACAGATTTCTGCGTTTCCTACTGGCCTGATGACACAAAAAATGAATAGGGACATTCAAGAGGCCTAGTGAAGAGCTCAGGTGAAGCTTTAATTCCAAACCTGGAACTGCTGTCTGAACATGCAGATAAGACAGTGAATACTGTGGTTAATGATTACTGAACTGCAGTTCAGAGGTCAGAATTATAGCACTAACATTAACTGCTTCATTCCTTGTTTCACTGCCATAACTGCTTTTACCTCAGTGATAGCACAATGGTGTCAAATCTGTACAGCAGCCAATTGACAGGTTTGATAAAAACCCTGTAAGCCTAGTTTTCCATATGAGTCTTAAAAATTAATCTTGCTTTTTCCTCTGGTGAAAGTTTCAATTCACTGGAAGTTGACTACCTGTTTTCCATACATTCCAAAGGCAAACATGTTCAAAATAATCACTCTCTTTCCCAAGCAAGGAGAAATAGAAATTGTAATAAAGGAAATACTATCTCTTGAACTAACATGTTATAAAAACTTTTGTTTTCATTGGGGGCTTTTAAATAGATTTTCTAGTTTGTTTTGTAAGTATCATCTGTGCTACACATAATATTTAAAGACATGTCCTTTGTAATTAAAATGTACTATAAGATTTATTTCTGCACTAACATCTGTGACTATTGGTTTGCACTGTATGGGTAGCTTTATCAGCTAAAAGCTGTGGAGCACAGAGTTGAATTTTCATAAATCCCCTCCTTTGAATACACAGCTATCAAAAAAATGTGTAGTATTTCTTCATGCTTATTTAAAATAAACAATTTCTTTTTCAACCTTTGTATTTCATCTTAAAGAAATTTCAATAGTTGGGAAATTCCTCCATTTTACTGCTGCTCCTTCCATTTTGCAAATAAAAAAAAAAAAAATCACTGCTTTTCACTTCAACATGTTTGCAGAATAGAATTAATGCAAAACTGGAAAGGTGTTATTTGCTACCACAGTTACCTTTGCAGGGCCCCAAAGCAACATGCTCAGGAAGCATTTTATTGTACCTGTGCATGGTGCAGTAACACTTGATTATGTTGGCACAGGCGTGATACAGTCTGTATTAACTGTTTCCCAGTGCTGAATTGAAGATGTTGCACAGAATATATCCTCAACATAAGCAGAAATATGTTGAGAACAAAAAACCCCATGTTTTTTTCCTCCTGTACTTTTAGTTCCTTTCAGTAGAGCACCCTATCAGTACTTGGGATATGCCTAGTAAATTTGGGATTAATTTTTTTAGTGAAAAAAAAAAAAAAAGCTAGGGAAAACCATGTTTCAAATTTGATTAATGGCATATTAAAAATTCAGCTACAAGTGTAACATGGAAAATCAAAAATCACAGACACCGTATAGTAGGAAAATACTACACAACATGGCCAGAACTGAGTGTAGTGGCAAGAAGTAAGATCACAGAAGCTGGAATACTTAACAGGCAGAGGTCTGACTGTTACACTTCTGCAGGACTGTCAGCATTAGCAAGCTAGGTGAACTCACTAAACCAGTTGGATGACATGCCTGCTGAAGCTTCCATCCATGAAACTGTTCCTTAGTATTGCACTACAATTAGTGTTTGTTCTAAATTTGATCTATGATAGAAATTACTAATATTTTAGTGGAACCAAATGTCTAGAGAAGAATCTTTGTTTTTACCCTGTTAAATATATTTATATTTATATATGTATAAATAGAAGTTCTTGTTTACAGGCATGGAATGGAGCTTTCATTGGGACACACAATGCACTTAGCAGCCTCTGAAGATTAATATTTAATTAAGTTAATATGTTTGTGTCTTTTCCTTCTATCCAGAGGTTCTACTACTGTCATCTCCTTACAGCTGTGCAGATTTTTCTCTTTTCTGTCCCCTGTATAAGCCACAGCCTGCCACCCCCACATATAAGTCACATTCAGTTCAGCCCAGTCTTATGGTCAATCACAAGAATTTTACAAGCAAATCTGAAGGCAGTGCCCTCAAAACTTGCAGTTTCTGTTGCTCCTCTGAAGTGTGATTTTGACAGCTGTACTTGGGGATGGTTGATGGCAATGCAAAGCAAAACCTGTAGGTCAGTCTTGTGCACCAAGAATTCCTTCAGATTGTTGTAGTGCAAAAGTAGAAAATATCCTTTAAATCCTAATCATTATGGTACATACTAAAATTAAGTTCACTTGTTTATCTTTGTAATGCTGACAAAACCATTTTGTAATTGCAGGAGTTCTAAGCTACTTAAAGGAGACCTTTACTCACACACCAAGTTATGATATGAGCCCAGCTATGCTGAATGTACTAGTAAAAATGATGCTTGCACAAGCTCGAGAGTGTGTTTTTGAGCAGATTGGTCTTTCTGGAATACGCAATGAGTTTTTCACACTAGTAAAAATGACACAGGAAGTTGCCAAGGTAAAATATGGAACTTTAAATCTAGTCATTAAAATAACTGTTTACAGTGCTGTGTTACTACCTACAGCTTTTAGTAATAGTAACTGGATTTATTAAGTTTAAATGTTAACAACCATTACTGGAAACCAAAAATAGCATGGTGCAGCTCACAAACTACAGTGAAAGGCACAGCCTTTCAGAAGATTAAAATGTGAAGAGATGAAGTTTAAATATTATTTTAGAGTTGTTACAATGTGAATTTCATTCATAACTCATGGAGATTAACAGAAATAGGCAGTGAATTTGCTGAAGGTTTCTTACAAGCTATTTGTGTTGTCTTTCAAAAAGTACAGATTTCATCCACAGACCTACATATAAAAGTCCAGGGGTTGTTTGTGTGATTCCCTGTTAAGTATTGGACACAATCTGTCTTGCTTCCCAGCTGCTGAGGGGTATGCAAACTTAAAAAGCTTAATCTAAAATAATAGCTAAATTGTAAGTGAGGGAAGGACCTGAACAAACAGAGTCAAATTGGGTTCCTGCAGAGCTGTCTTGGGACTTCCCAGAGAATGGTGGGATAGGCTTGGCCCAGAAGGTAGTGTTAATACTTGATTGAGGTATGTACCAAAAAATAAGTATGCCATGAAGATATTCCTGTGCCTTCTCAGTCATTTCAGAGTAGCAGATACATAAGTGGTTCCATACTAGAAAAAGAGGCAGAGCCCTTCATACCAGCCCTGTGAAGCCACCATGTTTCTGTAGGATTGATCAGCTGCAGGGGAAAGATCTTTTTATTCTGTCAGTTGGAGTAGTTTGATCCATTAATGCAGCATTCACTGCTTGAAAAACGATTTTATTTCCTCTATATAAAGGATAATATCCCAGTTTTAATTAGACCACACAAACTTAAGGCTGTGTATGACTCCACAGTTTCAACATGTAGCACAAACCTACTGTTTGAATATACTTCACTCTTTTTTTCAACTGAATTAATGAGATATATTTGTAAATTAAGTCCTGTTTATTATATGGTGGTTTTAGTTAACTATGAAGCCATATAGATTGACTGACTTAGCCCTTCTGTTCTCGTACAAAATTGATTTACCTTTCTTCTGAGGGAAAAAATCAGAGAAGACATTTCAAATTTTTTTCCAAACTTAATTCCAATCCATCCTAACAGTATTTTCCCTTCCTTTGATGTGATTATACATTAAATTATCTTAAGCCTGAATATGATATCCTTTACTTGAGTTCCTAATACCTCATATTAAATTCTCATACTCCGATTATTTGTTTTATTTTAGGTGGGAGAGGTTTACACGCTGGTTAACACTGCAATGAATCAGGAACCAGTAAAAGAGAATATTCCCTATTCCTGGTCTAAGCTGGCACAAATAAAGTCAGACCATTACAAAGCTCTGGCTCATTACTTCATTGCCACCATTCTGTGTGACCACGAATGTAAGAATCATACTTTTTGATATGTCTGTATAAATAAAAATAATGAACACACCAGCAGTTATAATTTGATCTGTGAATAAGCCTTGGAGCCAAGAACTTTGGTGCTTCAATATATGTTAAATTATGGTAATTTTCCCCACTCAGATATGAGGCCATACTCCCTTTGTCTCTTGAGAAAAATGTGAAAATTCAGTAAACTAACTTTCACAGAAACAGAAGAAAAGTTATATATCCATTATATGCCTCTAAATAGTTCAGATTTTATCAATATGTTTTGGCATGTATTACTTGCATATTGTAGATGATAAAACCAAAAACTTGAAATTTATTTATATACACATATACACGTTTATAAATATATATAGATATAAATTTATATCTTACATAAATATACATGTTATATAAATATACATATTTATATATATATATAAACACACAGTAAAAGATAAGTATTTATTGGGAGAGAATGTAGTAATAACTGCACAACAATACACCTAAAGGAGCAGGAGACCAAGAGATGTGTATGGTTTATGTTTTTTATCCATTGTTACAGTGCAGGCTGGTGATGACGAAGATCAGCAGGAGAAAGCCTTGTCCCAGCTCTATGACTACGTGCCTGAAGGGCTGATGGTTCTTGCTGTTTTAAAGGACAAAGTTCAGAGAAAACAATTAGGTAACTGCCAGTTTCACACAGCTACGAGCTACAATTTGAAAATGACGTTGCATTTATTGTCTGTGGATGACAAGCAGTGTTTTTTAATGTTTTCAGGGAAAGCCCATTTACGCAAAGCCATTGTTTACCACGAAGAAGCTCTGAGAGTCTGTGGGCTGTGCAAAAAGCTTCGGAACATTGAGGTTCTTCAGGAGGTTCTGACAGCTGCACATAAGCGTTCACTTCTCAAATATGCTCAGCAGGAGACAGAAGATGACTTTCTAAGTCTAATTCAGGCTCCAGATATACTCCGTAAGTGTACACAGCCAGAAATAAAGGATATCTTCCATGGGATGGGCCTTCAATTTCTATATATGAATACATGTATAATATGCTTCCATACAGAACATAAATAATTGTAGAGTTCAGATTCCTTACAAGTTTCCTCAATCACAGATCAATATATTTTGATCAATATATTTTGTTAGAACTGATTTACAGTATTTCTATCTCTAGCAATGCTGTTTTTTAGGGTAGGTAACAATGGTTAGAATCCAGCTTTTTTGGTGACTATCTAATGAGCTAAAAAAAATGGGGAAACTTGAAAAGTTAAAGTTATATGGGGGAAAACCAGAGTAACCATTTCTTGAGCACAACTCTTGTACTAGACTGGGTTGTTAACTCAATTTGACTGCTATTTTTTTTTTTTTTTACCTTAGTCCAGCTCATACAACTTTTTCCTCTTTGGATGCAGTAGGAAGCTATGAGTGCTGATTTTAAAAACTTCTCAAAGAAAAAGAAATTAAAGATGGGAATAGCATAACCTTTTTTAGATGGATTTTTTTTTTTTTTTTAAGTTTTCTGTGTGAGCTCTGAAGATACTTTTAAGGAAGTTCTGATATCTAACAAACTTCCACAAAAATTAATTTTTCCTCAGCCCAGTAAGAATTTAGAACAAATTCCTATCTAGCTTGGAATGCAAGAAAAATAAATTTTTATGTCTTTTAACTAATACTTGAAGTTAATTTTGTTTTCTTTTTATTTTAGCTAAAACAGAACATAAAATAGAAACAATTGCGCCTCAGTTTTCCAAGGTGAAAGTTAAAGACTTCTTTCATAAGCTGGTATGTAACAATGCTGACCAACCTCTGCCATTTTGATAGCAACTATAAATTCACTCTAACATGAGGGAAAGGACACAAGTATTTTAGCCTGAATAAATGATCCTGTAGTTATTGAGTTTTTTTCAGAAGCTATTGAAAAAATCACTCCTAGCTTTAGAGGTACAAATCAACTTGAGAGAAGCAAAGAATAAAATTGCCATTTCTATATGGCTTGCACAACATTCAGTCTTGAAAACCTTCATACAAGTCCCATGAAGTCTCAACAGATAATTGCACACAACTTAAAGAGGGGGAGAAATACCTGGTAGGTGGAGCCAGGCATACAGGACATGTGACTTGTGTGTGACACAGCCAGTCTTTCAGGTGGCTCTGTATGTCTTAGTGAGCAAAAGGAACTGGGAGTTATGGTTAGGATAAGAATTTGCAATGAATTGGTTTATCTCCTCTGAAAAACAGTAGTATAGGTCCTTACAGCCTATGCAGCCAAAAGGTTCTGCACAGCTTAACAGAGGTCCTGGAATAACTTGGTTGTTGCCTCTATCCCACTCTGTTTGAAGTATCAACTGAACAGTCAAGAAATGGGACTTTGCATTTCCAGGGAATTAGCTGGAAGTTAACCTGAGTAAAATCTACAATAGATGAGCTTAAAGCAGTGTAACTTACAAGACCAGAAATGCTTGCTTACAAGTGACAATAAACCCCAAGGTGCCTGCTGTTGTGTTACCCCCAGGGCCCACTGACAGTGTTCTCAGCCAAGCAGAGATGGACAGCTCCACGTACCATTTGCCTTCACCATGAAGCAGGAGAGCTTGGATTCAGTCTAAAAGGAGGCTCACCAGTGCAGGTTTATTGTCTTGATCCAGTTTGTTCTGCAGCAGTAAGTATATTGGTGTGATATTAACAATTTCTCTGCAGCCTTAAGCATTAAAATTTACCTTTAGCTTGTCCACACTCGTGCATGCAGTATTTATTGAGTTCTGTACATTAGTATAGTCAATTCATTTATCTGAATGCATTTCAAGTGTTTTTCATTTATGTGCTGTAGGTTGTTAAAGTGCCCATATCCCAAAGATCACATGAAACTAGGGTTGATTTCTTTCTCTGTTCATTCTTAATAGTTAACAAGTCACAAATAATAAAAGCAAATGTTACTTCCTGTCTTATTCAGGAAGTTAGAAGGGATAAGTGCTTTAAAAAGTAGCAACAAGAATAAGGATCAGGAAGGGAATGCAAAGTGTAGTGTCTGCCTAAGGAAAGAGGGGCAAGAATATTTTATTGGCTTATAATGTTCTTTCAGGGAAAATCCAAAGTGATAAAGCAACATGCAGTTATAAGCAGTTTACTTAGAGAAAAGGCAGAAGTAACCACAGAAGTACAAATAAAAATGAAGAAGAAGAATGAAACACTGCACAATTTGTCTTCTGAGGGACAATAGCATAGCAAAACCCAGGGTTCATTTACTTAAGGAGAAAAGTGAAAAGAACACAAAACCAGCCAACGTTTGAGTATAGCAGAATCACATCAATGGTAACTCAAGAGATTATTTGTGTACTTGAGAAAGTTGCACAGGTGTGGCTAGAGAATGGCTTTGTAGCATCTGAGAGTGAAATGCCTTTGGGGCAGATACTGTATGATGACAAAAACATTTTACATGTCTTTATAATTCCAAGTTATAACCTGTGCCAAATTTTTTGACAGTCAGCAGGCCTAAAAGAAGGTGACTACATTGTTTCTGTTGGTGGCATGGATTGCAAGTGGCTTGGTGTGAATGAGGTGCTGGAAAAATTGAGAAGTGTGGGAAAGCAACCCATGGAGCTTGAGGTTATCAGTTGCCAGGACACAGCAGCATCTTTGGTACGTAATGAGACAAGTATGTTTTGCAGATTTGATTTGCTAGAGTTTTTTCACTTGCCTGCCTTCAGTTCCTGATTAATGTTTACTTTCATGTAGTCAGATATCCACTCAACCTGTGAATATATAAAGTTTTCAGATGTGTGTTCAGTTTTAAACTATCTGTTTAAACCATTGTGACCTAGCGAGCTACAGTAGTCTGTCTGCATAGGAATGGTTGGGTGGTGGGATTTTTTGTAGTGGAGCTACTTAGATTAATTGCATGAAAAATTTCAAGACCTAGTTTATTTCCCCTAATTTGTCCCAGAGGATGAAGGCATTGCCCTGTTCAGCACTGGAAAAACCACAATGAAACAATAATGGAATTAAATAGAACATCCAACACCCTATGTTTATTTTCTATGTTATTCTAAATGATCTGTGATGTTTTGTATTAGATCATGGATTATTATATGTATTCTTATTTATTTTGGTGAACTTTTTAACTGTCTAGTCAGTTACTAAGCTACTATAGAATCTTTAGACTAAGGGAAAGTCATCACAAGATTAAAAAATACTAAGCTCTAAATAACTTACTAGTTGTGTGAAAGATCCTGTAGTTTAGCTAAATCCACTGTTTCATGCTTTTAACATTCCCTGGCAAGCTTAGACACTCAGACAGTGTTTCCTGAAAAACTATTAAGGTTCCCCTGCTGCTGTTAGGTTTTCTTGTTTTGTTAAAATTGGTTTTCCTTATAGAAAATAAGGAATTACACATCTGCCATTCGAAGTTGCAAGTGGAAAGAAAAGGCTAGAATATAACCAGATTGCTTCAGGGCAAAGCTAAGACAGAGAAGGTTGTGCCTTTCAGGTATCCCATGAGAATGTCACACTAGAGTTCTTAGAGTTGTGATGGAGATAAAACCTGTCCAAAAACAGCAAGACTCCACATCTGTGCAAGAACTACATCCTTGAGCTTTGTAGGGAGGTTATGTGTACATTAAATAGTTATGCTAGAAGGCAATAAATGTTTAACAACCCAAGAAAAGATTCCCAAATTCCTTTATGCTTTGCAGAGTATATCCTTGAGTATGTGCAAAATACCAGGATCACAACACTCAGAAGGGCCTTGTGCTCAGTTAGTAATGTCATTAGCACAGAAAGCTTGCTGCAGTCTGCCCTGGAAAACTATTTACACAGTAACCTTTTGTTATTGTCCAAATTTTGACCCATTTTTGATGACTGATTCTTACAATGCTTCTCTTTTTCCTACAGCATAGCAAGAGTGCAACTTACTCTATGGGAATGCAGAAGACATACTCCTTAATCTGTTTAGCCATGGACGAGGATAAAATTGATCAGAACAAGAAAGCCCCACTAAAACTCCCTTTTCTAAGTTGGGGAACTAAAAACAGACAGAAAGCTGCAAGTACACTCTGCCTTCCTTCAGCTGTGGCTGGAAGTTCTCAGACTAAGAAGAAGCTTTCTCCCTTCACACTCTTGAATACAGAAAGTTCATTGTATTGAGTCTTTCAGAAGTATCTGTTAATTTGACTTTTGTTTAAAATGTAGATAAAAATATTGATCAATTTTATCTTCATATGTGTATGTATAAACTCAGACAAACACTGTTTGCTGTGCATTGAGCCACTTATGGTCAGAACCTGGCAGAAACTGTAAAACTTAAGTATTTAAAGGTTAGAATGAAGAGGTTTGGGAGGTATGCAATAACAAGATGTAGATTATAGAATTGCTTACATGAGGACTGGACTCCTTTGGAGTTTCAAAATACAGTTATGACTGATTTTTCATAAAAATAGTCGTAACTATGCTGGATGGGAATTATTTATTACAAACTTGATGCTGAATTCAAAATAATAGGGGACACATGGAAGAATGATTTTGCTCTTAAAGGTTAGTCAATAATAAATCACTTAACACTACTTTAAAGAATTATCTTAACAAAACACAGGTCAGAGAATAATATTCAGAGAAACTATTCTTGTGCCAAGCAAGGGGTGGTGTCATAGAGTTGTGTTTTTATGCAGAGATGCTTCCTCAGAGTACTAGGTGCAGCCTACTGAATAGGCCATTTAATTCTGGAGGAGAGTTAGAAGGCTTAAAATTTAAAAGGTCTTTTGAACTCCAAAAGGCTTTTACTCTGTTCTTTTTCTGATTTAGGTAACATTTTAAATGTCTGCTGATTCAATTGTTAAAAAGAGGCTTTATTCCAAATGTTATTTAACCTACTTACCTTAAGACTTGTATCTCACTAGTCTTGATAAAATGGCTAGCTGTGAAACAAATCTCAGAATAGATATAATATATTGATTCAAGGGCACATGAATTGCAGTGATGCTTTAAAATATGAAAAAAGAAGAGCTTGTGCTAAGTGGCAGGGTATTTATTTACTATTACATCAAGCAAAAAAAAATCCTGCCCTTGGAAAAATTCATGAGCAAGCTATCTGTAGTAAGGAGAGGGACAAAAAATAACTGGTCAGAGTTTCTTTGAGATTCTTCTATTTCCTGAAATTAATTGAAAACTGCTAACACTGTAGTGTTAGTTAATATTGCCATCTACAGAGTAGATAGATACTTAAAATTTACATGAAAATCTGCATCTTGTAAACTTTAAAGTTGTCATGTATTTTTAACTTCCTGTGTAGTAGGTGTAAATATCTTGATGACCCTTATTTAAGAATAAAAATCAGATGCTGCCATTGAGTAGTAGCTTTTTGATTCTGCTGCAGCTTGGTTGATAAAGCATAATTTACAGGCTTTTGCTATTTACTGTTGCCATACCTCTTGTGTGTTTCTCTAATGTTGCTTACAGAGATCTAAGAAACTTTTAAGGGAAGTTCCTGTACAATATCAGCTAAGAGTTTAAAACCAACTTCCTTACAAAGAGCGTAAACATATTTCTAGTTTCACTTTAAAGGTTACATAAAAAAATGAGTTTTAAGTTACTTGTGACTTGCCTGTCCTTTATATGTATTGCTCATAGTGCTTCTTTGACACACACAAGCACACCCCTGCCATACACTATTCCATACATGTAAGATTTACTTCACCCGTGTGCTGGAATTGCTATCCAAGGAACAAAACCTTCAGTGAAGTCACACCAATCACCCTTGCAGCTTTTCATTTCTCTTAAAGCACTGTGATAGTCTTTCTGGAAATACTTTCCCTCTTAGCTCCTGAATAACAGTCTTTCCATCATTACACTCACTTGTCCTTTAGGAAAGCTTGGCTTTTCAAATTTAAAACACACCCCTCAATTCAACTAAAAATTTGGACCTCTCAGGTGCCATACAAATACTCCTGGTTTTCTGTCTGGTAGCTAAAGACTCGTTCTACACTGAGTGGTAGCCAGCAGCTAACTTAACTTGCAGTGAAATGAGTGTGGGCCTTATGTTCTTGCTCAGACCACAGGAACTGTAGAAACAAGGATGTATAAGGTTGCTGTAAAGCCCAAAAAGGAAAGGTTAGCAATAAATCAGGAGTTCAGCCTATAATGCCATTAATATTAATTCTTTATTAATTCTCTATTTAATGCACTGAGCAGATGGCCCTTTGTCATAGGGGAAAGGTGTTTTTCTTGCAACATAATAACCACATGCCTTTAGATGTGAAATCCAGTCTTCACAGCAATGTGACAAAACTATAGAGGGCATAAAATCTGAGCAAACTCATGTATAAAGAAGCTTAAAGTACTCCCTAGTTGCCTGAAAAAAAGAGTGAGTATATTTTTCTGTACTTTTGCCAGTTCTGATGTTTATTAATCACTAAATTAAATAATTATGTCTTAAGTTACAGACAAATTTTCATCCCAAGTACAGAATCAATACAAAGAACAGGTACACCTGCTGTCCATGGTAACCAGTGTAAGAGATGCCTTTCAGAGGTGCCAAGGCTCCCACAAAAGGGAGTGGAAAGTCCTACTCAGCTGCCTTCCTGCTGTGAACTCCCAAGTGGTATGAAAGATGCTTTTCACACACCTCCTCAAGGAAAAAGGCAATTTTACCCTTAGAAAACAGGATAAGAATATAACTTAAAATGCAAGATGTCAGAAAAACCAATCCTCTTTACAAATAAATTTTCAAAATATTAATACTGGAAGAGTAGTATGAATTATGGATTTTGTTCAAAAGTTCCCATATTTTCTTTGTAATGTGTATTATAGTACAATTGATAGTATAATTAACATATTAAAATTTATAATTAATATGTCAAAATATTTTGCAATTTATTATTAGGATGCCAAGCTATATTCAAAAGGACAACATGAATATTTTGGATATCAGACCCATGGGAATGAATTTGTTAACACCCCGTGAACTGGAGGGATGACCAGAGATAGAAGTTAGTGTAAAGTCAAACCTGTGTTCCAGTAGGACTTTCCAAAGGAACTTCAAAAAGTTATAAATCAAAGATGTTACTATAAAGCAATATAAGCTACCTTCTAATAAACATGTAACATATTTCCAGTTACTGAGAAGTTACTATGCATGTATTCACATGGTGTGTTTTTCTGGAAGACCAAAGTGAGCGAGCATATTACTCTTCCATTTTTTAACACAGATGCTGAAAAAGACAGCTTTCTTGGGTTTTTTTGTTCCAGATAGGAACAAAAGGATGCAAAATCCTTTACAGACTTCTTTCCAAGGCAATCTGCACAGCTTGATCTATATGAACAGAGCAGATGTAAAAAAGAAGCATCAGAGTCCAGTTGCTGCTAGCCATGATTACAGAAATTAACATAATATGGGATTATTAAAACCAAAATGTATAATTCAGAAGAAAAAAAACCCCAAATTTCCGTTTTGCAAAATACCACCGCGCGTGCATGTCAGGAGTGTAAAAAAGTATAAATTTGTTGTGCTACTGTGTGTCCAACTACTTGCTCCAGCTCATCGAGGGACGCGTTGCAAAGCCGATGGATGCTTCCGAAGCGCTGCAGTAAAAGCAGAGCTTTCGTTTTCCCGACTCCGGGAATGTGCTGCGCCGCCTGGAGCACTGCGGGTTCTGGCAGCTGGGTGCGCTGCTTGCCAAGGAAGGGGTTGGTGCGATCCCGGCTCTGCTCCCGCACCTGCAGCCAAAGGGAACCGTCAGCACAGCCTGCGCTGCTGCCAGCCTTTCAAACCCTCCCATCTCCAAACACTTCAATCACTAGGAAGTTTTCAAAACAAGCTCTCTGCTTATTGGATGAAGTTGGACAAAATCTTACTAGGAAACTAACAATTTTAATAGAAACAACAGATGAAAACAATAATTTTTGTCACCTTTTTGATACAGTCAGAGAAAGGGAAAAAGAAACCATTTAAAAACAGTTTCCTAGCCTCAGAGAAAGCAAAATTGAAAGTCGATTTTGACAATGACATTTGCCTACTGCTACCCAGTGGTACCTCAGTACAAGATTACATTTTAAAAATCCAGGATGACATTCTTCAGCCTTTTTTCTTTGTTCCCAAGTGAGCCTTCTTTCCACTGAACTATACTACTGTATCACTATTGCAGAAGTTTTATTCCTTACATTCAAATGATGTGTCCCTTTAATATCCTATATATTCTCTCTGAAATGACCATTGAGGAGATCTATCAGCTTTCCTATACATCCCATATTTTAATATAACACAGAAACTTACTAGTTGAATAATTAGCTGAGAAGCTTCTCCTTGATTTGCCACAGGAAGCAACACCATTCCAAGCTCGAGTACAACAAGTTTTTGTACTCCTAGGTAGTACTGATCACTGATTTGGGTTTTCTCTACAATTATAATTCCCCTAAGACTGCTGGTCTGTATTGAAAGGAAAAAGATATTAGAAAAAAACCCTTGTTAATGACAAGTTAATGCAGTGTAACAGACAGAAATTCTTTCAAGCATGAAAACAGTAGCAAATCAGAGGAAGAATGCAAGTTGCAGCAACAGGACTGAGGTTTAATACAGCATTATCATTATCACACAGCTGCAGAATTTTTCAGTTTTCAGGTGAAAATTGTCCCAAAAGGTCAGCTCCAATGGAATTAAAAAAAACAAAAACAACAAACCACAAGAAGAACGTTTTCAGAACCATTGAACAAATGTCAGCTGAACACTTTTCTCTTTAAATAGCACTTACATTTCTAAACTTAACCAATCTTCGTTTGAATTCATCCCCTGCAACCAAATCTGCTTCAGAAATAAGTAAAATGCAAGTCCTGTTCGGAAGATGAAAGTCCACCAGTCCCAAGCCATCTTCAAAGATGAGTCTAACTTTCCCTTAGGGTGAGATTGTTAGAAGAAAAAATACACTAGTTAAAAATATACTAATAATTACTTCACAGCACAGCCTTCCTAAAGTGTCAGTAATTCTAGTGACTTCATAATGAACATTATAAAAAGCCTTTTTTCCCCTTTAAGTAAATGTATTACAAAGCAATCCAGACTTACTGTGTGATGTCTTTAGTAATGCAAATTAATAGCAGTTCCAATCTACAGATTTAAAAGTACTAGAGCTGCTCAGTAAATTCTGGACTTGAACAAAAATATCACATGCTTTTCTGGAGGGATCATCATAATTTAGTTTGTTGTGCCAGCAAGACAGTAGCAAAGTACACATGTAAATTCAAGGGAGTTCAGTGGAGATGTGTATCCAAAAGCCCCACAACAGCAGATTCTGCTGCTTCCCTACTGCGCTCTGCAAGTGTGAAAGCTGAGCTGATCACACAGGTACATGACAAACAAACGGGATCTTTCAGCCTGCTAACACAGTCCACACAAATATGTACCACAAATATGGGACCAGTCAGACACGGAGTAAAGCACAGTCCAGCCATTCTTGTTACTGGGCAATAGAGGGGAGTGTTTATCCTGATTTGCTTTTCCTCTTCCAATTTGTTTGTGCTTACCTTGTAGCCTTTGGGCTACCTCTGACCCTCTCCACTTCTCATTTCCAATCACATGCCCGTAAGGGACAACTATAGATCCTGCTGTCACAGGAGAGTTTGCTTTTGTTGTCATCAGACCTCCTTTAAAATCCACCTTCAGTAGCAGTTATACCTTAGAAAGGAATGTGGAAATACAGCAACACATTTTACAAACCTGTTCCAAGCTTACAGATTTTAATCATAAACTTAGGATGCAATATTCTGGAAGAGACACTATCTCCTTCCTCAAGCTTCCTTACAGTTAAGGTACACATATCAAAACAGGCCAGCAACTCTGTTCACTTTAATACAGGCTGTTGCATTGGCTTGCAAATTCCAGTCTCAGCTTTACCACTTAATCTGAAAAACGCCTGAATCAAAGCACACAGACGGTGAAAAACCCACAGTGCCTTTTCCATACCTTCATCCATCCTTGCTGGAAGAAAATCTTCCTGAATTGCAAAGCCAACTCCAGAGGCACCTCCATCCCTCAGCTGGTGGAAGTCTCCAGGCCAATTATTAAAAGGAAGGATTATTTTCAGGTTTGCCAGCTTTACGCGGTATTCTGACTTTAAGGCGAATGGGCAGCCTTGGAGGAGGCCAAGGCAGGTGTAAGGACAAGCCGCAGCGCTACCAGCGCTCACCGAAACGGAGCGGAGCCGCAGCCCGAGGAGCGGGGAGAGGCCACAGGGGCGGGAGCCCGGCCTGAGGAGCCGCCCGCGGCAGGCGCGGGCCTGGCGGGCAGCGGGCGCGGAGCGGGAGCTCCCCGGAGCCGGAGGTCCCTGGAGCCGGGGGTTCCCGGAGCCGGAGGTCCCTGGAGCCGGGGGTTCCCTGGCCGGGCGGGCAGCGGGCCCGGAGCGGGAGGTTCCCGGAGCGGGAGCAGCGGGCGGGCGAGCAGCGGGAGGGGCGGGCAGGTTGCTACGGCCGAGCGGGGCTGAGTAAGGCGCGTGCTGATTGGAGCAGGGCGAGCCCGCAGCCAATCCGCCGCGGCCTTGCTTCCAGGCGGGTCGCGACGGGAAGCGTCCGACGCGGCGAGGCGGCCGTCAGGCGGTGGCTGGAGCCGTCCCGTCCTGATGGCGTTCCTCTTCAGGAGAGGCCGGAGGGGCCCCTTCGTGAGTATCGCTCCGCCTAGCGCGGGGCTTCGTTACCGTGAGTGGGGACAGCAGGACAGCCGGGTTCTCTGCGCGAGTGGGACGAGGGGTAGTTTCTGGGATAGGCGGCCGCGCCCTGCGGCTTATGCCGGTGGTCCCTGAGCACTTCAAAGTGAAAATCGGAGAGAAAAATGAAGCCCAAGCAAAGACGAAGTGCTGTCCGGGGGATGGTGCGTTCCTTTCCCTCAGTCCCGGGCTTGCCCGGCTTCTTGAGAGCCGCCGGGCTCGGGCGGGGCGGGGGCAGTCCCGCGGCCGCCCTGGGGCAGCGCTGGCCGGGCCTGGCCCTGCGGCCCTGCCCGGAGCACCCGCTCGGTGCCCTGAAGAGAACTGATAAAAAGTTCTGGTCAAGGCTCAGAGCAGCCAAAGGCTGTAGGGTTGTCAGCAGTTGTGCGGGTGTTCTCTTCCAACGTACTTGAACGAACTGAATTTTTTTTTTATTACTAGAGTGGAAGTATTGATCTTCTGTTGTTGTCATACTTTTACCGTGGAATGACTTTTTCTTCAGCTGGTAGTCACAGTAGGGTCAGTCGTAGTCGTATCTACGGTCAACAGCCTGTAGTAAACGAAATCGTCATGCCAGACAGACATGCAGAATTAGGGAGCAGTTCATTTGCAAGACTGAGTAAAAAGACAGTCTTTTAATGCGTCATTCAATTATTTGATGTGCCTTCGTGTAAAACCAGAAATATTTCCCTGTCAGCATCTTTGTTCTCCTGTTGGAGAAGTGAATTAAATAATAATTGGGGGAAAAAAGCTCTGTAGCAGAAATAGCAGGACCTTAGTCTGTTTCACTGCATAAAAAAGTAACATCTACCAAAGGTGATGGACTTTATTGTGGCATAGTATTTTCTGATGCCTGGAGAGAGAACAAGAAGTGATGAGCACCAACTCAAACACAGGCAATTCAACTTAAACATAATAATAAAATACTGTGAGGTGGTTCAGCACTGGACCAGATGGGAGGTACACGAGACGTGACTGGACAGGACACCAAGCAGTCCTCCTGTGGTTGACCCAGCTTTGAGCAGGAACTCGAACTAGACAATCTCCAGAGCTCCCTTCCAACCTCCACCATTATACGGTTTCCTTCACAGTACTTTTGTAGGAACTCTGGTCCCAGTTTTTCTGAGGTGGTATTTAATGTTATACCATTAAAAAAAAATAATTACTGTGCTTGCTGATGAAAAAATGTATGAGTTTTTGAGGTGTTTTTAATTAAGGTTGAACCTTTGGCTGCAAGACTTAGTGGTAGGGGGTTTTTTTCCATCTCATATGGCTATGACTTGAGGATTGACAAACTCTAGAAGAAAGGAACTAATATTGTTACTCTGAAGCAGCATTCAGATATTTTGAAAAAAAATATTTTCTAGTCCAGTTTTTCTTGTATATATATATATAGGAAATAGATGAGTAAGTTAAAATTCTGGTTTTGCAAATTGCGATATAGTGGATAGAAAACACATTCATGGGTCTCATGTAAATTACATTTCTAACATTCAAGAGCAGCTGTTCATAAATGTTAAATGAACTTGCCAGCTTTACATGGTGTTCTGACTTTAAGGGAAATGAAATGCCATTTCAAGTCTTCTGTTTACATTAATTGCATGTAATTGTTCTTCCTTTTTGTATTATTTTGCATTGTGATTTTCTGTGCACATTCAGTTCTGTGTTTTTTTCATTGTGATCCTTAAAGTCATTGTCAACTAATTTTATTTTAAATCATTTAGAAACATATAGCTCATGGCCTGGTCCCTGCTGCTACCATAGCTCCTAAACCTGCAGTTCCCCGCACCCCTCCCCCTCGTAGTCCAAACCCTTCTCCAGAAAGGCCAAGGTATGTTTTGATTATTTTTTTTAAAATATTTTTCTAGATTTTTTGTTGTTTTGTGGAGCATTGTAGCATACTAGAAAAGCCTGATTAGAAGAATTGCATGCCATTACAATACTTACACAACTTTTCATAAAAAACTTAAAAACTTAAATTTTTAAGGGGGGTAGTTTCCCACTCTGAACTTTTTTCCCCACCCCTAAGCTTGGTAAATATTCAGGACAGTAACTGTTATGAACATGTGACTTACATGAGTCAATTAAAGACAAGTGGACTATTTAAAGTTAGCATAATTTTTAATTTGGCTGCTACAGCAGAGTGTAGGACTGCAGCACTAGTACTGTGAGTCAGGAAATACTAGCTCATTAGAAAAACATAAATTAAACCTTGCTACCAGGAACTTTAAAAACTGTCATGTAATAAAAACACGCTGGATTGGGAAAATATAAATTATTTTTCTTTTAGGTTGTAGTTTCTTACAGATTTTATTCTCTGTTTTCTCTGTTTAGTTAAATTCTGGTTGTTTGCCATGGTCTTTCTAGTGTCTGTAACATTCCTGCTTAATTCTAGTTAATTTCTTCTTCCTTTTTGGCCTCAAGTTCTCAGCATTTCAGTGCTTTAATCTTAGTCACTAGTTACTTTTCCTTTCATCATACCCTTCTCTGTACTCCACAGCATCACACAAGTGGGCACTTTTGTTTGCTTGTCCTGGTTTGCAGTGTGCCAACCTTTATTAACAACTTCAGAGTCATCAGAAAAGGTTTAGAGTAGGGAATAATGGAGACAAGATAGCAGGACATGGAAGACCTCTTCAACACAACACTAGGTAGTATTGTGGCTAAAGTGAATGCTAAATACTATAAATTATTGATGTGAATTTTGGGGAAGTAACTCAGTATATTCCATGATTTTCATGCATGTGATTTGGGAAAACCAATAGATACTGTACCTTACTCTTGGATAGCTGCATTACAATAGCTTCTCCCATTTTGTGCTTTACTTTGGGAGGTAATAGTTTATAACCAGTCCCATAGCATTCAGTGGTATTTATGCTTATTAACTGTGAATATTTTGCTTTGATTAAATAGCGAAGACATTTTGCAAAGGAAAGGATACAAAATGTGGAGCACAGAGAAAGCATCAGTATTGCTTTATTGGTTTATTCTGTTTTCTTCCAGGTCTGCTCTAGCAGCAGCGATCCTTACAACAACACTAACAGGGCGCACTGTTGCTATTCCTCAGCCTCAGCAGCGATCGCTTTCTGAAAGTGATGCCACCTACTTGGAACAAGAATGTTTTGAGCCATATGCAACAGTCACAGAGCTCAGAATAGGGTAGTGTATACTTTCTGATTTGTTATCTTAAATTAGAAATGGAATCTCTCAAAGAGTGACAGCAAACTCCTGCTGTTTACAGTTACTTAATTTTTCTTACCACATCATAAAGTCAGTCTGAAGTGTCTAACAATCATTATTCCATTTCTTGTCAAGTGGTGTCACTCTTACCATCTTAAGAGAGGCAGATATGGATTGTACAACAGTCCTAAGTAGAATCATATACTACTTCTGTCAAATGATGATCAATTTTACAGAATGTGATGAGCTGAGAAATCGAATTACATGTAAGATATTTCCTTTGTGCTAAAATTATTATTTCAAACTGTCTTTTTGGTAAAATTAGGAACCTTCTATCTCTAATCTGGTATATTAAAGTAGAGAGGAAAAGGTAGTGTTAATTGTTTTAGAGTATACACATAGACTATGTGTTGGAGATGGTTTATTATCCCATACCATTTGAGGGGTTTTTGGTCTGTTTTGCTTAGCAGTGCCCAGGGTGGCTGCTGTCCCCGCCCCATGCTCCCTGGCTGTGGACAAGCTGTCGCAGGCTGTCCGGGACTGTGGCAGTGAACGGGAACCGAGGCGGGGTTTGCGGAGGGAGTTTGGGGCGAGAGGCAGCCCTTCCCTTTCGGTGTGGGCTGTTCCACCGGACACACACGCAGCCGGTATCTCTGACCAGGGATCCTGCTGTTTTTGAGGTCTTTGCCTGCTTCTTTTTTGTTTGTTTTTTCTTGCTTTGGCACTGTGACTGAGCTTGCCGGCTTAGCTTCTTTGGCTGCTGCTCTGTCGGGCAGCCCAGAACCGGTGGTGCCCGGCCGGCCCGGGGAAACCCCGCTTGCCGCCGGGCGCTGCCCCAGCCCCGGGACCGCGGACCAGCGAGCGCCGCTGAGAGAGCCCGGGGAGTCTCTGTCTCTGCCTGGGGGCCGGGCTGCTGCTCCCCAGCCTCTGCCGCAGGGCCCCGCTGCTGCTCCGCCGCCGTTTGCTGCACCGGAGCTGCTTTGCCGCTCGCTTTCAGGAGGTAAAAAGTTCAGCTACAGCTGCAGAGTTTCTGCTGCCTCTTGCTTGCTCCCCCGGCGGAGCCGTTCCGGCTTGCTGCTTCGGAGGTTTCCTGCTACAGCTCGTTTCAGAGGGGCACCGGCACTGGCTGCCCATGAATTTGGGAAGGAGAAAGCGCCTTCTCCACCCCTTCCGTGGGCTGCGGCCGCCCGTGTCCGCCCGAGGGCGGCGGGCAGGCCGGGGCGGCAGCGCCCCCTGCAGCCGCACGGGAGTCACAGCCCCGCGGGCCCGCTGCCCGCCGCAGCCGCGCCCAGCCGAGAGCCGCCGGCCACGAGAGGCCTGCTACTGGTTTCTTGGGCGGGGAAGGTTCCACCATTTCAATATTTAGCATTTATTCAGGGGTTTTTTTCCCGTTTCTTTGTCTTGCGGGCATCTTTATATTTTTTGTTAATAAAGAGGCGTTTTTTCACTTTCACCCCTTGGTATCTGTTTCTCTCATTGGCAGAAGAAAAGGGACTTATTGAAGCCCTTTTCTCTTTGGGGGAAATGCTCATTCCAGAGCGTTTTTGCTCCTGAAATTTGTCTCGAAAGCAAGACAACTACATTGCTTGTTGACAGCTAACAGGAGCTTAGATGTCTGTCTGTCTCTTTGGACTTGTCTATATTGTAAGACTCATGGTTCTACTTTACTAGTGTTGGGGTTTTTTTTCAGCAGCACTGAAACAGACATTAAATTGCTTTTTGCAGATCTAACTGGGAACTTGATGGTTGTGACAGATCTCCTCTACAGTCCCTGGAAATATTGGGCAATTATGGTGGAGATGAGGACATGGACACAGATCTTTCAGGTGCTGATAAAGAGGCAGAGTCCAGCTGTCAGAGTAGTGAGAAAAGGGAAGGAAGCTTTAGCACCAATGCTATTTATGCTATTCCCTGCAAAAGTAAACAGGTAAGATTTTTAAATGCATTAGTTCCTTTACCATGTTTTAATATATTAATGCATGTTAATATTTCAAATGCTTTGTATTCTCTTCTGACTCTTCAGATATGTATTCAATATTTATTTCACATACTAATTTTTGTGATTTGTTTACTCTTACATGAGTAAGGTAGGTTTGTTGCTTGTCACAGAGTCTTTCTCTCTGGTTATTAGGAGCACACTGGTATTGTGTATAATTATTATGCATCATTTAGTCTTGTGAAATGTCCAGTAATTTATATTGAGAATGGTACTTACACAGTAGATGATTTGTTAGAAGCACTAGTAATTTTACTGTTAAATGGTGAGAGCTTAATTAACGGTTTGGTATTGTGCTAATGAGCACAGACCTATATAGAAATGGGGAGATTCAGAATCAAACAAAATAAATTAACCTTTTATTGAAGACCAGGGAATTTTTGTATGCTATAAGTTTAAATTGTTTCAATTAGCAATGAAGTTAATATTCCTAAGGCACATTTAAAGTTAAATGAAAAATGACACAAAAATTTAACAAACGGGAAGAAGTACCTGAGTAGTAAAAAGGCAATGAAAGATCTCTTAAAAAATGCCTTTTCAAAAAAATCCACCACTAGTAGAGTAGAGCCATCAGCCTTAGAATATATGTCACAAATCCCAAAATGTGGAAGAATCAAAAAAACACCCAAAGTGAAGAGACAGTAGCAGGTAAGAGGAAAAAAGAGGAAGGAAAAAACAAAAAAAGAGAATGAGTAGAATATGACACTGGTGTGTGATCAGTGGGAAAACCAGGAAGGATAATGTTAGAAGTTGTTCATTAATCCCTCACAGCTGTGATATAGTAGCTAAATGGTTGATGCTCATAATTACGTACACCACAGCAAACAAGCAAATAGAGAATAATTTTATGGACTCATGTAACCAAATAAGGTGACAGAGAGTACTTGCCCTGTGAACTAATCACTTCATACTTGCTAACCTCCTGTTGATCATTGTAAGGCTTAGATTTTATTTACATGGGGCCCTTAACAACAACACAAAAAAACCCTAAGAAAACAACAACAAGAGAAGAAGCAAATCTTATAATTTATTATCTTAAAATGTGAGTGAACAATTCTGAACATGGCTGGGATGTTAATACACTGTGTCATACAGATATCAAGCTACATGGACTATTTTAACAGTGATCCCATGATTTAGAGAGGTTTGTCTTACTTTTACATAGGAAGAGTTTCCACCATCTCCTGTTCCTAATGCTGACGAGAAAGAGGTTTCTTCCCATGAAACTGAGTGTCAGGTGGTGGTGGATAAGTCAAGTGTGCAAATAGAAGGTAAGTAAACTTACTTTAAGTCAAAATGCCATGCCTTTCAACACCATTTTATTTTTTTTTAAAATAAAATAAATGTAATGCTATATTGTAATATTCATTTTTTAAAAGGGAACTTAAAGAAATGCTACTAAATACTTCACAATTCCTAATAGTTACAGAAAGTTAAAAACCTGCATAAAGAGGGAAGATTGGTCTGCTTGCACTGTGGAATGAACTGTCAGCCACTGTAAAATGAGGGAGTGGGGAGGAAAGTTTTGTGAACTCTTGTCTTGTAAAGTACAGTTGTAGAACTTGTTTTTTGCCATCCCATTAGCTGAAGATTTCCCAGAATGCTTTCTGGGAAATGAGCAGAAGTGACAGGAATGAACAGAGGCCTTTAAGGCCCTTATTCTGTAAGGTTTTTCTGTAGCACTCTGTAGCTAGTGGATAGGAAAGAGGAAGCAAAACCGAGTCAATTTTGGAAAAATTGTGTCTTCCTAAATTTTATTCATGTCAAGTCCCAGCATTTTTTCAGTTTTATATCAGTGGAGTAATTAGAAAAGTTTTATAGAGAGCAATATTCATGAAAAATGGTTGTTTTGATAAAACCATTTGGGAAGCAAAGGCATTAAAGTGAAAAAATATAGGAGATATATATATATAGATATGCATACATGCATACTGTTTCTAATCCCTCTTGTACATATAAACGGTGCAGGTTTTGATAGCTGTCAGAATTACACTTGTTTGGCTCAGAGATGCAGCACACTATCCAGTATGAGGTAAAGTGAGGTCTCACATTAGTGTCCTGATACACCATGAAAGAGTTAGTGACAAATTAATGATCTAATCTAATTAGATTAGTGGTTTGGGAAGGATTTTAGTACATTATTTGCATGGATAATATGTGTGCATAGATATCCTTAGGAACCCTTAATGGATTAAAAATGGACTTAAAATAATTTTTAAAATAATTTTTGTTCTAATTGACTGAAAGATCTTTTTTCTTTAACAGAAGACCAAAATCTGGGCTTGAATTTAAAGGTAAGACTTACATAAAGGTTGATTTATGATACATTTTGGAAAATAGGGTGTCATAAAAAGCTGATAAGTTTGCAGTCACTTAAAACACATTTATTGCCACTGTGGAATCTTTCTCTTTTGGAATACAAGAATGGCTAATCATTCCTTTAGGAAAAATGTAACTATATATATAAATGGGCCATACAAAAGTTGTTGGGTTTTTGTTTTTTTTTATAGTATGTTGTCTGTTATCCCTTGTGAAAGAAAGAAACTGAGAATGAGAGATAGCTCATACTGTTAATTTTCAAATTCCGAGTCTGACTTTACTGCATTTTTGTAGTTTTCTGTTTGAGCTGATCTGCTGCTTTCACAAGCTTGAAAAGAAATAACCAAAAATTTAGTTTTTCAGATCAACTTGCTAGATTGCTAGTTCTTTGCTAGAAGATTGTTTATGAAAATGGTCAGTTCTTCCATTATTATCATAACTTTTTTCTACAAGTTCTTAACCATATACCTTTTTCTTTGAAATTGTTCATGAGTTTTATCTCATTTAGTCATTGGTGTCATTCAGTATCATCAATGTGTTAAATTACATTACAGCGTATCCTTACAAAACTTCACTGCTGTTTCATAAAAACATGGAGGAAGTCTTTATATCACCTTCACCTTAAGTAAACACATTAGCATAAAGGACACTGTAATTCTTCCTGGTGAAAGAACCTTCTGAAAATGTACAAATACTTCGTTTTTTTTCCAGCAAAACAAGAACAAAGTTCTTTGACTTTGAAAATCATTTTACATTTTAATTGATTTGCTGATACCCAGTTAGAAACTGACATAATTGACTAGTCTAAAGTCTCACTCTATACAAACTAACAAGTGAGAGGAATACTCTTCCTGTTTCCTCAAGGAGCTTTCTGTTTATGTAACTTTCATGTCAGCTGTAAAAAGAACAGTTTTGAGAACATTTCTGACTGCTAAAGATAATAGTGAGTTTCAGGTGTCCACAAGTGACTGATGGCAGTGATAATTGACAAAATGATGTCTAGATGAGTAGATGATAAGTTGTATATTATCACCAGCGAATCCAACCTTCAATTTTGTTGATATAAAAGAAACTCCTTCAAAGGTTTTATTTCTTAAGTTCTCCAGCAGTGATGCTGTTAAAGCAAATTGTTTAATTTTTTTATTTCTCTGCTAGGAAGAAAAATTAATAGCTGAAAATCTGATACATGACAAACCTCCACCATCCCCAGGTACTTTGGATTATTCTATGACTTTGCTACACATTTTCCTTTTATTAATATGCATATGTATATGAAAACACACTTTCCTGCCTATATTCTCTAAGCCTAATTTGCACGTGTGAAAGTATTTTTCCTGTGCAGGAGATGAGAAAGTGCTCTGTGATATGTATAAAAACAGTAGTTTCAGGCTTTTTAGGTTAGGTGGTTTAGACTTGTTTTTATTTTCCACTGTGAGTGACTTTTGAGGTCTAAAGTAAATGAAACATTGTGAAATGATGTAATGAAATTAGTCACATTGGACCTCTCCAATACATTAAGTTCAATGTACACTAGAAGATGTCACCATTATTAAGTATCCTATTGCTACTGAAATGGTAAACACAGAGTCCTGAGATACATGGTCTGCCATCAGCTTATTTGTGTGTTTCTGGATCCACCTGACACCTTCAGGCACAGTACTGAGCTCTGTGTGTCTCATGACAGGATACGTGCCAATGAGTTCATGGGGTTTTGTGTATGTCCAGGTATCTTATGCCTTTTCACAGGAATTTAACAGTGGCCAGAATTGCCTGAGGTATTACTAAACACACGAAGTTGTTACACATCATCAGTACAGGAGATAGCTCTGTATTGGGTTTCATATATATCCTATTCTGAGGAACTACTGAGTTTTATCAATGCCTGTATGCTATTAGATTGTGCTGGTAAGGTTAAAATCTCTGCCTTCATTTCAGCTATTTACTCATTACAGATGGAAAGGAAAACCTGGAGTGAGATACATTATTACTGGTGCAACAATATATCCACAGTTTAGCAGATAATCTGAAAGTTTACTTTTGTAGGAATTGTTCAGTAACTTCTATTCAGTAACACTGAAGCTCTTCAGTGGGAAGGAATGTAAATCTTTCATTGCATGGGTGATTAAAATTTGTAGGGCTCGAAAATACTGACTAGTCCATGCAGGGCACAAGCACTTTCCTAATTGCAGTGGGCATTTCACTTTTACCTCTCCAGTCACTGATGTTTGGGAGAGAGAGATCTGCTGACACTGCCTTTTCCATTAAAAGAAGGAAGTTTCTAATGTCTGAGAGAAAAGATGGGAACTTGCAGCCACTCCACAGCTCTCTTTCCAAATCCACTTTTTTTTTGTTTTTTCTGGTCTTATCTTTTGGGAGCCATGAGCTGATTTAGATATTTTAAAGTATGACTTATATATAATGTTAATATTAGAAAAAAAGGATTGTAATTTGCTGAAACTCCTATTCCAGTCTGGATACCATGTAAATAAATACCTTTTTCTGTGGCATTACAGATGTGTCTGCTCGGGCAAGGCAAGTATGGGAAAATATAAGCAAAGAAAAATTCAGAGAACTAAAACAAGAAAACTGGTCTCTAAACAAGGCATACCAAACTATGGTCCAGCAATTTGAGGGAACAAAACAGCACATAGAAGAACAGCAATTAAAGCTGAAACAACTAGAAAAAGAAAACAGAAGACTTAAAGAAGCTGCAGAGAACTCACATAGAGAAGGTGGGAGAAATATATAAGCTATTCTGTAGTTACCTTGTTTAGATTTTTCTGATTTCTTACAACTTTTTCCTCTAGCAGTAGGTTTCAAGTCATTGATTTAGGCAAGTATGCAAGCAGAAGAAGTAGTTTCCAAACAGTATATTCTACATTTGTAGAAGTTTTGTCAAGGAATAAGTACATGATAAGAAAAAAAAATTACTTATTGTTTGAAATATAATAGACTTTTTGCTTTTTCATGAGATTTTTCCATAACAGTATTTTGAGATAAATTATTGGTTATTATTCTAGCTTATTTATATTTTTTCATTATAATTAACAAATTGTAGTGAACATTTCTTGACTTTTAATGGAACTTTCTTGTTGGATATTTGTTTTAATAGGGGAGGCAACAGAATTACTTTCTCTCAGACAACAAGCACAAGAACTGGTAGATGAAAACGATGCTTTGAGAGCTATGGTCCATCGTTTAAATGTAGAATTAAGTCGCTATCAAACTAAATTCAGGTCATTGTCCCAAGAAGAGGTGAGAATCTTGGTTATCAAGGCAGTTTCTACTGAAATGTCCCATTGTCTGTTATTTAATCTTTGAGTTTTTATAACTGTTTTCTCCAGATTTGCCATAAAATCTGCAAATTGCACAGGCTTTTTCTGAAATTTAAAATAATTCAAAATAATCATTTATCATTAAGTCTAATATTAAGAAGTCAGTATCATTTTGTATCAGTAAGATACTGAGCTTTCAATTTTATTTTATGCAACACAAGTAATAAAAGCATAAACTTGTTTGGGGTGATAATTGTGACTGTAGTGGAAAATTGCTGGTACTTCAAAAAGCAAGAAGTAATGTCAGTATCTTTTAAAATATCTACTTTAGAATCTAAAGCTGAAAAGCTTGCCCATGAAAGGACCACAACCACCATGGCTGGTAAGTCAGATAATATTTTCACTTAACTGTTCATTCCTCTCTAAGTAAAGCAGTAGAATTTCTTTACTGCAATCAAAAGTATTCAGATATAACTCTGCTGGACTATCACATACTAGCAGAATATTATAAACATTTCTTTTGTTGCAGAAAAATGTGTATGGCAGAACTTTGTCATGAATGTGTGTAGTTCAGTTGAGCTGGAAGTAGCAGGAAGCTACAAACTGCACACAGTCACCAACTTTGAACTATTGAAAAGTGTTGTTATGTTGAGAATCATAAATGCCATCTTCACTTTAGATTTGTCTAGCATATAGTTTGCTTTCAAGGTCTACTGCTTAATTGTTAACCTTAATTGTTAATCTTTTGCTGTTACTCTTTTTAGGATTGTACTAAAAGAAAACAGGATATTTCTGATTGTAGGGATGGTCATGGATCCAGTAGTAGCCTATGAATTTCTGACAAGGGGAAGGCAAATAGTCTGTGAAAGAGAATGCATTTGTAACATGTAAAACAATTTCTGTGTGGAATACTAATCAGATGTGACATTTTCCTTCCTCACTCTTACTGAGAACTGTACAGAATGGGGAAGTTCTCCTGCTCTGGCTTTTTAGCCAAAAGAGACGATAATCACATACATATGTATTTAGTCTTTAAAGATGCAGATTTGAGAGTGTAGAAATTCCTTTCTCACTTGCTAATGAATCTGGAATAATTTTTTTTGCAGTAGCATTCACTATAGTGTTTGAATCTTGTTTGGTATTCATTTGCATCCATATCTGCTGTGTTACATATAGTGATAATTTAAACTGCACTTTAGAAGAAAGATGCAAGTAAAGCATGCAGTCTTTTCCTTTCCAAAGCTTGCTCCTAACACAGCACTATGAAATGTTTCTGCAGCATTGTTCTGCATACAGTGGTCTGCATGCTTGTGTATTTAGTTTGCACTTTAGTTTGCAAGTCATATATGAAACCCCTTTAACAGTTTTTCAAATGAATAATCTGTAGCCAAAGTAAAATATACAGATGAAATTATGGTTTGTAATTAATTTACATGTATTTATTTTTTAATTTTCTTCCAAGTTGGATACGAAGTATTTGTCACCTCTTCTGTTGGCATATGAAGATAGAATAAGAGAAAAGGAAGGTTTTATTCTTGAACATGAGGCAAGTTGCCATTTAGAAAAAATATACACTAAAGCAGAAATACATTACTGAGTTTTTTAAAGGGATTTGCCAGTGCTGTTGTCTGCCTAAAATTGAAAGTGACTTTGTTCTACTTTTCCATGCATAGTTATTGTGCTGCCTTATCCTACTTGGCTTGCTTGTTTTTGTCAGCCTGTTCACATTTAGGAGCATGCACTACACTGAGATATGTAAGATGTGCTCTGAAAATAGAGCAAACCAGAAACTAGTGAGTGGTAGAAAGAATTTGTGACTGTCACTCATAATGGGAACTCAGTGCTCTGTATAGCTGTTCTTGCAGGTGCTGGTGGGTTTTGTTGTAGAAGAATACTTACTTCTAGGTATTAAAAGAATGGGGACTCCTTTTGCTTTTTAGAAGTATTTTTTGTCACTGAATCTTTGAAAAATAGCTATTTGCTTCTGAGTACAACTTTACTAGGTTTTAAAAATAAACTTATTTCCATCAAAAAATTAAGCCATAAAATAAGCAGAAAACAGTAAGGGTTTTTATATTACTGTAAATTCACTGTGTTGTCTTACCATATTCAAATCCATGTCACTTCTACTGAAAATGGATAGTATCATCTAGTAATTTCATGAGTTCAGCTTTTTAAACTTAATAAGGGTCTACAACTTGCAAAAATGTGGTTTAATATTAGTATTGTTTTTAATAAAATATTACTAGATTAATGAAACAATTCAAAAATCAAATACACACACCTGAATTATAGATGAGTAGTGAGAAAATACTGTTACAAGAACTAGAAGGCACCTAAGCATGTGTACTTATAAAAATTTTTCTTGATGTAAAAATTAAAGCAAAACAATTATAAAGAATTTTATATGGAATCCTTTGACTTCCAGGAGGATATGAAGAATTTTAAAGCACGAGTTGAAGAGTTGGTGAAGGAGAATGCAGATCTGCATGAGCAATTAAATAACTTCACTACTCCTACAGAGTGGCAAGTTATATTACTAGAAATTAATTTAAGAGTTAAAAAAATAATTTTTATTTCATGCAAACTTCTAAAATTCCAGATCTTAAAGAAATTTTTTTTTTGTCCTCAAACATTGTTTTTCTGAAGAGTTAATAGGGTTGTGATTATCATGTTGGAAGAATGCTGATCTGCAACGCCTGGAATAATTTTGGAGTAAAGATGAAATATGAATGTGGAGTTTTGCACTGGAAGCCCGTGTAATTCTGTCCTAGATACTGCAGTTCACATACTTTTACAGTATGCCAATGACATCAGTTTCCCACTAATAAGAAATAGCATTGAAATGTGACATTAGAAGAATTTGATGTTCTTGAGAAGTGAAACAATGTAAACAAAATGAAGTTAAGTAGTTGTTGGAGGTTAGGATTTTTCCTTGTTTTTTTCTTTTTTATCTCTTACGGAATTTTCTCCTCTTTGTTGCCTAAGAGATGGGAATGATGGTACTTGGGAGACAAAAATTGTGGCTGGGAGGAGGAGGAGGAAGAAGGGTGCAGCTGAGTGCAGTCTCTCGGCTGGGGGGTTTTCCTTGGATGGAAATCCCTTGTAGAGAGTATATTTAGGTACAGAGAACCAAAGCTGAAAAGGTTTGTGGTGTAGCCAAGGAAATGGAGAACCTAATTTATTTGGAGCTTAGGCAGATTGGCCTTTCTCACAGAACAGAGGCTGGAAAAGGACAGTGTTGCTCTATGTATGTGCAGCAGGAACAGGAGACATGGCGTACACAAGATATTCTTATGTTGTGTTTATGATACTCAAGATAGTGTTGAACAACAGCTGGGTATTCATTCACCATAAACAAACTGAACGTGGAAAATGGAAGATAATTCCTAACCAGTGTAACAGGTTTTGGAACAGCATCCCCTATGAGTAAAATTCTTCCTGCACCCATGACACAGGTAGTAGTTGCATCCAAAGGCTCAGATGACACAGTGTCTACATGAGGAGAACTTTGGAAGAGACAGCATGCACCATAATCTTAAGTCCTGCAGATTTACCCAGTGGCACAGGCCTACTTTCAATGAGGCAGAAATATGGGTGTTAGTGTCTGTATAGATTTGGTTACCTCAGGTCCTGATACTGCTTTCAATAAGGATTTTTAATTGTTTTTTTAAGGAGATTCAAGTATGGTTTTGTAAGTTTACACTGTTGAAAATCAGTTGTGTTTATTCTTTGGACATAATATTTGAGTTATATTTCATTTACAAACCATTTATCACTGCAGGGAGTTGCTGCAAACTCAGGCCAAGCTGGTCTTGGAAGAGAATGGATTGTTGATGGAGCAACTCAAAATTCAACAAGCTAAAGCAAAAGATAGTCACAGACAGCATGTTCAAGAAGGTAAAAGTGCTTGAGTTGCTAGTCATCTGAACTACACTAAAGATGGTACTGCAGGCTTCAATTTTTGTAGGGTTTTTTGTTTGTTTTCTGTTGTCAGTTTTTGTTTTGGCAAGCTTGGTGGAGTTTTGGTTTTGCTTGACTGGGGGGTTTTTTGCAACTTTATAATGTGCCTTAAAAGTGTCCTTGAATGTAGGTCATGTTAATAGGAGATCAATCTCTGGATGTCAACTGATACTGAAAAAAAAATGTCATTATCACCTATTGACACTAAAAAAATATTCCATTTTGATTTACTTCTGAAAAAGTGAGAACTGTTAAACAGCAATACAGTCACTTGCATAATTGAAGAGTATTTTAAACTGAACCAGAATTTTTCAGAGTAAAATGACATTTCAATGAGCTTACAGCCCTGAAAAGAAGTACTCTTGAAGTTCCTGCACTTTTCCAAAACAAGTTGCTTGAGACAGCCAAAAATCAAGTCCAAACTGTTAAAACATAAACTGACAAATCCTCTGTTACATAATGTTGTAAACAACTAGGAATTAAGGTATTCATGATTTTGTTGAAGTTTCACTAGTGGCTGAATTAGTTCTGCTGTACACAGTTGACTTTTTTTCCTCTCCTTCCAAAAGTTTCAAAGTTGACCAAACAAATAGTAGTCTTAGAAGATAAGAAACAGAGTCAAGAGGAAGAAATAACAGAGTACCAGAAGCAGCTAAAAGCTTTGTGTTCTACATGTGAAGAGCTGAAAGCCAAAATGGATAGCAGAATAACAGCAGAGGAGCACTTGGCTTTGGTGAATGATTTAAAAAGGTATGAGCTTACATATGGTGCACAGAGAAATCTTGGTGCAAATGCACATGACCAGAGCACATAGCATTCTGTAGGTAGGAGGCCACTGGAAACTGATGCTGGTAATCCAAGAAGGCAACTACCAAAGCACAAAGAAAGGGAAAGAAGTATTTAAAAAATACTGTATTAGCTTTTAGATATCTTTAAAATTACAAAAGGAAATCCCAGTTCTAGAAACATTGGTAGAAGTGTTTTTACCATAAAGTACCTACTGCTAATTATACTATTTTAAATAGCAGAAGAGGAGGCATTAAAAATACCATCTTCGTCAAATCTATTTGATTCTATCCATACTGTATATAAAACATTCTCATTCTTGTGTTCCCATCTTTGGAACATGTCTAAAGAATCCTGAATTTCTGAACTAGAAGTTCTGAGTTTCTTCAGTTGTTACAACATGAAGGTTGCATGAAACAGCACAACTCAAAAGTGCTGCTGGGCAGCATAATCTGCAGAGTAATGTTTCTGTGAAGACATTCCATAAATTCCTATGTTTTCAAGCCTTTGGATAGTGCAGGTTCCTGTTTCATAGTACAGTGCCATCCTGAGAAGCCCTCAGACATTGTATTTTGGCATTGAAAGTAATTTCTTTGAAAAATAGAAGCACTAAGGGATTACATCTGTACTGCATAATATGATAATTTAAATAAAGTTCAGTCAGAAGGAATTACTTGAATAATTTAGTCATGATTTTGATTTGAGATTGTAATACCTCTCTGATGTCACTAGTGAACACTGAGCACTCTCTGCATCTTATTTCATAACTTCAACATGGGTATCTTCCTGTAACTTATCATTTTAGTGATGCTGATCTATACATGATAGCTGTTCTACACTGTTGGTTTTTGCAGCTCTTTACAACAGGAGCAGGAGAAAAAGCACTGTGAGGTGGAAGCTGCAATGGGAAAGATAGCATCACTGCAAACTGAAAACAAGAAATTGCTCTTAGAGAAAAATAACTTAATGGCTGACAAGAAGATCCTGGAAACTGAGATGCAAATAACTGAAAAGACAAACAGGTATTATCACGTTATCATTTTCTTGTACAGAAATACTTCTATTTCTAAAAAACAACAGAAATATCTGTAAAAATATGATCTGACTTCACATAATGTGTATTTTCTACCTACTGCAAAAAAACGTTTCCTAAACATATCTGTCATGTCTAGAGGCCTGATTGTCAACCAGGTTTTGCTAACCTTTGTATGCTCACTTTTCTGTGTCTATGTGCAAGTTAGGAATATATCTTAATTTAGTAGTTGGCTATAGCAATTAATCATCAGGTGTACTCATCTGACAATAAGATGAGTAGGCAATACACTATTTGCAGTTAGATAACAGTAAGAGTTACTCTGTTTGCAGATCTCCTCATGCACCTGGCTGCTTAGAGATGAGTTCGCAATAGTTTTAAAAGATAATATTATTGTTCCATATCCTGAGAAATACAAGCACGTAGCCATTGCACAAACTGTTCTTTTGAATCATTGTTACTGTTGTTATTCAGATAACATATTGTAATGAAAAAACAGCCCCAAAAAGTGGAACATGTTACTATTGGTACTGCAAATATTCTGAGCCAGTGCATTTTTAACAGCATGTGTGATTGTTTGAGACTTGAACATGTTGATTTGCACATGTGATACAAGTTCTTTAAGGCCAATCCAAAGATTTTCCTTCTTTATAGACGATTAAAGAAGAAAATAGGTCTTCTGCAAGTACAGCTGGAAGAAGCAATGGAAAAAGAAGTCACAGCCCATCACTATCTAACAAACCTTATTGGGCTGGTGGAGAAGATAGCTAAGGAACGTGATCATCTTGTATTTTTGGTAATTACCTTTAAATAATTAATATGACTTAATTGATATTTCACACAGTTATCATGCTACTGGCACAAGTTACAATTAACCTGAATTATCAAAGAATAAAGCTGCAATTCCAGTTTAAGGATTTAGCTCTATTTAAGTGTACTTTAGCAAATAGGATAGGAGCAGTGAAATATTTTTTCTTAGAGGAGTAATTAAAAGCAACTACCCTTATTTCTGGAGGTAATATAATTAAACCTTAATTCATATGAGCATTAGGGTCTGCAATGGCACATATAAAGTGCAAAAGATTTTTTTAACCTAATTTTAGAAGTTGATGTTGAGCTACTTAAAAATAGCACATAATCATAAAATTTTAATATTTGGTTTTGAGTCTAAGGGTGGACAGTTATCCTTGAAGTGATCTGTATGGACCTTCTGCATATGGATGCATACGCATATTATTGCTCTTACTGGTTAGCAGTCATTTTGACAGGCTGATTGAGACTTTTGGAACAACTTCTGTTTAGTGCAAGTGCCTGACTTGGAGGTTTCTGGGCTTTTTGTAAGCTCATTTTGTTTCTTTTATAAGATACTGGGCACAATTATGATTTTTCCTATTCATACTCTTGTCTTCAAATTGAATACGAAATAATTTCACAAAACTTTGTTAAAATAAAGTTTATTTTACTTGTTTGGGTAGTAGACAAAGGTTGTCATCAGCAGTGGATAAAAAGATAGAGCAGTTAATTACTAATTCTAGAAGAACTATGGTGACACAACTCTTGTCCACTACAAACTGGACTTCAGGACTGTGAAACTGGCCACAGTAAATGTCTCCTAGAAACTGGGGGAAACTGATTCTTGGATCTTAATCTCTGGGATATCTACTTCTAAATATTAAGCATACCATATTAATATCCCTGCCTGAACCCCTACTAATTTCAAGGGTTTGTTTGAGAGCACATTGCTAAATGTGACCCAAAGGATGAATCTCATGCATAAAAATGGGATCCCTACGTATACATACATGTGTAGAAAAAGCCACAGAATTGGTTTGGTTTACAGTATGTTTCATTTCAGAATTATACTGCTTCACAGTATTCACAGTTGAATTGTCAGTTGACAAATTATTAATGAGCCATTACGAGAATAATTTCCAGGACTCTTTGTCCATGTTGGTTCTTCAGACTGTTGGAGTTTAAAATGGAATTGCTGTGTCTCCCTCAGTGTATGCATTTTGTCTGCCCTGACAAACAGAATGTCACATGTAGCTTTGTATACTGCATGGTTCCAGGCCAGATGTTTGGAAAATGAGAATCATGGTGTTCTCAAGAAAATTATAGAAGGCAGCCTACGCTTAGGAAGATTGGAAGAAAAAGTTAAGGTAAGCAGTGTTTCTAAGCTGAATATCCATCGTGAAATGTTTTTAATGAGAAGAGTAGTTAATCTGTGTCAATGCTTTTATGAAAGACTTATGTATGGATTATCTTCAAAAGGTTTGAAAAAACAGAATAGATCATCATTATAATTCTCACTAGTGTCTTCTTCCGTTGTATTTGTGCATTGCATATCTGCAATGATCATCACATTTACAGCGTTACCTGGAGAATTATGACTAGTTGTAATACTATTTAAAGATTATTTGTATTTCAATTTTTTGCTCTATATTGTAACCCAAGTATTCTGTCCTCTACTTTTTTGAGGTTGTACCACTCCTTCAGCTTGAAGTCCATTACAATTAGATCTGGAAGAGTGAAAAGCATTATCTCAAGTGTACAGTTGCCATGAAGTACTTTCTTGTGACTACAGGCTGAGAAACTCAGAATATTCAAATATCCAGCCTAGTTAGAGAATACATTATAAATTATCTTTACAACTCTCTAAACAAATAAAAAGCACAGTATGTAATTGCAATACAACAATGAAATAAGTTTGAAACATTTATGTTTCAGCATCATTGGTGCTACCATGATTGTTTTTACTGTAATCTTAAAAAAAAGGAGATAGATACCTGGTATATTGGTTTCTATATCTAGAAAGTAATGTATATAGTACATTCAAAAGCTGGTTTATATTAAGTCAAGTTTGTTCAGTTTATCCTAAAGCAGAGAGTTTCCATATTATACTTTGCCACTGCTATTTCTGCATCAAATGACACAAATGTGCACAAATATGTTAATGGAGACCATCTCCTTCTGCACTTTCATTGTAAGGATTGACATAGAAATTAGCAACAAAGAAAAGAAATGAAATTGTAAGTGTAAAGAGAGAGCAGTAAGCTGAAAAATAGCTTGAATTTGTAAGGAACCCTTCATAAAATACCTGAATGCATGAAACACTACTGTAAAAGATTTACCTAATTATACTTACACAGCCATAAAATATTTTTAGCTTTTTTCACCATCATTCATGTCTAGCTCCCCTACTAAGACAGTAGCTTCTATTCTTGTTAAATGTGAATCTTCTGCAATCTAATAGATCTGTGACTACTGTGAGGGATAGGGAAGAGGTTGTCATAAAATTAAGAATATATACATGTAGTGAATTTTAAGTGCAAAACCAAATAAATCTTTACCCATGCTTAATGGAAATTATAAAAAAGTCATAAAAGATCCACTCATAAAAGTGGATCTGGTGTTCTCATACATAGTTCTCCCTTTTAATTAACTCTTTTGGAGAAAGTAAATTAAGAAAATTCTATGGTTTTTGTTTTTCTTTGAGAAATCTTAAAATAAATCAAGATTTGGCAGATCTATGAATTAAGACAAAAATCTTTGAAGCTAAACAGGTTATTGCTAAAATAAAACCCCAAACTATGTCCATAATTGTGTACATTACTTTATGACATATTTTCAACTGTTTGTGCTAAAGTTATATAGCAAATTAAAAGTGATTGTTTTTATAAATACCCATTTTTAGTTTGGGATTTGGAAATTACTGTAAACAAACTTTATAAATTCATTCACTGTGCAAAACACTTTGTAGATGACCAGTACAACCACATGAAATTTAGAGAGTAATAGAGCAGTGTCAAATAGGTTGAATACAAAACAAATAATTTTTGTGCAGGAATTGTGTTAAGGAAACAAAACTTACTTTGGCATTTGAGTTCTGAAAACATTTTTAAGTTCATTTCTACTTTTATGTACTTATGCCAGATACTTTTTTCAGGCAGACTGAATAATGAAAAATATTAAAGCTTACTTAAAAATTGTTCATCAGTTGGCCTCTTCAGTCTTCTTCAGTACCAGCACCTGCATCCATGATCATTCTTACTGTGTATGTGGGATGCCATGACCTTGGGCATACCCTATCCAGCTCTAGAGGAAAGTATTATGACTTCCAGCTATATGTTAACATCATCTTCCTGAAATCTATCATCTACACCACTCTGTTTGCTACCTGCTTCACTTCAGAGAACATTAATAGGTTATCTTGAACAATTCAAAGGTAGCAGCCTGCTGTGAAAGATCTGTAAGTGCCAGCAGCTGCAGGTGTCAGTGTGCCCAGAACCATCCCAGCCTGCCCAGGCTGCATTTTACACAGACTTGATTATAATCCATCCATAGAGGCAAGGTCAGAACTCATACCTGGTTTCAGACTATAATCATATGGCAAAAAAGGTGCACTTTTGTCCTCTGATTTTGCAACCATTCTGCACATGGGACTCAGGTTCAGTTGGCAAAGGTAGAGCTGGAGTGCAGAGCCAACAGAGGCAGCTGTGGGGTATGGAGGAGCCAGAGGCCTGAAGCATCTCAGGCAGAGTGCAGCTTAAAACACAAATCTCAGCTTAAAACACAGACCAGCCTGTAGCTGGATGGTCAGTGACCACGTGCTGGGAAACAGGGTTTCACCAACGCTACAATTCACCAGCCTTCTCCCTGATAAAACTGAGAGAGGAAGTTTTCTCTTGTTTGAAATGATTATAGGCATCTAACCTACAGAGGGCATTTCAGGTCCCACACCCGGACTGGACCTGACACGTGCTGGAGCTTTTACCGACAGAGGGGAAGGTTCAGCTGTTTCTCTATACTCTGCACTTCCTCCAGGCTGGCTGAGTAACCTTCTGTTCAGAAGGAACTTGTTTACTTTTAGCCTTCTGTAACATTACTCTGCATTTTGAAGACTTCTCTGGGAATCTAAAAAGTTTAGTGATGTTACTGGTTAACTTGCAGGCTTCTTATTCTATTAGAATCATCAGGGAAAAGTTAGGATAAAAACCCTATGTAAGTCAGCCTTAAATAGTGAATTTCTAATATTCTTGGTAAATATTATCTGTTATTATCCTATTACCTCTAGAAAATTAAACTTTACAATGATACATTTTGCAAGAGCTGAAAAGGAAACTGGAAAGGATTATATAGCCTTATATACAGCACATCTAAAAATGCCTTTTTAAAAATTCCTCCAAAAGGCAAACTCAAATCTTTCTCTCCTGATTCAGATGAAGATAAAACCTTAGTGATTAGCACCTGAGCTAAAACTTTATATTAGCAAGACATAAATAGCAGTATTTTCAGAGCTTCATTAAATTAGTTGACAGTTTTATTAAAGGTGTTTTCATCCCAAAACTCTGTTCTGTAGCCTGTAGGAAACATCACAGTATGCAGAGAATATAACAGTTTTAGCATTCTATTTGTAATCAGTAGAAAATAAATTAATATTGGATTTTGGTATTGTCAAGAGCAGCAGCATCTAGAAATGTGTAACAATACACAAACCAGTTTTCAGTTCCTTGTGTGCTTATGCAATTTAATGGGGATGTTATTTCAGGAAGCAAAGTTACTTTGTACAAAATCATTTCTTACTTTTGAGGTGAGACCAGTCATTAGTTACCATTTAGTTATTATAGCCACAATCAAAAAATCACGTGTGCTTCACTGAACAAGAGGACTGTTATGTGAAGCAGCAAGCAAAGCTATTCTTTTCTTCCTCTTGTATTAAGATTTAACAAAACAGAAACACTTTTTCATGGTATGTGCTGATAATTATGACTGTTCAACAACTGGTAAGCAACATGTGCTGTAAAGTGTAGCTTTGTATATTGGAAAACAAATTTTTTTTTGCAAGTAATTGTGTTCAATAAAACAAACATACAGTATGGTATTCATTACACACACTAGTTTTAGCTGCAGAACAAAATGAAGTGTAATACCTCCAAATTACCAAATAGGTTAAAAATATCCCTTAATGCAACCTACCTGACATAATTGAACAAGGCAGCATTAATGTAAAGACTCAACTGAAAATCAGTATCTCTAACAGTTTCTTTTGTTGGCAATGACTTGTCTTTAGTCCTTCTTTCTCCTATAATCCCACTTCTTTCTATTAATTTTAACCCTTATAGGTATATAAAAAGAAAGCAGCTGGGAAGCTTGGAGATATCAGTCTCAAGATGACTGAGCAGGAGAAAGAATTTGAAAGGAAAACTGCTCAGTATGAGCAAGAAAAGAAGCACCTGCAGCGTCTGCTGCAAGATAAACAAGAAACCCTCAATGAAGTGCTGGAGCAAAACAGGTGAGTGGGGCACAGGCAGGAGCAATCCAAGTAGGTCCTACAGGTAAAGGGACAAGGAAAAGCACCTACAGAAAGCCACCAGCACTCACTTTCCAGCAGAGTCTCCTGTGGTATGTTCTGAGTCGCTTTTCTCGCTCGTTTTAGCTGTGCTGAAAATGCTGAAACCCTGCTCGTGATCCCCAGCTCCTGGAAACATCTTTGGAAGGAGGAATTTATTCTATATGCCTACTGCTGTTCTTAAGACTTGTTAAGAAGGGTATCAATCTGAGAAGGATATCAATCTCAGCAAATCTTTGAGAATCTGAAAGGATTCTATAAATCAATATATATTTATCTTAATAATTTAATTTATAATTAATTTATAATTAATTAATAATTTAATTTATCTTAATAGCACCTTCTGCTAAAGGTTGAACACTTACCCATTCACACCTCTCAACAGTTTTCAGCAGGAAGGGAATGGAATGAGTACACCAAAGACCTGTTTGCTTTCAAATCTGTCTTACTGATCTAATAATAAGTGACTTAGATTGGCTATGTGCAAAATAAAGAGAAGAAAATTAACAGATTTATAGAAGATTAGGACTGAAGTGTTGACATATCCTTTACATATAGAGTCCTTCGAAGGTATTTTTTCCCTCTGATAGTGGAAAGCTTCATAGCATGTTCACATTATCAGCATAAAAGAAAAACTGTTTACAATAGAAAAGAAGTAATAAGCACTCATTTTTCAAGTCATCACTGCCATTGTGAAATAACAGATTTAAATAGATTTTAACAGACAATAGAAAAACAGGGCTTGGTATCATCTACTTTATATCAGCACAGTCCCTCTCAGTTACTTTATACAGTGCAATTAAACAGGTGTAAGTAGCAGAGTTGTACAATGAACATTCCATTAATCTCTGAAATTTGCATTAAAAACCAGATTGAACTGATACACATTTCTCTGGAAATAGTTATTTAGAATTTTTAACTAATTAAATTACTTCCATATCTCTGGGTTCATGTTACAATTTTTTACTGTAGAGAACAGCATTAATATGGATCATTCAAAATTTACCCTTCTAGCCCCAAAGCAGGAAAATTAGATATAACACAGATGTGTAAAATAATCAATTATACTTTCCATACAGTATACTAAATCACTTTTACCTTTTCAGTCTAAATTAATTAATTTTTTCTTCAGTAAATACACTCACAATTAATACTTGCAGCTACCTTTTAAGAAACAAGATCTGATCCTGAAATTACACATTGTAGTCCATTTAACTGTATGATGATGAAGGAAAGTGGTTTATGGAAACAAGCCCAAGATGAACCCCATCAAGATGTCTTTCATTTCTGTAGTTTCCAACATTATTGAACAGTATAACAAGTGAGTGCTTTTTTCCTGGTGGTACTTAAGTCTTAATAGTGATTATTAGAATATAATATAATGAACACAACTTAAAAGTAAAGAAGAATTTTTACAGTCATCTTTGAAGCAGTATTTTGGTTATCCTCATGATTCACTATTTTCCTTTGATTACTGTATTAAAAAATGAAGATTAAAATAAATGTTACTGAGAAATCAGCTGAATTCTACACCTATATAAGAAATAATAAATTTTTATGCTTATCAAACAAAACCAATAAAACCAACTAACACCGTGGCTGATACTGTTCATATGACCAAGTTACTTCATATTCCATTATTCTTCTCAAGTACTGCAATATAATGTAGTTTCCCAAGGTAATCCAAATACGTATCCACTCTATTATGCCTGTCAGCCAGAAATAAAACATGTATTTTGGTCAGCTTTGAGTATTTCTAATTTTACAAGGATTATTATTTTCGCTCTCCCTTCACTCCACATAGTCACAGGAGTAAGGAAGGGAAAATTATTTGTAGTTCAGATGTTGCTCATCATCTGTAGCTTGGCAACCAAAGTTGCTAATGCTAGAAGAGTACCAAACATTTAGATTTATTGTGACTAGCTGTGTTTACAGACTAGATTTTAGTCCAGAATACTCTCCAGCTGATAATGTTTCTGTACAAAATGCCTACACAGACATTAAGATAAGTGCATACAATAAATATTTATTCTCTAATTTCTAATTTTTTCTCTAATTTCACTCTTAAATAATGAAAATCAGAGTAGTATGCCACATTTTAAGCAGAAAAGACACTTTAAAAATCTAGCTGAAGGTATGATGAATCACTGTAAGCAGGTGAAGACAGAAATCTGTTTCATATTATTTCTTTTGCTCTTGCATTTAGTTTAATAATAAGGAGTTAGGAAGTCGGGGAAAGTGTGACTTAACTACCACCATGAAATTCTTTATCATAAAAGCATACTGTACCTAGTGTTGCTGTTAAGTTTTCTTGTAAAGCAAAGGAAAATCCCACTTCAGATGTGGAAAGAGCACGGTTCTTTCCGTGAGACCCTGCAGAGATAAGCATTATCTGGAGTGGTGGCAGGTCACAGCACACTGCACAGCCCGTGTGCCCGGAGGCAGAGTTGCTGCAGTCTCAGCATGCTCAAAGTAATGCATGTGACAAAGAGATGGATTCATGTGCTTTTCTCTCATTCTGTTTTTAACAAGTCTACATCCAAACTAGCATGGGCTTTCATCAAATGTAGCAGAGATGACTTGCCCTTGAAATTTCCTCCTCTCCTGCATTCTTTCACTTCATAACAAAAATCAGTTCCACTACTTAGCCATTGCATCCAAGGGATGAGAATTTTTCTACTTGGATTTCAAAAAAGAAACAGATATAAATACAGTTGTACTTTGGATAAGTAAAAGCTTTTGAAGCTTTTAAACATACACAGATTTCCCTTCCTGGAAGCTGCTCTGTAGAGCCTTCCCAGTAATTACAGCCTTTGTATTATAACACTTCGTTCTTCAGGCAGCTGATAATGACATTATTAGTCACTGGGTAATCTTGAGAGATACCAATATCACATACATTTTCTTAAATAAGAGATTTGAGATATAAACAAAATTCATTATGTGATCCTGGAGTAAACAGGTTCATAAATGTTTCCAGTCTTATTTGACAGGACACTTACCTTTATGAGTTTTCTAGGTCAGAGTTTATTTCGCAAGACTTCTGCAGAGAAACAGAACCTCAAGGTAGTTACAGCTGCTGTGCTTTGGATGCAGAATGTAAGTCTGAAAGTGCATTAAACTGTCCTTGGAAGAGCTTGAAAAGCTTCAAGCTCAAAGCTTGAAAAGCTTTGCAATTGTGCATAGGCAAGGGGGAGGAGCTGTCTTACCTGAGGTGACATACGAAATTATAACCATAATAAAAACAGTTGATCTTTGTGATAAGGAATATTTAAATAAACTGCTACAGGATAGATGAAAATTAATTCTTGAGCCAGCCCAAATAAGATTCTGAGATTAAGGCTGAATGAATTTAGTTCAATGAGGGCAGAAAACTGTCTTTTTTAAAGAAGAATCTGCTTTCAGAACCTACTTCTAGTGATTTTTTCATCTTCAAACATTAGTGGGGCACTGGCATTTTGCTAACTCTCAAAAAGTTATAAAATCTTACGTTTTGGCTAGGTATTAATAATAGCCTACATTAATAAGAAATTAATTTAATGCCTTTTGTCTAAAGACATCTGGAAACAGCATATGTATCTAAACTGAGCACGTATCTAGTTTTAAATACCAAATGGCAAAGACTTGTGTTTTAAGAGGCAAACCAGCTGTACAGGCAAGGAAATTTTGGTGTTGGGAAAAACGTACAGAGCATCAGCAGCTGCAGTAGCCAAGCTGCTGTGTAATCCAAATTACAGAGGGAGATTGTGATTAGCAAGAAGATACCCTCTTCCCAACCCATTCTGCTGAATGCATTTTTAAATTTCAATCGGGTCAGAATTTTCAAACAACATCCCCATGTGTAGCTACACTTGGGATGTTACCTCTTCTTCAGATGCTCACCTGGAAAACAGCTGGACTATGAAGCAGTACCTTGTGCCACACTGCAAAGCCTTACACAGCGTGCTGTGTGTGCAGCAGGGGCAGCTGCACTGCCCTTTCCTGACAGCAGTGTTCTCTGAATGCTCATTGCAAAGCCAAGCCAGCACTCTCTGCATGTCAGCTCTGCTTAAAAATCACTCCTCCAAGAAGAGTGATAAACCTCTAAAGACATGTATTTTCTTGCTGCTGAAGTAGTTTTAACCATGAATACACTTTTAAACCAACCTCTTTGAACTATATTTTTTTTTTTTCTAAAAGCAATGTAGTTGCCTTTAAACTGAACATATGGAGTGAAAATGGCAATCCTATATGTCAGGCATACTGACAGCATTAAACTATAATTTAGAACTTGCTGATCTTTAGTTTCATAGTTGTACTTCAAATATTCTATGCCTCAGACTCATGCAAGCACTAACAGCGAAATGACCTAAAAAAGCCAGAGAAGTCTTGATTTCAGAAATTAGCAGATGAAATAAACCCTGGGTAATGATCTGTACTACAATAATGATAAACCAGATTAAGCTTTCCAGTATTAATTGTCAAACATAAGAGTGCTGTGCACAGTGCTTGAAGACTTGTATTGGACACAAGGGACAACAGAGAACCAGGGGTGTGTCCCTATCAAGATATACAAGTTCACTTAAAAACAAGGTGCTGAAAATGTTCCAAGATCACAATACAGAGGTCAGCCAATGAGTGAAACTGAGGACTGCCAGTTGGGGCAGTTCAGCCATGAGATGTGTATGTCTCACATCTCTCCCAAATGTAGGCTGAGGTAAATGCCATTGTGTAAAACATTTTGAAGCATATTCTGAGCACTGGTAGTATTAGACAATCTTATCCCATCTCAAGGAGAAATGAGAACAAAGTCATCTACAGTTTTGGTGTTTCAAAAATGAGAGATAGCTACTTAATGGCTTTTTAGTGACTTGTCAGAATTGGAAAGGTCCGACTCATTATCTGTGGCTGCTCACATTCTTGGGCAGCCTTGAACTATTAGCCAACTGTACTGCTTTCACTGCCACCTTTTGCTTTAATTCCATTCTCCATGGTTACTGATGTTCTCCACCAGAAAAGTTCATTCCAAGCAGTATGTACAGGAATAATCTTAAGCCCTTCTCTGTAAGGTTTTTTTTAATCTTCTATCTATATATCCAGTCATAAGGTGAAACACAAATTAGGCTGGTACTATGTCTGGGCCACTTCTCATCACTTCATTCTCAGTGTTCTCAACCACAAAGGATTCTGTAAGATGTACTGATTCTATATTTTCTGGTGTAGACTGTGGAATTTAATCTCATTTATGTTCTGCATTGATTTGTTTCTCATTTTTAGAGCCTGGTATTGGGGACAGTTTGTGTAGAAGGCTAGTTCTATTCAGTGCTTCATGCATTAGTCTATAGTATTAAAATACGTGTGCTCATTTTCCATGCAACAGCTATGCTTTCCACATCAATTGACCTTAATTTCCTTATTATTTTGTATTTTGACGTACACTAGGAGTCAAAGGAAACCCAAGCTCTTGGGCTTTGTCTGCCTCCTAAGTTTATACCATTTTTGTTTGGCTCTCAAAGCTGCATCAGCTGAGCACTGATGCTGCTCAGACCCTTTGGGCTCTGCAGGAAGCAGAGCTGTGGTCACCAGGGAGCCGAGACAGTGCAGAGTGGCAATCACAATGTTTGGGGCTCACATGCTCTATGTGCAGACTAATCCAGCTTGTTACATAGGTCCAGTAATGGCTGGTTCTACATGGGTAATTTTCTGGTCATACCCTATTCAGCATTACATTTAATGAGCTTTTTTAAAAGCAAAATAGGAATGAATTTCAATCAGATAATTTCAAGCACCTAAATACAGGCCGTTTCTAATTTGCTTATCCACATTACTATAATTCTGTACTGCTGGAACATTGTTAAAGTTAGGATTTCTCTTCATTTTTTTCCTAGGAAAAGAGAAGGGGAACTTGAAATCATGTGGGAATCCACAGCCAAAGAAAACAGGAGAATGAGAGAAGTCTTACATAAATCCCTGAGGAAGAACAACATGTGGAGTGCTGTCACAGTTCATGAACCACACTCTCAGAAGGACCTAGTTTATGATTTTAGCTATTGTGATGTGAAAACTTCATCACCTACTAAAAATGAAATTCAGCAAGAATGTCAGTGATACAAATCTGCACCTCATCCAAGAAAGAGAACTTGGTGCCTGAATTTGACTTTTTCAGCAACACAAGGTGTAATGGAATGTTTACTGTCTTCAATATAACTGTACTTTTAAGGTCATCAGAATTACAACAGCATATTCTCTGCTTGTACTGTGAATAGTGTAAATCTAACCTAAAATATTACATTGCTTTTTGAAGAAAAGGCTGTTCCTTCTTAAGACAAAATGTGATACAGCTTTAACATGTAGACAACAATTAACAGGATAAGCAGCTGGTAAGCTTGGTGTTCAGCACAGGCAGACACAATGCCATGAAAGAAGTGAACAGCAAGACAGTGCTTGCTAAAACTAAAAGGACAAGTTTCAGTAAATTTTCCCCTAAAACACCAGATGAAGCATGATCCAAGCTGAAAAAAAAGCGTAGCTTGCACTTTATCTCATGAGGAAGCATCTTGACTTCCTAAGATGCAAGGCTGTGCTTATACTAGATTGTGTGCCAATAATCTTGTCATCTCAAGGACAGGTAAGAATTTGCTTGTGAAACAGACAAGACTGAAACATCCTCATGACAACAGCTGGTGCCTGAATGCACAACTGTCCACTGTGTAGATTGTCAGCATCCCTGGAGGTGTTGGGAAGCTCCTGCCATGGGTTTGCCAAGGGTGTGAGCTGCCAGCACAGGATGCAGCTCTCCTGTTTTGTTCATCTTGCTTCAGATTCAGTGGCTTCAAAAGCCACCCCAAGTATTCTCTGAAGCAGTGTTTATTGTGTATGCCTTTAGATTATTGACATGCATTTGTCTTAGCTTTCAGATTTGTTCATTTTTCACAATATTGCACATTAACGTTATACTGGTATGTATTACTATGATGTGGTTTTATTTTGGATTTACATATAACTTGCTGGATCAGCTTTTTGGTTTTGCTTTGTTTTCATAACAAAATGTAAATGGTACCAGGAAACTGTAACAATACAAAAAACATGTAATTATCATTGTAGTATTAGAAGTAATAAAGAATTTCATTTGCTTTGATCAAAGTTAACAAAAAGAGCAGAAAACCAAATTAAAATATTAAAAGAAATACATAATGTTTGTGTCCAGAAAAGTTCCTGCAGCATTTTCCTTCAGGGTAAGGCCAGCAGAATGGCTTTATTCAGGAGAGGGTGGGGACAGCACTTCCAATCACACCCATGATGTTCAGGGACAGGTGCAAAAAGGTACAGCTTTCAAAGCCACGTTCTGCAGTACAGTGCAAAGTTAAAAAATCTGCAGACTAAGCACTGGCAGAATCTCAGTGCACTCAGGTATTACCCTGATTATAGGAAACCACCAAAGTAGCTGAGCAAGTGAGATTTTAGGATGTACTTGAATTACTTCCCTTTAATAGGAATGAAACTCAACAATATTACCAGTACATCAAGATACAACTTCAGCTAATCAGTCTTTATGACACTGATTAACAGAACTACTCTCTTAACAGCACACTATCTTTTGGTCTCTGCCCAGAGACTTAACAAGAGCTACACCTTTGAATCCTTTCATTCTCCTGGCTTTTTCAACTTGATTATTTTAGGACTCCATGCCTCAACATAACAACCAGACACTATTTTTAACCAGAGCCTTAAATAACTTCATTAATATGTGAAATGGTCATGGGGGTGGTCTATCTCTAAACCAGTCCTGTCTCATATCTTCCTTGAATTTGAAAAAAACCTAATTTGAAATGTCAGGTCTGAAATACCCCTTCAGGTAAGTTAGGCATACACACTCCTCTCATTTCCACACAAACTCAGATCTGCAGGTGTGTGGACTCTGGCAGAGCATCGAGCATGGCTATACCCAGAGCTTTCCATGTTTTTAAAGGCAGGTTTGGAACATGAAGCCTTTCATGTCCTATTTTTTAATATAAGTGTCTCTGAAAATGAAAAATACAATCTCAGAACTGAATATTATCCTCATCTGGTTTTAATTGCCCTTTTGAGTATGTTTTAAGAGTTTGTAAAAATAAGCAGCTTCACAAGAAAAGTTTTTGTATTGGTAATTCCTTAGAAACAGAAGCAAGATTTTCAGATCTCTAAATACTGGCTTAACTGTTCCTCTACTGAAGTGACCTGGGAATGTCTTAGAACTGTACTTTTGCCACACCTACTGCCCATTTTTGTAGCTCTGGTTTTAGAGTAGGTTTTAATACGTGGTTCAAAGGGCAGCACCGTGACAGTGACACTCCTAAGGCTTTGTTCCAAAATGCTACTCTTGCTTTGCCATTTGCCTATCATTAAAATATGATGTTAAACTTTAAATGACCTAACATTTAATCAAATCCCTGGGTGATTCTCCATACTCAGTTTCCACAGGAAGAAAAATGAGAAAAAGTTATGTCCCAAGGATGAAAAAGTTCTTTTGTGGCTCAGGAACACTTTTTTGGCGTAACAAAAATCCTGTTATAGATACTTTAAATACATATGAGTGTATTTTAAATATATATGAACCCATTTGACATACTTGGACAGTAAAATACTGGAATTTTTTCAGATCAGCAAAAGTAAACACATTTGCAAGTGTGCCAAGTGTTGTACAAATAGAATTGATGATTAGACAGGTTCTTCTCTCCAGTTCCTTCTGACAGGAAAGAAGCTGATTCTCTCTTTTATTACAGCTGAAAGAATTGGTTTTCCTGTAAAACTCTTTCAGATGAAATATAAATCTTATGCTTTGTATGTGTTTCATCTTGCATTAAACCACTTGGTTTTAGTATATTTCTGTGTACAGAAAGCACACAATATAATGCTTATTGCTGACCATTGATTTTATGACTAGAAAAAACATTAAATACTAGCATTACACATATAAATATTCTTTTGAAAAAAAGAAAATATGTTTTTCATTAAAACATCCAACATTTAAACATAAAGGAAAAAAAACCCAAAACAACAGAAAAGTCCTGCTAAAATTACTAACAGAGTTGATAATTTTAAGAGCTAAATTGCCTAGCAGGCAATACCACTGCCTAATCAAATCAAAATCCAGTATCTCAAAAGCTAGCTAGAAGGAAGAACTTAGATGATGTATCTCCATCACTTCTGCACTTAAGAAATAGTTAAAAATAAAAAGAAAATAATCTTTTAGCACTGAAAGAGAAAGAAAAGCCACTAGAAACCAATCCAGTTAGAGGCATTTTGCATGTTTTGGCAGTTCAATCTTTTCAGCTTCAGAACACCAAAAACTGAGGATAATTCTAGGAGGTGCAGTTAAGGAGAGTTTAACAGCATTATGTGACAACCAAATGTCACAAGGAATAGTATTTCTGAAGCTCATTTACTTTATCATAATTTAAATAAAATAGCTTAAATAAAGGCAGACAGGTCTGAAGACAAATATGCATGTCATCATAGTGTGAAACTCTAGAGTGATCAGCAGTTCTTGGTAGAGCCACCAAGGATTTGTGAGAAGTGATGAGACAAGACAGTATCACACTTGTAATTACAAGTATTACACTGGTTGGTTTTGCACAGCCTGGTTTTCGGTAGCAGGGGGGCCACAGAAGAGGCTGCTGTGAGAAGCTGCTGGGAGCTTCCACCGTGTCCAGCAGAGCCAATCCCTGATGGCTCTGAGGATGGACATGCCTCTGGCCAAGGCTGGGCCAGTCAGAGATGATGGTAACACCTCTCTGAAAACATATTTAGGAAGAAAATCAAAACAAAGTGGGGACATAGCTTGAACTCCATCTAGAGAAGAGGAGGTGAGAACATGTGAGGGAAACAACACAGAGACACCAAGGTCAGTGCAGAAGGAGGGGCAGGAGGTGCTCCAGGCACCGGAGCCAAGCTCTGCAGCCTGTGGTGACCCATGGTGAGGCAGCTGTGCCCCTGCAGCCCCTGAGGATCCACAGGGGAAGCAGAGATCCATAGGGATGCAGAGATCCACCCACAGCCCCTGGGGATCCACAGTGTCAAAGGCCTTGCTGAAGTGCAGGTACACAACACCCACAGCCTTTCCCGCATCCACTGGTGAGTCACCTGGTCATAAAAGGAGATCAGGTTGGTCAAACACGAACTGCCCCTCCTAAACCCATGCTGGCTGGGTCTGATACCGTGGCAATCCTGTAAGTGATGACACTCAGTATAAACTGCTCCATTATCTTACCAGGTACTGAGGTCAGGCTGACTGGCTTATAATTACCAGGATTCTCCTTCCCACCCTTTTTGAGAATGGGTGTCACACTGGCCGGTTTCCAGTCATCTGGAACCTCAGCAGTGAGCCAGGACTGTTGGTAAATGATGGAGAGCGGCTTTGCAAGCTCACCTGCCAGCTCCCTCATCACCCTGGCTGGATCCCATCTGCCCCATAGATTTATGAACATCCAAGTGGCTCAGCAGTTCTCTGACTGCCTCCTCCTGGATAACAGGGGGACCATTCTGCTCCCTGACACCATCTAACCAGGAGGAGAGCTGTCCTGAGGATAAGCCACTTTCTACTAAAGACTGAGGCAAAGAAGGCGTTAAGCACCTTCACCTTCTCATCTGCAGTTACTAAGTTCCCTCCCTCATCCAATAAGGAGCAAAGGTTGGTCTTACCCTTCCTTTTACCATTATATTTACAATATATTTGTAAAAACATTTTTTATTATCCTTTGAAGTTCCTTCAAAACCTTGTTGCCCATCCAGGCTGGCCTTGTCAGCTCATCTTTCGGCACACAGGGCCAGTCTATTCCTGTGCCCTCAAGATCTCTGTTTTGAAGCACGCCCATCTTTCCTGGACTCCTTTGTTTTTAAGGGCTACTTCCCAAGGAACTCTTTGAATAAGTCTCCTAAATAGGCCAAAGTCTGCCCTCTGGAAGTCCAGTGTAGAAGTCTTATTGGTGTTCCTCCTGATTTCACCAAATATTGACAATTCTATAATTCCATGATCACTGTGCCCCAAGTGGCCTCCAACCACCACATCTCCCACCAGCCCATCTCTGTTTGCAAACAACAGGTCTAACATAATCCCTCCCCGGTGGGCTTACTCACCAGCTGCGACAAAAAGTTGTCCTCCACACACTCTAAAAACTTCCTGGACTGCCTCTTTCCTGCTGTATTAAGTTACCAGCAGATTTCTGGTAGGTTGAAGTCACAAGAACAAGGGCTGGTGATCCTGTAACATTCTCCAGATGCTAGCAGAAAAAGTTGTCCACCTCTTCTTCCTGGTCGGGTGGATGGTAACAGACTCCCAGTAGGATGTCAACCTTGTGGAGCTTCCCCTTAATTCTTACCCATAGGCATTCAACTTCATTGTCATTAGTTTCAATACCTATGGCATCAAAAGCCTCCCTGATATAAAGGGCCACTCCTTTCTTCTCCCTTTCCTGTCTCTTCTGAAGAGCTTGTAGCCACCCAGTGCAGCACTCAGCCATGAGTACATCATGGCTTTGATGTTGCACCACAGCCTCCAGCTCTTCTTCTTTGTTACCCATGCTGTGTGCACCTCAGCTGGGCTACTGATTTCACCTCTAATTCAAGCTTTCCACCCTTGGGCCTGCTTCCAGACAGCCCAGCTGTATCCCCTTCTCCCTTCAAACCTAGTTAAGCCCTCTCAATGAATTCTGACAGCTCATGAGCTAAAATCCTTCTGCCCTTAATAGAGAGATGCAGCCCATCCAGTTCCAGCAGGCCAGATGCCATAAAATGGCCATGAAAAAGAAGAACCCATAATTCTGCCGATGACACCAACCCTTAAGCCACTTGCTGATAATGTGGGCTCTCCTATTCCTTTCACCATTTTTTTCTGCCACCAAAGGGACTGAGGAAAAGACTGCCTGTGTTCCTGCCCTATCAACCACTTGACACAGTGCCCTAAAGTCCATTTTAACTGCCCTGGCACTCCTCTTTTCAATCTCATCTCTGCCAGCCTGGAGTATCAGCAGTGGGTAATAATCAGAGGGCTGAATCAGCCCAGCAAGTCTCTCAGTGATATCCCGTACCCAGGCCCCAGGGAGGCAGCAGACCTCTCTGTAGGGTGGGTCTGCTCAACACATGGGGCACTCTGTTCCCCTCAGAAGGGAATCACCCACTACGACTATACTTCTTTTCTTTTTAATGTCAGAGGTCATCCTACGGATGAAGCATAATTGGGAGGCCCAATTATGAACAGATAATTTTCTTCTAAATCGCCTACCTGACTCTCTAGATCCAGGGTCTCATACCCATTCTGAAGTGGCACCTGGGTAGGTGATGTGGGTCAGGAGGAATTTTTATTATTACCTCCCTGAGCAGGAACCCACTTCCACTCCCCTTCACTGACCAGGTGTCCTCCTACTGCCTGACATCGGGAGGCATGGGATTCCTCTGACTCCTGGGGGGCCTCCCTCAAGGATGGAAGGGCAGAACTCCACCAGTCTATTTCCGTTTCACTTTCCCTGATACTCCTTAGTCTTTCAACTTCCTCCCTAAGCTCAACCACCAGCAAAAGGAGGTTATTCACCTCTTCACACAGCAGGCAGGCTTCTTCTGCAATGACCCCTGGAGCCACTGATAAATGCAAACAGTCTGCATGGGAATGGGTCTTACAGACACATCCTTTTTGGAGGGTTCTATTTGGTTACACACATTTGTACTAACTAGAGTTCTTGATTGTGTAAAACCATTACTAACAAAAATTCCAAACTCCACTCCTTGCTACTACATACAAAACTGATGTACTGCTATAGGTTAAGCAAGCTAATAATCTGATAACATTTACTCTAGTGTCATCTTTGGAGGGAACCTTGGAAACACAAAGTTATAGATTTCAAACTATTCTGTCTTGCTCTAAAAGACAGGTCTCTGCCAAAGAAGGCAGGAACTTTCCTGGAATGGGGAATATGACCCTCTTCTCTCCAAATCATTATAACTTTAAAAAGGCAGGTTTCAAGCAAAGATACGGGAAAAGGAATAACAGTTCTTTATGAATACATATGTACATGTATAAAGAACAAGAAAAACAAACCACAACGATAGAACCAGAGACCGATGAACGTCCCCGCTCCCGCAGCGCTTTCCCCTGGGCGCAGTTCCGGGCGCGGCCGGCAGGGGCGCCGCTGGCCCCGGTTCCTCCGAGCCGCCAGGGGGCGCTGTGGCGCAGCTCGGCCGCCTCTGCGGCGCTCATGGCGGCTCGGCTGCCGCCCTGCCTGCGGGGACACCCCGCACCTTGCTACTGGGCCCTCCCAAATGGTCGAGAAACAACAACAAATTAAACAGACTTGCAGTGCAGGAAAACCTGTTCTGATTGTATTTTGGTCGTACTTTGTATTGGGATAAAGCAGTCAGTAGCCACGTTGCTTGAATTCATAACGTCTCTCTGGGTGGAGGCCTTCATGTGGTTCTGGTCCTTAGGCTTTTTTGAGGTTTTAAAATGTTTCTGGTCCCTAGGTTTATCTTCTTTTCCGGAGATAGCTCTGGTATTGTCCCTAACACGTAGCTTTTACAGTAGAGCAGCACAGATTAGAATAGCTATTGCACTGGGCTTGGTGATAATGATTTATCGGAAGTTTACACAGGTACTGGAGCCTGTTCAAGGATTATGTGTGTGGTTTATGGTTTCCTCGTCCTACCCTGTGTCACAATTCCAGCAGCATGTTTTGGGGGTTTATTGGTAATTACACACAGTTTGTTAGAGGAGGAGCAGGGGATGAGGCTTTCCAGCTTTCCTTGGGATCTGTTACATCACCTTTTGGGGCTGCTCAATGTCAGTGAGTGTTAAAGACATCACCTCCCGGTACCTCCCTGCTGTTCCATCGCTGGCTCTGTGTCTGAAGCCTGGGCCGGGCTGCTCAGAGTCAGTGAGTGTTAAAGACATCACCTCCCGGTACCTCCCTGCTGTTCCATCGCTGGCTCTGTGTCTGAAGCCTGGGCCGTGCGGAGGGGCCGCTGAGGCCCTGCCCGGGAGCCGCTCCACCCTCACAGGGCCCGGGGAGCCACACGGGCCGGCCTGGCCTCCGAGCGCCTCCTTCCCCCCAGAACCCGCAAACACGGCCAAAACCCAGCCACCCCCACGGGGCAGCCCCTTCTCCTTCTGTCTCTCGGTATCAGCCGCAATCCGCCCCCAGGCAGGACTGTGTCAGCTGCGAATTTTGTTTCCTAAGTGCCCCGTTTGTCTCTGAGACAACGCCCTCCCCACGCGGTGTCCTGCTTCCAGGTAAAAGATGGGAGAAAAATTCGCTGGAAAAAACAAACCCAGAGTATGTGGGAAAAGGAAGGAAGAAAAAAAAAAAAACCAAACCAAACTTGTAATAATTCTTCATTTTTCTGTTAACATCAAGAATGGAAATAAATTACTTTTAGTAACCTTTGAACCACGCTAAGTAATGAGTCAAGTGCACGGAAGAAAATAACATCAAAAGCGCAATCTGACCTAAGATACAACCGCCCTAAGAAACTCGAAATGCTGAGACAGGCAGAGGCTGCAGAGCTTCTGTCACGCACATTCATGAAGAACTTATTACCTAAACTCCAGTGTGTTCTGTGGGCATTACAAGGATATTGCAAACCTTTAGAGCTTCTACCTCCTGCAGTAATCAGCCAAACATAGGTCTGGTGTCTTCTCTCCAGCTGGCATGATTTGCATAGAAATCACTTCACACAGCAGAACACATACTGGAAGCCTGTTTGACTGTTCACAAGCCTGAATTCAATGCTTTCAGAATGTCTTCTATACACAATAACTGAAGAGACACAAAAGTTTTTTTTTGTGATTCTAACTATTGTGTCTCATGAAGGTGTCACACTTGTTCTTATTTATTTCCTGTGCTTGATGTAGTTTTCAGCACACTACAGAAAATCCGACATGACTAAAAAATGCCTTCATAGGAGGATTTAGTGGGCTACTATTGCCAGTTGATGTTTCATTAACGGTGTGTAACTTACGAGAATTTTAAAATCATAGTTTTGCCTTGTTTCATAGATACTGTGCTAGATTTAGACGATACAAGACTAAAGAAATTATTTGACTATATATATTAACTCTAGCCATTCCAATTTATCCTTTTTCTGTTACCCACCTGACAATAGCAAATTGCTATTTTCCCTTGACCACAGCTGACAGAGCATCCTTACTCTTCTGTTGCACCTGCCTTCCTGTTACAGTATCTTCCACATCTTCCAGTCGGTAAATTGAAACCATGAAGTAGTTTCAGCTTCCTTTCACAAGACAACATAAAAACATTCTTCCATTCCTACCAAGAATGGGAGAAAACAATCCAGGATTTGTGGAACTGTGGGCACATTCAAGTTTCATTGATGAATTTACACAGCATATTCCATTCATAATAACTGAACATAATTTTGCCATTATTTGGAATAAATAATGTGGTTATATATTCAAAAAGCAAACATTGCTATCACCTTTTCAAAATCAAAACCACGGGAGAATTCAGAGTGAAAGGAATGAGGGACTTGTCTTACAAACACACTGTGGATCTGCTGGTAAATAGAGCTAGATATTGAGAGATAAAAGAAACAATGGGAAGGATTCCACTGATTGATAAATGGAATGAGAGATTTGTCTTTACAAACAAACCGTAGGTCTGCTGATAAATTGGATACTGAGAGATGAAAGAAGCAATGCAAAGAGCCATAAATTCCATAAGGAATTCCACTGAGTGACACCTGGAAAAGACAAAAGCTGGGGGATATACATTAGAAGGGAGTCTCAGGTGTTTGGGAAGTCTGTACCTCCCAGGTATCTCAAGCAATGGGGAAAGGGAAATGCGGCCGGGAAATTGGGATAAAAAGGAGGCTGCTTCCTCCTAAAGTCTGAGAGACCACAGAGGAAATGTCCCGTGGCCTCTCCCTTTATTCGAATAAAGTTACAGAAGTCCTCTGTCTCCTTTGTGAGCATAAACCTCTGGTGCTTGTGGATTAATTTTCCTGACAGGAGTAAATATCAGTAGTTCCAACGCATTTGCCAACTACAGCTAAAATAGGAGCATTGTTTCTTAGTCCATTGTAGAACAGAGCATTTCATGCTCTATGTTTTGGTTGTGTAAATAGCAGGGAGAGTGACTCTCAGCAGTCACACTAAGGTCAATAGGTACCAGTGCTATGTGAACTGACAGAGCATTGATGAATACTCACCTTATCTTTTTTCAGAGTTTTTAGAACATTTCTCCTGACCATTAAGAAGTCATTCAAACCCAGCTACCTCTTATTTCAAGCCAGAAAGATGCTGTTTTTTAGGCCAGGAGATTGCCTTTCACCAGCTCAGAAGACCTTAGGACCTCCTAAGGCTTTTTCACCATAAAAAAATCATGCCACTATCCTGGCACATTGCATCAGGAGTTCCAAGAATTTTTCCCTTGGGAGTACAAATCCTTCCTTGGGCAGGCATGGCTCTTCTGTTTAGGAGAGTTCTAAGCACTGATCCTTCTCTGCAAATTGAGTGTAAATAAGTATGGTAAAAACTCCATGATGTCAATCAGCTTGAATCTAGAAAAGCAGATGCACTTTGAAGGCTTCTTTATGTTTAAAAATGTGGTTTCTCTGGGAGTGAGCTCTCCAGATTTTTTTAGTCCTGAACTATTTTCTTCTGTACTAAACTTTTTTCAACATATCTATATAAGCACATGTTCAGATATGAAATATAGAAATATATATTTTTGATATTAGAATTGTTTTATACCTGAAATATTTGGTTTTGGTAAATATAAAATGAAAATGAGACTTCAAAAGTAGCACAGAACATCATAACCTCAGTGGACTGGTTCCATTTTCAGTGCTTCCTCAGCTAGAGGTGGGCACAAGACAGATATGTCTTCCAAAAGCAATGTTAACTGCTAACCCCTCCTTGGTGGAAGGCCAGTGGAATGCAGCCTGAGTTTTGGACTCAAAAAGGAGGTCAAAGTCGGGCTTTGTTTTTAAAAGAGAAAAACACTAGGAGTTGGTTGTTTATCAGAAAAATCATTGATACTGATCAGACTTTGCAGCACTGTTAAAAATGTTGCAATCTTTGAAATAAAAACTGGTGTGATATATTAAAGCTAATTTTCTACAGAGGCCATCAAAATTCCTTTAGAACAGCCTTAGGAAGAGACTTCTTGATTTTCAGGTGACCTTTTGGATAGAATGACATACCCAGCATTTATGAGTTGAACAAGAGTTTCTGAACAGCTCTGCTTAAAAAATACATGATACCAAAAGAAATCTCTTGTTGGACTAAAGACTCTGCGCTATTCAGGCAGGTCTAGTACAAAAGACTAGTACTTTAGTACTAGTACTAAGAAGAACTGAACTAGTACTAGTACTAGTACTTCTAGTACTTTAGAAGACCTGAATAACTTTTCAAAAGCTTTATTTGTCACAGAAAAAAAGCCAATTACACTGTAACCAAGAAATAAGTAGGGAAAAAATACAGGTGTTTAAACTCTGTATATTCTGGGAAGAGCTATAGTCTATTAAGTAGTTCTATTACAAATTACAGTCACCTGATATTTCCTGCTGACTTCCACAAGATGCAAAGGCATTGTAAACCAGTAGCATAACCCAGCATCGCCACAGCTATTAAAACATACCATTTCTTATATTCCACTTGCAGCATACCTGCAATTACTTAAGGAAAAAAAAATATTTAAAGGATGACAGTACTGAGATCAAATCTTAGAACACATCTATTCGTGGTCAGATTCAAAGAGGACCAAATACAAGGAAACACACTGGTCCTCATTAAAATTAAATAACCTGCAAGCAGGAAGGTTAGCATGGAAAGTATCCACTCTGAGATAATGCTAAGCTACAATTAAAAGCTGCACCGTGGGGATGATCCTTATCATTTGCTTTAGTATTGGTCAAAGCAGAACATACATTACTGAAAGCAATAAATACCAACCCTAACAAACATTAACCTTTATTATTCGTAATGATAATAAAAGGTGTATTTTTATACTGTGCACTTGCTATTTCCTGAATTAAAGTTGAAAATTACTTTTTATGATTTAATTGGTAAATAGCATTTGAAAAGGTTCAAACCACAGTGTTTAAATAGGACCAGCCCTCAAAGTGTTTGTCTCTGTAGTCTTTTGGAATTTTAACTCATTCATGCCTTCATCTGTGTACCTATTCCAGAGGGAAGAATTCTTTTCCCACGGCTGTGAAATGTAATTTCTCTTGTCTATGAAGAAAATAATACTAGAATCCTTGAAATCAGTGTTTATTTTTTCCTTCAGTGGCTGAGGGAAGGAAGGATTGCTGGTAAAATTAAAAATATTTTAATAGGTTTACAGCATCCCAAGAAGAGCAACCCTTAAAACAAAACCAGACAATAAATGAAGATACTTTTCTATTTTTATAAAAAACCAGACTAGTTAAGGTCAAATCGCTGCAGAGACTTAAGACACCTATTGACAGGTGGGAACTCTCCAGACAGACATTCCAGGTTGACTAAGGAAAAAAAGCTTCTTAGGCAAAAACTCAAACAACCTATTTTCAATGTTGCTTTTATGTGAAGAAACAAAATGGAGTACAGACCTGAAGGAGAAAGAAAAGACAACTGACACATCTACAAAAAAAAATTAAAAAATCAAAGATTACCTGCACTAAATCTGAGAAAAATTCCTCAGCAAAACTTTTCTTAACAGATCATTAACGATTACATACCCCATTATCTTTTCATCAAAATTACATGGGTTTTTTGGGTTTTTTTTGGTCTCTAAGTTCCAGGGTAGAGATGATGTGAAAGATGTGCCTGCTTCATTTCAAGGCACAATGTTAGCCCCATAATAAGACACCCCCTCTCTTTCTCCCCCTTCTTTTTTCTTTTCATAGCTTGATATAGTGTCTGTGGCATTTCAGGAACAACACAGGTACGATAAGATTATAACACTTCATTTCAAAATTATCAGAATAAGGAACACAGAAGTACATTACATAATATCTGATCCCAAATGAGGCATGTGAAATTGAAGGATATGAAAACATAGGTTAATTTAGTCATACATCAAAATAACCATGAATAATATTTTAAAAGTCCTTGTAAAACTTGCAGAAAAAGCAATAAATTGTTCATGCCTGCCTTTTCATGTGGTTGTAACAACGCTATAATTTTAACATGTTTTATTCTCTTGATCTGTAGGCAAAAAAAAAAACCCCAAGAACTTTTGTCTGGCCATACTTACTGTGGTAATTTTTCAATAAGACGTTGTTTAAGAGGGAAGAGCTTCTCTTGTATCTTAAAGCTATTTCTGTGAGAATTAAACAAGAAAAACAAAGAGAGGAAAAAAGGCAGTGACTAAAAATGTACAGTTTTGATTTTGTTTTCTGTACTGCTATTACTTTGCAGCCTCAGTCTTGGAGAAAAACATTCCTAGCACAGTCTGGCTCAACCATCAGAAAGCATGGCAAATATAAACTAAGTGTTTCACATGTTCTTAAGAGTCCATTTTTAGTCACAGATTTACATCATCATTGCAGAGGGAATTCCTGTTGATCAATCCTGCATGCTTCAAAAGTTTTTTTTAAAAAAGTGAGGAAAACAACTGTCAGATCATGCTTAGGACAGTTTTGTTGATATAGAGGCTCAACAGTTTGGACTTATTTCCAGCTCTGCACTGCCTGCTTATGAGCCATTATCTCAACAAGGCAACAAATGTTAAAAATTAACATCAGGAACCAGTACCTGAACATCTTTTAGCTTATAACAGTAGATATTTATTGAAAAACTCATCTGCATTTAGAGGGGTTTGGTCAGGACTTGCTGATTTGAGCATCATACAGCAAAGGAGCTGTACAACTGCATTGCTGAAAACAATTAAGTGATTAACATGATTAAGGGTCTTTTTTCCAAGTGTTTTAGGGATGACTAGCTCAAATGAAGGCAGTTACCTTATTACAGAATTCAGGATAATAATAATTTTTTTTCCCCTGGATATGCAGCTGCACAGAAACAGAGAATAGCATTTTCCACTAAAGCAATATTTACAAAAATGGAAAATATTTGTAACTGCAAGCAAAGGGAACACAAGCTGCCCACTCAGCTGTCTCAGGTTAATGAAAAACAAAGGAAATATTTTTGCTTATGCTTCTCTACCTTCTCAAGATAAAAACATAGACTACTTTTGATAGGATTCAAATAACATCTGGACACATGGTTTTAATGTACACATAATATGACAATTTTTTCAAGGTTATCTTTCCAAAGCATTTTGAAATTAGCAACTGCTTGCTATAAAGATCATCAAAATAGAATCTCCAAATTATGGTTCACTCTCACTATGTAATACACTACTTAGGCACTGGACAAACATTCTCACAAATGGAACAAAGATGGGTTTTCTTGTTTTTAAAGATAAACTAATTTGACTATCAGTTTACCTGTGGTTCCTAACTCAAAACTTCTTGGCAGAGAATGGGTTTAATGATTACCTTTTATAACCTCTGTACTTAAGCTGTTGCTCCTTCTGCATGTTCTGGTTTCAGACATGGACATGCCTTGCTTATAACTGGTTGGGGAATCTAAGAGGAGAAATACACTTGACAAGGATTCCTGGACCAAATTAACACCAAACAAATATAAATAAATAAGGTAAGTGAAAGCCAGAATTGCTAAAGGTAATGATTGAAGCAGTCTAAATACATGACTTTAAAAGAGAGACATCGGGCACAAAGCTACGAAGTTCAGTCACTCAAGCCCTGCGTTCTACATGTGTGCTGTTTACATATGTTCATATGTTTCTATCACATGTTTAATCTTAAAAGTTGGATTCATTATGAGTTTTTAAACCAATCTTTAATTCAAAAGATAAACTTGATGTCTTTATAGACTAAATGTTTCTAAAGACCAACAATACTGAGATAGGTGTTCTGTCAATTTAAAAAGCTGCAGTTTTTGTAGCCAGTTTCTACCTAATTTACTAAAAACCCCAACTTATGTTGCCTAAACATTGTGCCTCCCAGAGTTACCAGCTGTATAAAAGCATAAAGATCTTCAGCATTCAAATTTAAGTAATTACAGCTGTAGAGTTTTAGGAGAGAAGAGATTTTTGACCGAATCTACTTTAGAATCTCAGGACCTAACCCGATCAATTTCCTTCACTGTCTCAGATTGAATTTTAGACGAATACTAGGGAAAACAAGCAAAATTCCCACCGAACAAAACCCATAAAATCGTAAGTCTAAATTTAAATTTGAAAACAAACTCTTTACATTCCAGATCTAAAAAAGGACAAAACACTGAGTGGAAGACATTCACCTTGAATCAACACAGAGAAGATTGGCGACTCTTTCGAGGCAAAGAGCTGCTAAATAGATAATTATAGCAGCCCAAACTCTGTTTAGCAGATGCTTCCATCTCCGAGGAACTGAAGCAAGGTCTAATTTATTGAAGAATGGAAAGAAGGTCTCCTAGATAAGAAGAAAACAGAGTAGCTTTTTGTGGAAGATAAAATCTGTCTGGACCTGTGGAGGAATTCCGAGGGAGGACTGGCTATGAAAGCTTGGTTGTTCCAGTAAGGACATCCTCGAAACTGAATGTAATCTGTGACAGGAGACACAGACATTCACCTGCAGGGTGGGTATAAGGAAAATCCACTGCAAATCAGGCGGATGAGGTGAAGTAGACATAAAATCTCCTCTTCATTTTCTCTCTGAGTAGTGTTTTGCCTCTGAGTGAGTGCGTGCATGTGTTTGTTTTCTGGTAATATTTACCTATACTACTCTGTATCCACATATATCAGCAAAAGCCAAGCGACATTAATATGCTAGAGTTAAGATTTTGCTTTTATTTCCTTAGAAATTTCAACAAGGAGAAAAAATGGGCAAGGAAAGCTTGAAGAAAAGAAAAGGAGAGCACAAAGGAGGAGAGGATGGACAATCCATTCAGAGCCATGTACCCCAAGCGATGAACCTACAAAAGCAGGCAAACCTTTTTCTTTTCCCCCTTTGGTCCATGTGTGAGGGGTTGGCAGAGGGAGGCAGAAGGGGATATTTGTGCATGTACATCAGCATACAAAAACAACTACTCTATCCCAATTTAGCAAAAACATGCTAATAGCCCAACAATGTTGTTGATATATTAGCATATTTACAGAAATTGCTAATTGCTAAAGTTAAATAGCTCTGATATAAACAGACTAAACCCCCAAGAATATGTCATTGAAGTTATCAAATATTAAAATAATTCAAAGATTTATTCTAAGTTGATCAACTGAGGCATTTGATAAACTTTTTTTTCCACATGTACTTTTCAGAAGTTATAGTGTGGCTTGTCCCGCTCATTGTTTCTGAAAGTTTGTTAGTGTTTCTAGCCAGAGAATAGGCACTGGTACTTGAAGACAAGTGAAAATCTGTCTCCTCCAGAAAATTACAAATGCTTTAGAAAACAGTTGTGTCACTGCCTCTCAGGAGAGGGTGGCATTTCTCCTAAAATTATTTTAAGTAGCCTGGAAAAAGATTATCTGGTTTTAGTTTGGTGCAAAGACTGGAAAAATACTGATGTTATTAGAGTAGCCATAGCTATCAGAAAATATTAAGTAGCCCATGCCACTTGTTTTAGTAATACATGCCTCAATTTCAGTGGTTTCATCTAATATTGTAGGTCACTACAGATTTAGGAGAACATGATCTTGTCACCACCTAGTGGTATCAACACAATTCATAGGTGCAAATATTTAAAGCAAGGAAAGGAAAACAGCTGCTCAACAAAAAAACCATAAATAAACCCAGACTCCATCCATGAAAGACAATTTCTGAATCTTAGAAAATTCAGAATTCATCAAGTCCTTGTAAAAGGATGTCATTGCTTAATCAGAGAGGGAAGGGCAAGTTCACCCATTCAAGGTTATATTTGAGACTCACATAATCCAAAACACTGTTTAATAAAGGAAATAGGCAGGCAAAACACAAATAGATGTACTTTTGAAAACAGCAGTACACCACAGGGTACATACAGATCTTAGAAGGAAGAGTGAAACTTCACAAAATTGTTTAATATATTTCTTTATAGAACTTATATATTGAAAACCAGTAAAAATAAGTCAGTAATGACAATTCCTGTAGTTCTATGATATTGAGAATAATTGGTGAATTACTAGAAATTGCTTAAAAAAAAAAATCTCATTTTATTTCAAGGTGGGCCTCATTAGTGGAATCTGTATGATTGTTGGTACAATTATTGGCTCTGGTATCTTCGTTTCTCCAAAATCAGTGCTTGCCAATGTTGAAGCTGTGGGTCCTTGTTTAACCATCTGGGCAGCCTGTGGAGTTCTGGCAACATTAGGTAAAGGACTCAACAAAGAATCTGAATCTTTGCCTTAAATATATCTTCTGTTTCTGCATACTACTCTTGTTTCACAAATTAGCTAATAACACCTGGACCAAAATCAACTAAATCCTTGTCTATATATGCATAGCAGTACTCAACCATAATTTTAAAATGGGGTGTTTATAGAAGAATTAAGTTTTAAAATTGTAAATCACACTCAATTTATCTTGAAAGAAAGTTTTAGTTTTTCCTGCTTCACCCACTGACTGTAATAAAGTGAATACTCTTCTACTTAAATAGCTGGCTATATGTGAAATTTACTGATAGTGAGCTAGGTACTTCTGCTAGCTTTCTACTCCTGTAATTCTAATTTTATTATCTGAAAATTTAGCACTAAACACCTCAAAATATTTCACTAAGTAAAACAAAGAAAATTTTGAGCATTGTATCAAGAAGGGCAGCATACAAGAAAAACCTTAATTCAAGATGCCACATACAGCAATAGAACAGGAGGTATCACTGTACTTTTATGTTGAGCTTAGACATTTTATTTCAAAATTTTGCAGAAAGCTGGTTTTTTCAAGTTTCTAAACATGTCAGCCAGTGCAGTTCTCACTTAAATGCTTCTTGTAGTGTTTACTTCTTAAACAGAAATTGAATGAAATCCAAATGTTTGTTTGTACTGGTTTTGGTGAAGTCTTAAATATCAATGGTAGTAAGTTTTAGTCTGCATCTGAATAATTTCAGGATTTTTTTTTAATTTCTCACATGTAATTAGAATTTTATTTTGTGTATACAGTAAAATATACAGAAACATGAAGAGAGTAATGATGCACTGTATAGATAAATTTCATTAACTTTTCTACCTATTAAAAAGCGATCATCTGTTCAAGCAGTCCCAGGTTCAAAAATGCATGAACTAAACCTGCTTTTCCTGTTATTCAGGTGCACTTTGTTTTGCTGAGCTTGGTACAATGATCACAAAGTCTGGGGGAGAATATCCTTACCTTATGGAGGCATTTGGCCCAATTCCAGCATTTTTGTTTTCTTGGACGAGTCTCCTGGTTACAAAACCCAGTTCATTTGCAATCATCAGTCTCAGCTTCGCGGAATATGCATCAGCTCCTTTTTATCCAGGTTGTGATCCGCCCCAAGTCGTCATCAAATGTCTTGCAGCAGCTGCTATTGGTAAGAGTCACACTTTTTAAGGCAGACCAGATCCAAAACTGCACAGTGACTTGTGTCTGGCCCCATCAATAAGAGCACTTCAGTACCCTGAAACTTCCTTAGCTTCATCACAAAGACACCAGAAATCTTTAAGACACAGTTCAGTGAGTCCTTCCCACAACAACTAATTAAACAGCATAAAAAGGACAGGTTTTAAAATGTTTTTTTCCCTAGTCCAAGGGTTTTTTTATCCTTCATTAAGATGGATACAGCTGTATAATTAATGCTTATCTCTAGCAGAAGAGGAAGAAAAAATAAATGTGAAAACACTATTTCTTTCTTTACCAGAATGCTGTGCAATTTCAAAATATTTTTATTAAGGGTACTATTAAAATCTAATTCATAAATCTGTTTTTCCTCACTGTTTTAAAAGTTATGCAAAGTAACAGTAAGTAAGTAATCCAAAGTTTACAGAAAGTAAAAACTGTATATAATATAGACAAAAAAGTGTGATGGAAATGCAGTACAGTAAATAAGGGGAGGGGCAACTTTTCTTTAAATTCTGACAAACAGTGCAAAAATTTATAATTTGATTTCTTTTAGTGGTAATAACAATTGTGAATTCATTGAGTGTGAAGCTGGCAAGTTACCTCCAGAATTTTCTCACAGCTGCTAAAATGATCATTGTTACAATCATTATTGTAAGTGGAATTGTTCTCCTTGCACAAGGTAAATAATAAAATTTATGTTATTTGAAAAAATTATTTTAGCTTTTGCTATGATCATGAAAAAATTCCCCACTGACAGAAGTGACACAGTAAAGAGACATAGTCCTGAATCTCTTCATTCAGGGTTTTAGTTCTGCATCTTTTAGAAACAATGGTATTTTTTTTTCTTGAGAAGGGGGATGGGTGGAAAATGCAACACTACAGATCAGTTAATACAAAGGGTGTTAATTTTATAAACGAAAAGTTTCAAAACATGAGACATATGTTGGAATGTTCTTTTCATCTGGTGAGGATTGCAAGAATTAATTTCAACACTGATCAATAATCTTTCTCTTATTTGCAGGAAAAACTGAGAACTTCAAAGATTCTTTCAAGAACAGTAAAATTTCTGCTAGCTCTATCAGTTTGGCATTTTATAATGGACTCTGGGCATATGATGGATGGTAAGGAATCTTTATTAGTCCTAACAGTTACACTTTAACAGCTTTTAACTGGTTTACTCTCTCCCTGTAGAACTCTCTGAAGAAGTTAACAACTGACTTGTTATTAAGAATGTCTTGATGAATTCTGGAAAAAGAACCCTAATTTGGTTAAAAAAACCCCAGAACTCCACCCTCTTTTAGTTGTTTATTAGGGAAAGAAAATTATTATCTTATTAATTATTATTGTCTTATTAGCTGTTTATTAGGGAAAGAAAATATATTAGATCTCAAAAGGACTATTAATGCTGCTTTGCTGCTGAAGGTGCTTAGATATTGTAGTAATGAGGAGAATATAGTCCAGTTTAATTCCATTGTGTTAGACAAAATAGCTTTCCCTGCAGGTTACCCCATCAAATTCTATTTCTTGTGAAATATGTAGTGGTGTTTGATTAGTACAGAAGAACATAAAAAGGAACATTGTGTCAGAAATTATAAGGTTCAGCTTGCAGATTTGTTCTTGGGGAATGTCAGTTGGCAGAACATTCTGTTGGCACAAATCCATTGTTATTCTTAAATGTGCAAACTGCAAAAGTCTGCATCCAGGTCTGTTCTTTGGAAAGAAATAAGTGTATAACCTTGATCTACCACACAACAATTCCCATTTAAAAGCTTTTGAAATGGAATTTATTTTAGATAGATTATCTTTTTGGGTTCTGTTTCCAAGCCTGAGTCTCTCAACTCGGACATGTAAGTCTGCTAATTCAGGCATTCATAACATATGGACTTTTTGAGAGGGCAGAGAAGCTGATCCCTAAATAATTATTTGTGCATGTAACCACCAGGCACTAACATTTGAAAATTTGCCTTTGAACTGTAAATAATAACTCTTCAGATTTTCAGAGTGGATGAATATAAAAACCTTGTTTCAATTCGTCTACATGCTCTAGCAAAACTGAGTATTTAGAAATGATAATTCAGAGAGGTATAATCCTTAAAAAGGTTTTCATGCCTGTTTTCTAGGGACAGTATAACTTACAGAATCACTGTGAAACACCAGCAGACTTGCTTTACCCTTTTCCCTCAGCACACTTGTGCTTTTATTTGAAAAGACTCAGATACTGCAAAGCTTGAAGTTGAAAGTTGAAGTTGAAAGGCAGTTTTGTAAATCTAAGATGCCTGCCAAATTTTTGTTTGGTTATTCTGGGATATTTTATCCAAGATTTAGGGTCTCAGAGATACTAGAGATAATGCAGAAAGAGATGGTGAATCAAGAGGCTGACTTTTGGATAAGAAGCTCACATAGGTTTTGTCCTGCAGTTTTCCCACTTAAAAGACTGATTTTACATTTTTTTTTCTTTTTTTAAACTTCAAAGATTAAAAACAATAACACAAAAAATAACATCTTACCTCATAGAATAGTTATATTTAGACACCTGACTGCTAAAATACTCTGTGAATGTTTTTCCTTCCAGGAATCAACTCAATTACATCACAGAAGAACTTAAAAATCCTTACAGGTAAGACTATATATGAAAGCAATGTTTTTATTGGCAACAAATCAAACACTATATATTTTTCTATAAGCAAGCATATATTTTGGTTTGTTTTTTAAAAGCACTAATATTCTATTATTCAAGGTTTGAGCAGTAAGACAAAACTAATTAGCCTGTATTACAGGCTTTGTACCTTTGCCTAATTTGTATTTTTCCTTTTTTATAATCCTGATTTTCATAGCTCTACAATAATAAAAAAAAGAGTAAATACACTTAAAGAGCATATCAGGAAAACTAAGAATCCACAGTTTACTACAACAACTGCACCAATGATACAGCAATGCTTATGGGGTCTTACTTTTCCATTCTTTAGAAATCTACCACTGTCTATAATTATTGGAATCCCCTTGGTTACGGTTTGTTACGTTCTGATAAACATTTCCTATTTCACCGTAATGACTTCAACAGAACTCCTGCAGTCCCAGGCAGTTGCTGTGGTAAGCTACTTAATTTTGTAATAGAACATCTGAAGAAGGCTGTGTGCATTGAAGTCATGGAAGTCCTTAAGTTCCATTAATTTTTCATAAGATAAAATTAATTTTAGTCTAAGCTGTTACTGCCACCTTTTCCCCCATTATCTACTGTCATGTCTTAATCTAAAGTTTCAGTAATGGCTAATTTAAAGAGTAGTTCTGTCATATCCAAATGGGAATAAAAGAAGGAAGCAAAAGTAATGCAGTCTTCAGCAAATGTTTTGTAAACATTGCAGGTCAGAGGGTGACTGCTTATCACAGGCATCAAAAAGATGGAAAGAGAAATAACATCTAACAGTTGCTTTGCCATTTTCAGTGTTTCCAGTATTTCTGAGAAAGAAGCATATGCCAATGACAGTAGATAAAAGTTTGTTGTTATGGAGATAACAGCAAGTAGTCCATCATTCACTTCCACCCTACTCTTTTTGGGCTTTTTTCCTTAACAAATTTGAAAGATATGATTTTTACATTTTTGTAAGACATACTCTTGCAGGTAAAATTAGAAATTCTGTAAGTTTCTGAAACCATAAAAAAATACATCTGCCCCTTCAGTTCCACTCAGTAAATTTTCTTTGTCTCTGAAACAACTGTTGAAGTCCTGCAGCAATATTCCTAATGCTAGTTTTTGGGGAAAACAAACAGTATGTGACAAGCATTTAAATATATTGTCTAGCACAGTGAAGAAGTACAGTAATGTTGAAATGCTTAAATTTATTTTTTTTAAATAGAAGCTTTTAAAATTTAGATCTGTGCATTTCAGCAGCTTGGCTGCACCAGAAGGTACAGCAAAGAATTTATGAAGTTAAATCTTGTATAAGAACTAGTCCTCTTCAACACACCCTTAAACTTACAATCTGAATAACACACGTCAACTAGCACTGAAGGGATCAGACTAAAATAACAAAATCTCAGAACTGGCACTAAGCAGAGGCAGCACAACAAAAGGAGTGCACTGTGCAGAGAGGTCTATGCAGCTGTAAGTGCCTTTGAGTGTCCTACTTCTGGACAGAGAAACATCACGGATGTCAGACTTGTGCAAACCAAAGCTCTTTATGCTTGACTTACTGAAAAAAAACAATACCAACTAAAAACCTAAACCTACCTGTCAAAAACATTTAAATTCAAATGTGTTGTTGGTCAATGTACATGAGATTTACAGCAACAACTAATATACCATGCCACAGGTGAAAACTCAAATGTAGTGAAAGACCAGAGGGAGTTTGTCCTGGACTTACACTGTCACTACTAATGTTTCACCTTCTAGAGAGGCTGAAAACAGCTTGTATGGACAATGCTCTGCAGCAATGCCATCCTCCTTTCTTCTGTCTTTGCAGACACATCCCAAACCAGGTGTCTTTAAAGAAGTTAATTTCTGTGTAGTTTTTACATCTGTCTTCCAATGTTTCCTACAGATGCTGCATCTTAAATATCATGACAATAGTACTCCACTCCATTTTATAGTAGTCAATGAATTAATCCAGGTTGTTGTTTGGCAAAGCATTCTTTAAAAGCTACACAATATATGCAACATGTTTTTTTTTGGTAACATAGCTCAGATACCCATTTACTTTACCTACAAATAGGCTCCAACATTTTTGAATATACTAAATGGTAGTTAAAATGACAAAAATGATTAATTTTAATCCCATATCCCAGACATTTGGAAATAGAGTCCTTTATCCAGCCACCTGGGTAGTTCCTCTCTTTGTGGTATTTTCGACACTTGGATCTGCCAATGGCACCTGTTTTACTGCAGGCAGGTAAGTCCCCATTCTAAATATCTTCAAATGGAAGGTTTTGAAGGTTGGAAAAATTTATACACATTCTTCTGATCCACTTCATACAAAATGTAATTTAAAATTGCCTGTAAATCTAGCTATATTGTTCAATTTTTAAAAACAAACAGTGGCTGTTCAGGTTTGAAAAAATTAGAAAGCACGGTCTCTTCTTAATTCAATGAAGGCATACCACTATAGCACAAAAGTTTTTTTTCATCTCTCATCAGTTTTAAAGCTGAGAATTAAACAGTTAAAAGTTACCACTAAAAACATGACTACACCAGCAAAGGTAACTGAGAAGCTATTCCTTTCTTTCAATTGTTCAGTGCTTTCCTTTACTATTTAAAATATTTTAAAATTTCAAAAGCATCTGAATACAGTGTGGCTGTAAAGACCATTTTTTGACAAAAGGTTGTCAATACAGCTTTTTGCTATGAAACACAAGAAAAAGAAAATATTTAATTAAAATTTAATTTGAATTTAATTTAAAGTGTAAAAGGTAAAAGTAGGTAACATTTCCCAAAATAATTTTCAATTAGATGTGCAAAATAATGATTCTGAAATGAGTTTCAAGTGTACTATTTTAATACTGGCTCAGAATTTGTTTTGGCTCATGCTTTAATACTGGTTATTTAATTTCCCTGTTTTTAAATGGCTACAATGCTCTTTAAATCCCAATGCATATCAAAGAAAATACTGATGAAATTAGTTGTGTATCTATTTTCAGTCACCATTTAAAGTCTAGGTGCCACACTAACTACATTGCCTTGTTTTTGTTTTGTCAGACTTGTTTATGTTGCAGGTCGTGAAGGGCACATGCTAAAGGTACTATCTTACATTAGTGTTAAGCGTTTAACACCAGCACCTGCTATCATATTTTATGTAAGTATATATTCTAAGAAAAATTATCACCAAAAATTCTCCAGTAATACATATTTTCACAGCTTCTTACAAGCAGTTTTGACATATATCTTTAACTATCTGGACAAGAAAATTGCTAAATACATTTTGGAAAAAAGACTACATAAACCCCCCAACTTTTCTAATTTGAACACATTCATTCCAGAACTGGATTTTAAAAATCAAAATGGTTAAGAATCAATGGCATTGAAACAAAAATTTAAATGAGTGGTTTGTATTAGGGAATCCTTTCACAGGATGCTTGCAAACAAGCTATCACTACCCTGTTTCCTCCATGTAGGAATATTTCCTCCATTTCCTCACTAAAAAGATTTCAGTTAATAAATACCTTTAAGAACAAATCTAGAACATCTTGTTATTTTTATTTACCCATTTATCTTCAAGGCAAAACAAGATATATTCAATCCTACCAGGAAGATTAATCCACAAACACTAGAGGTTTATGTGCAAGGAGACAGAGGAGTCCTATAACTTTATTTGAATAAAGGGAGAGGTTATGGACATTTCCCCTGGGGTCTCTCAAATGATTAGAGGACACAGCCTCCTTTTTATGTTAATTTCCTGACTGCATTTCCCTCTCTCTTTCCCCATGCTGAGGTACTCAAGAGGCACAGCCTTCCCACATCTCCTAAATTCAGACCTCTTTCTAAAGCATGCCTCCCCACTTTTTTCTTTTTTCTTGTGCCTCTGTTCTTTTTCTCAAAATCCAGAGATGTAGCACTGTCTTGAGTGATTAAGAGTCTGTGTCAATTAGTGGAATTCCTATGGAATTTATGGCTCCCCCCATTGCTTCTTTCACCTCTCTGTGTCTGGCCTTATCAGGCCCACTGTTTGTAAAGACACCTCCTCCTCATTCCTTTCAATCCCAGTAACATTAAAAACCTAAAAAATATACTTTGTATCTTCAAGATATTCAGTCAGCAATAAAACAGATTAATGCATAAAAATTATAAGCATTTTGACTTAAAATGAAATTAAGATTGCACACAGAAATGACCACATGTTGGCAGGATGCAGTCACAATCTTTAAAGGTGCTGCAATACACTTACACCCAAATGTTTAAGGAAAAGCATTCACAGTTCATACTCTGGAACCCTACACATGCAGCTGTATTGAAACAAAAGTAAAATTCAGCCTTCTTCTATGATAGACTACACTCATTTTTGTTTTCATTTTTAGGGGGCCGTTACTATTATTTATATTATTCCTGGTGACATTGATACACTCATAAATTACTTCAGTTTTGCAGTCTGGATATTTTATGGTTTAACTATACTTGCACTAATTGTTATGAGGTTTACAAGGAAGGAACTCAAGAGACCTATCAGGGTAAGTTCTGTATGGCTTTTCCTCCATTCCATAGATTCTATAGCATGAATTCACACTAAGTATCTGGATATTTAAACAGCACCCTTGGGCAGTATCCTTGTTTTTTACTCCCCTCACCTGCCATTTTTTATTACTTTTTTATTACATTTATTACTCCAGCCATTTAATAGCAGATCTGCTCTAGGACTAAGCTCATAAGAACTGGGAAAAGATTGCAGAATGTTGATTTTTATTTGCACAGCCAAATTTTCAGAGATGGGTAATTTGCAGTCAGCAGACTACCACTGAAGAAATATCCAAAATAAGACCCCAGGTCATTGCATGTAAGTCAGTTCCCACATTTATTAAAATGCAATCTTTTACACTGCAATTTGAAATATTCACTAAGATATCTTAGTGAATAATTTGGCAGAAGAGTTTTCCCTGACCATATTTCTGCTACTCCTTCAATTGCCCCATCCGATTCCAGAAAAATTTAAAGTAAAGAAATGCATAATGCAATTAAAATATTCTTTCTTACAGACAACTTCTCTAAGAACAGCTAAAGAATGAAGAAGTGATTTTATTCTCTGTCTCTTGCAGGTACCCATCATCATTCCTGTCATAGTGATAGGGGTCTCAATTGTACTGGTATTGGCACCAATCATCAGTGCACCTGAACTGGCCTATTTGTACTGTACTTTGTTTATACTCAGTGGACTTATATTTTATGCACTTTTTGTTCATTTTAAATTCAGCTGGGCACAAAAAATATCAGGTAAGTATGCTTCAGATAGCCAGCTCCAAACTCAACAGAACATTTGCTAAACTTGAGATTAATTAGTGTAATAAAGCTCACTATCTGGTCAATCCCTTCTAAGGCATGTGGGCAGGATGTGGAGGGAAGCAATTTCCCAAGCATGTAATGGGATTTACTGAAGACTATTTTACTCCTTCCTGTTGAAAAGAAGCAATGTCTGACTTGAGGAAAAATTAAACTTAATTCACAAAAAACAACACATCACTGTAGTAGCACAAAGAAACAGAATTAATTGATCGATAAAGTTAGTTTTTCAGTTTTCTGCATTTCAGAACATTGCTTTAGTGGTTAGCTAAAAATTAGCAGACATAATTTCTTACACCACCAAGTACTGGGCTTTTAGCTATGATTATTAATTTTGCTATCCCTACTAAAGAAAATGTTAACAGCATTAAGATAAAAAAATAATCCCAGGGCTGAGTACAGCGAAAGCTGCAAGAACCCATGACCATTTATGAACTGATTGCAGAGTCCCTAGAGAAACTCTGATATTATCTCAGGTAAAACAGGATACACAGGTATTTCTAAGAGGCTAATTGGAATTAGCTGAATACAATAGCATTAGTAGTTCTACAGACATTCAAAAAATACATAATCTGTCTCTCTTGTCCCCAGGACTATTAATTATAATGTAGTGATTATAACTATTTATAATTATAATTATGTAATTGGAAGCATTGTACTCTAATGTAAGTTTGGAAATGTGAAATGCTGTAGTTTGGATCTTAATACTGTTTATTCCCCACCCTTTATTTTTCATTTTGAAATAGGAATACAGATTTAAAAAATAACTATGGAGGATAGTTTTCTCACTTAGAAAAATAGTTTGAATTGAAATATTGTTCTCTTATAAAGCCTCTAACAATAAATCTTTTCCTCAGAGCCCATCACTATGCACCTCCAGATGCTTTTGGAAGTTGTTCCAGAAGAGGAAATTACTGAATGAAGTATTTTATATCTACCAGGTTGTTTTTAAGTGCTGTACTGGTTGAAGTAGATTCAATTTAGTTTGGCACATATATATACTTGCTAAATTGTTATGTTCGTACTGGTGTATTAGTTTTGCAACACTTTAGTACTTCAAAGCATTAAATATATATAATAAAAGATTTCTAAGCCAGATTACAGTGTCCAGCAAAGCTGGCCTCATTGTTTGTTAATAAGTTATGGTGTCTTGTTTTCTGAATTAAAATTTTTAGCAAAGATGTGTTTTACTGTCTTTCCAAACAATTCCAGGGGTGAAATTATGGGTGTTAATGTCTTTGAAATGGGTGTTAATGTCTCTGCCACCTTCAAGGCACAGGTTTGTTACAGAACCTGTAACCAACAGGTACCTGTCTGTACCTGTAACCTGTACACACAGTTTGACTCCTGAAACAGGCAAGGGTCTGCACAAGCCTGAGTTTCTGAACTTTGGGGGACAATGACAGCTTCAGCCAGGGATATGGGGTAGGTGGTTTGGGAAGGCTGTACCTCCCCAGTGCCTCAGCCAGTGGGGGAAGGAAGAGGGCAACGAGTGGCCGGGAGTTTGGGATAAAAGGAGGCTGCATCCTTTGAAACCCCGAGAGAGAAAACCCCATGGTCTGTGCCCTGATGGACTCTCTCCCTTTATTCAAATGAAGTTGGAGGACTCCTCTGTCTCCCTTATGGACGCTGGATTTTCATAGTGTAATTTTCCATACAAAATTGCTCAAAATTCATTTATGAAGATGGTAAAACTTAGCAGCAACAGTGATGCTGCTGATGACTCTATGGAAAGAACAACACAGCTCTTACAGCATCACAGAAAGGACAAAAATCATGTTAATGCCAGACTAGCTCTATCTTCAAGTTCTTAGACCAAATATTAGCTATCAAAACATCAGTCTTTGAAGCTGGATATTGCATCCTAAAGCTTCAGTCTCACAGAGAGACATTCAGGGTCTGCTGCCTTAAAAAGTGGTCCTGAGAAAAAAAAGGCAGTGCTGGGCATCACTTCTCCTGTGCAGCTTTAGGCTGTACAACACATGTTGGTGTTATGTTTTTTTTTATTTCAGCTGCATATACCTTTACATTTTTGCTCTCTCACTGAGCCCAGATCCGTAATCTTAATCTGGAAATAAAAGAGGAGTAAACCTCTGCTGGGTTTGACATTCCCTTCAAAGGCCATCAACACCACCATGCAAACCGGGGCTATGAGCTTCTTTCACATTATGTACTATCACATTCCTTAAATCAGGTTGAGCTCCTTAACCTAAACTAAATGTACCAAATATAAATATTAGTCAAAAAAGGTTCCTGCTCAGCAAACTCTCCACGTTTAACTCGCATCATGTGAAAAGCAACACACCCCATGGAGTGATGCACTTCACCATCTGCTGCCTGTATCATCACATTATTGCATTCTTGCCAAGCTTCAAATTCTGTATCCAGCAATTGCTCCTAGCCCAAAGGTTCTAGAACAAAAAGTAAGTGCCAGCCTTCACTTTCCCTTTGCATCTCATAAAGTGCAGCACACACAGATCTGCTCTGCTCTCTGGGCCCTTGTGCACTTTCAGTGTCACAGAGTTTAGTAACAAAACTAAGAATATTCAGCAGCTGATCCCACAGAAGAAGTTCTAGGAGAAAAAGGCTGGGCTAGAATTCACTTTTGTTTTGCAGCCTATATACCGCAGAGCCAACAATGAGCCGAATCGCCTTCCTTCCCCGCTAGGTGCAGGGGGATTTCTGTCCCGGACCCAGGATCCCCTCGGAGCTCTCCCGTCACTGCGGCCACACCAGCGGTGCCGGGCCAGAAAAGCGCTCGGCTCTTCCCTGGGCACTGTCAGTGCTCATCACAGCAACCACACGAGAGCGCTGCCGACCCTCAAAAGAGAGAAACGCACCCAGCCCAGCTCGAAACCACCCCGAGTGCAGAGTGAGCTGGAAAAGTGCCTGGATCTCACATCTACAGCGCAGAAAGATTTCTCTGACCTTCCCCTTCCAAGTGCATACTCGTCATTGCACCACACTCAAAGGGCACCACGAACTCCTTTCCTCTAACAAAGCTTTTCACTCTGGTAGAGTCCTGAAAACAAACCTGAAAACATCTGGCGAAAACAGAGCTGACAAAAGTGCCAGCTGAGAAAGCTCTTGCTGCTGCAATTTCAACCCATGAAACCCCCAGCACTCACCCTGCTATGGGCACTTTCCTTCTCAGCTCCAGCTACCATCCTGAGCTTTCAGTCTCAGTCAGGATCCAAATGGAACAGCACCAGGGACTGCTCACACACTGAATGTACAAAGCTCAGGAGCTTGGTGTCTGCATTCCCACTGACAATTCCACAGCTCTAACCAAAAAGCTGCCTGTTGGCAAAAGCCTTTAAATTCATAAAGTGAATTCGCTAATGTGTGGATCCAAACTTGCTTTCTTTGCCAAAGAGAGGAACTAGAAGCCCATCTCAAAAGAAATGGCATTCCCTCCTTCAAAATCCTAAACATCCAAGGGCTGATCCCATACAAGGGTGTCAGAACACTGGTACTGGGCATTATCCGCAGCACTAGATCAGAGGGGTATTAAATATATAGTCCAAATTCTTTGGAGAAACACTTATTTGCCATCAGTTTGCCATACTGGCATCCCTGAATATTAGGAGTTTTATTCAAGTGCTTAACTTCAAGCAAACATTCATACACACCTGTGGGAAATATGAATGTTCAAAATATTTCAGCCTGGACCTTTCATGGACTTATAGAACTTGGACAGAGGGAAAGAAATGTTATTCACAGCATTTCGTGTAACAGAAATTCTACTGTATCAATGACCAGCTGGAAAAATTAAATGTTTTAAACAAGGTCAGAAAGGTTTGAATGCAAATTTATGCTTTATATTTTATAATCCTATTATATTTCTGTGAACAAGAGGATGGCAAAGCAACCAACTTCTGTCCCAGCTTTGCTTTGATCCAAATTAAATTTCCAAAGAAGCATCAGATGCAAAAAGCATGGTTTCTTAAAGGCCTGAGCTTCCAGGAACTCATTCTGCTATTGCCATCTTGTGGATGACCTGCAGCATGATGCTGCTTATTTGGTATCTCTTGCTTTGGTGAGGAATGTTTCCTGATATTCCACATTGCCATGGTAATCCAGTACCTGAAAGTTACAAAGCTCTTTATGTCAAAATAATTGAATTTATTAATGTCAATTAACTCATTAAAGAAAATTAAACCTTTCTCGATGAATTGTGAGTTACTTTGTTCAAGTCAGATATCGAACAGTGGTATATTGAACAATGTGAACTGAACTTTAAAAATTATCAGCTGTGCCATAAAAGTGGTTTTAATTACCTTTGTATAGTTCCCTTTTTGTTAGAGGGTTGCATTGTGCTGAAGAAGAATGAGCCATTGTTTAAAGCACATGGCTTATGTGAATCACGAGATATTCAAAGTCACAAAGCCTTGAAGATAAAAGTTTTAAATATGAATGTATGACAGATTGTGCAAAACTCAGAGATCCTGGTGCTCAATCAGAGGAGCTATATTACACATAAAAAAGCTTTCCAGCAATATTGTGGACTTGTTATTTTTGTTCTCAATTTTATATGCGAGAACTGTCCCCAAAAACAGGAGTTCCAAAGGTAAGGGAATATTGACATAATGATGGAATTCCCAAGTTTAAAAAGATTTGTGTGCCTACAGTGTCAAAGGCTTTGCTTTCAGATTTACCCCAAATCTAGAACTAAACAGAAGAGTTTAACTAATGGCAAAACAGGCTTCAGAGCAGAGCTTTTCACCCCCCTTCTGGGACAAGAACTGCAATGGAAATATCACAGTTACATTTTAATATCTTTAGAAAGTCTTTTCTAGCTACAGGCAGCCTCCAATGCTCCTTGCCTACCTTATTCCAACTGCTGGGCAGGTTGTTTCCGACCCGGAAGCCCAAATGCCTGGTGATGATGAGTCCAATCTTCTTGGCCACTTTGTTATGTTTTCCCACGGGCTGTGAGTGGATCCCTGTGAAATCCCCTGTGGATTTCATGCATTCTAAAAGTTTGTTTCACCTTGGGCCTCCCCAGGGCTCGCAGAGGAATCTTGGAGCACCTCCTGCCCTCTCCTTCCCACTGGCCTTGGTGCTGCCACGTTGTTTTCCCTCACGCGCCCTCACTCCCTCCTCTCCTGATTAGAAGAGAAACTCCTGCTCGTGGGTGCCATTGCCAACAAGTCCCACTAATTCAAAGACTCTTGCAGGATCTAGCAGCACTGAGAAGTTGATCTCACTTAGGTTCCACACAGGGGAATTGCTCATCATGCTTCTGCTGCAGGCCGGATGGCTCTGCCACCATCGCACGGGCATTGGCGGCCGTGGTGGCGCTGAAATTATTTAATGCCTCTTTTCCTTGCAGTGTGCTGGGAAGGAGAAGCTGGAATTATTTAATGCCTCTTTTCCTTGCAGTGTGCTGGGAAGGAGAAGCTGGAATTATTTAATGCCTCTTTTCCTTGCAGTGTGCTGGGAAGGAGAAGCTGGAATTATTTAATGCCTCTTTTCCTTGCAGTGTGCTGGGAAGGAGAAGCTGCCACTGCTGCCCTGCAATGTGGCTGGCCGAGGGTGGCCACACAGGCACGGCTCATGCAGGCCGCACTGGGATGGCGGCAGCCGCGGCGTGTTGGCACGGGGCACGCTGGCTAGGCAGCAGCAGAAAAGAGCTGCACACACGTTGTTTTGATTTTCTTCTTAAATGTGTCATCACAGAGGCTTTAGCAGCCTCTCTAAATGGGCCAGCAGCATGTCCATCCTCAGAGCCATCAGAGATTGTCTCTGTCAGACACAGTGGAAGCTTCCAGCAGCTTCTCACACAAGCTACCCCTGTGGGCCCCACAAACCAGGCTGTGCTGAACCAACACAAAACCTGTGAGTTTTGCATCGCAGCAGAATTGTGAATCATAGAAGGACATGTGCTTTGTCAAGGTAGACCCCATTGGTACAAAATGAAAGGGGATATTAAAATAGAGCACATTTTATAAATGTTAAAGCCATGACCTGGGCAGAAGTATGCCAATAATAAGATTCAAAAGACAAGATATTTGACTTTAGATAAAAAGCAAGGAGTAAAGTAGAAAAGACATGAAGACAAGGCATAAAATAGAAAAGACATAAAATAGAAAAGACAACCCCTGTTCAGGCATCATACTATATATTTTGTCAGCCATTTTCTGATTAAAGGAAAAGATTCTGTCATCAAAAATAAATTACAAAAGTAGTTTTTTCCATATGTTTTTCCCTACACAGTAATTTCTGAATTTCCCCCTGTGAGTACGTGATTAGTCAGCGCCTATTTACAAAATCTCTGTGAGCTTGCAGAGCACTATTCAGGGAGAGGAGGGCTGAGAGAAAATCCTTTTAAATTGTGGAGCACCTCAACACTGCTGTCAGAATTAAAGTCCTCAGAAGTTTGCTAAGTGGAAGGAGCCTCCCAAAAGTTCTTCTGCACTTGGACAGAGGGGCAAACCATGTACCTGACAGCATCACTTCTATAATAATGGTTATGTAAAGATCTATGTTGCTTAGAATACTCTGTACCTCTGTCCCAGTCACGTTTTGTACCTTGCACCCATGGATTTGAAAGATTCCTGATGGAGAGGCCCCTGGAGAGGAACAACAGATATGAAGGTGGACACTGAGAGTTCTAAGCTTGAAAAATGAAGATCCTGGAGCTCAAGGTTTAGGAACACAGGTGTGAACCACACTGGAACCTGCCAGCTTCAGCTGTCAATTCATGTGTCCATCTCCAGGGTCATCACATTTTGTCACGTGGCACCATATAACATCTCCCTTGAGGCCTTGCCAGTCCACTGACATTTTAATAAATGTTCAAAACTTCACTTGCCCTTCAGACCTGCTGCTACCTCTCCCTGTCTCAGTGCAACACACCTAGACACAAGTTAGTGAAAGTAAAACAGTTCTGGGAGAGAAGACTTTTTTTCCTAAACTGATACCATGGGTTGAAACAAATATTTAAATCTTGTCTAAAAATATTAATTTGGTATTCTGCACATAAAGATATTTAGAGGCTTCTGAGGTAACACAGGCAAGCTGTCTGGTGCTTAAAACTGACATGAACGTTCAAGTTCACAATATTTTGCATGATGCATTTTATTTATATCAAAAATTATCTTCTGAAAAGAAATTATTAAAGAGAGCAGTGGCAGACACTTAAAAAGTTGTTTTGCACCTCCCTCTGCAAAAAAGTTGTTACAGTTCACTAGGATTATGGTTAAATAGGAGAAAGGAACAAAGATTCATCCCTGGCAGTGTCCAAGGCCAGGTTGGACACTGAGGCTTGGAGCTGCCTGGGACAGTGGGAGCTGTCCCTGCCCATGGCTGGGGTGGCACTGGATGAGTTTTAAGGTCCATTCCAACCAAACCATTCTGGGATTCTGGGATCTCTCTTTGCAAAAGATCTCGAAATACAGCAAGCAACATCTTGATTTTTTTTGTTATATATATATTTATTTGCACTTTGGTTAAGCTGAGCTCTGTGCTCTTCGTTTCCCTCCCTTAGGGGTGATATTTTTCCTGCCTGGGGCCCCATTGTCCAATTAAACCTGTGCAGGAAAATGGGCAGAGGCCCCTCACAGAGGACAAACTTTCTGGATTTACTACAGCTGGTTAATGCCCAGGGAGAACAACAGAAAAATGCTTGTGCAAACATAGGTACAATTTATATTGTCCAGCCCAGCATTCTGTAATTAAGATGTAAAAAATATAACTGCATATTTATTATCTTTAATGTATTTCTCTGGCTGTATGATTTATTGCCCAGACATTAATTACTTGATTGAATCCTATTTTGCACTCCCTGTCTCCTCACCCCCAGTATCTATAGCACACTATTTTTGCATTTGTTTAGGGATTTAGATCCTATCAAGTGATACCCACGTGCATTTAACAGGAACACCAATGATTTCAGCTGCAGGACTCTTTGCATGAATGAACTAAACTGAGTTTTAGAACCCTGAACAAGACATCTAAAGTATTTTAAATAGCTCCCACTTACATTGCTTAAAAGATCTGAGCAGCTGTTTATTTTCTGAGGGCATTTTGAAATTCTGATATTTCAGGAATTCAGAATACAAACAGTTTTCATATAAACCCTGAATTTCATTAGAGATTGTTTGAACAACTGAAAGGCCTTGCAATAGAGAAGTAATTGATCTGTTCTATTCAAACAAAGAACACTTCTGTACAGTTTAATAAAAAGCATCTGTCATAAAGATTATGTCCTACACATTGTGGGAATTCTGTCACCACAGACAATGTAGATTAATTGTAATAAACAGAAATTGTCACTAAAGCTCTCAGCTTATGCCATCTAATATTGTGTGAATAAATTTCATTTTCTAATATTATGAAACAGTAAAAGTATAATAAATCAACTACCTAAGTCCTTTGAGAATTTTTGCATAATTTACCAAAACAAATTGATTTCAGCAGTAAAGCTACTAATTTGCATGAGGCAGAATGGTTTTCCTAGCGTGATGAATTTAATTTCTATTTCCCTGTTTGCATGAAGTCACTCAAGCAATTCATCACTGCTAGAATTAAACTACAACCGTGTTTTAGTTGAGCTGGCACATAACCTACACCTGGATGACAATAAAGTGTCTTTCAAAGGTAGGATGTGAAATTGGAAAGGCCACGCTACTTGTCAAAAATATAAACAATAAAATGATGCACAGAGATATAAAGTATTTTATATTTTATATATAAATTTTATCCATAGATTGGTTGTCAACTTTTAATTTCTGAGGTCTAATCTTTCTGATTATTTATAATTTATAAGGTTTTGTTCTACAATGGGATATATTCTTGCACAAAGGTGCAAAGAGAGTTTGTAAAATCAGTAGGTTTCAACTAGGACAGAATGAACTCTCTCTTCAGATTTTTAAAATGAGTCATCCATCCAAACACTTACAACATGGACAATATGGGAATAAATTATATTTTGCCATCAGTTCAAGTTGGTTCAACTTGGGACTGGAAAGTAAAATAATGCTGCTGGCAACCCAAGTGTGAAAGGAATGAATTTGCAGCTTTATGTCCATAGTCCAGCATAAAATAATCCAGTGGCTGCTGGAAACCCAGAGGGAGTTTCCAGATCTGGAAAGAAGTGCAAGGATGTGTTTTCCATGCCTTTGGTGAGTGCAGCTCTCAGGCTGGAGGCTCCATCCCTGATGTCCCAATAGTCAGCATTCAGTTGGCTTTGTGCAAAGATTCCATCCTCCAACAGGGCAGGAGAAAAACTATCCAGAGTTGTTCCTTGCTCAGTCAAGAAAGTTAAAATAGTCACATGCCTTTTTTTCAGACATCAAACCAAATTGAAAGCTGCAGGAATCCAGGAGAGAAAGCACAGTAGCTGAAAATGGACCCCTTTTTCCCCCATCATGAGCAACATCAGATCCAGTATTCACTAACAAACACAGCCACAGGAGACTAAACCATAAAGGAAGTTTCCCTTTTGCCTATTGAACTGAAGGCAGCTGGTTGTATTTTAAGGCACAGTAGAAATTGGATTGTGCCTGTAGATATTCCAGGAATAACATAATACAAAAGAAAAAGATTGAGGTTCTTACAGGAATGAACACAATGATCAGACTGGCTACTTTTCAGCTTTCCACCTCCCTCCATCCTTAGGATAAGAAGCAGAACACTTCATTGTCATGATCCAGAAGTGGTTTATCAGGCTACTGACCTCTCTATTTATAAATTGATGCCCATGTTAAATTATAATGATGCAAATCTTGTTTGCTAGGTAATGACACAACGTGTTTGAATTGAGAGCTGTCACTTACTCTGTTTAGCACACACAATATGGAAATTAATTTCACAGAAAGTAACTTGCTCCTCCGAGGGAAAAGGACACTGCAGATATTTATAGACTATTTGATTAGTTCCTTTCAGCAGCATCAAATAAGATGACGCTGGAGCAGCCTGTATTTACTTAATACTGAACCTATAAAGAATCCATCATTTACATATTCTCCTCAAAAGCACCAGCTGTACATTCTTAAATAAAGTCATAAATGGCACTGACAAGACTTCATTCTTTTAATGAAAAAAAAAAGACACTCTGGTACAGACTGTGCCTGTACTTCACTCTCCAGACTTGATATGCTTTAAACTCTATAAATGTTCTCAGTTGGAGTAAGAAGAAGGCAAGTTGAAACTTCACTTGAAAATGAATTTGTTTGCTTGTGGAGTCTATGTACATTAACAACATTTGATTTACATATGTTATGGATAATTATTCCAAATATAAGAGTCAATATGTAAAAAACCACTAAAGGCAGCAGAGTAGTTTTTACCTCCAGCCATCAGTTCTACTTCACCCTTGCAAGGCTCACATCTGTGCTGGGCAGGCATTGCTTGGAATCTACTGTTTCATGGGAAATTTTCCTTTGCATAAGTTTTAGTGGTGCCAACAGCAAGCTGGAGTGGTTCCCTTGTTTTTCTGAAAGTGTCCCTGTTTCCCATGTGAATTCTTTCTGGGGTCAGCATTTTGTTCTTGGCTTATGGCAACAGAGTCCTGGAACTCCTGGATGCTTTTATAGCACACTAAAAATGATTCTTATTTAGACACATTGTAAAGTCTCCTGAGAATATTTCTCCTATTTCCCAAACAACTCATTCCAACTCCTTTCCTTTATATTTTTATTTTTTTGGCTTTCCTGATAAATGGTTAGAGATGTTACTGAGTCACTGTCAGATTTTTGACTTTTAAGATCACATCTTGTTTCCTCTAGGGAAGCTTCCAACATACAGAATGCTTCTGCTACACTTTCATGGCTATTTCAAATATCCCAAGCCCTTCCACAAAAGGAGGCATTAATGTCCTGAATACAGTGTAATGCTTCCACTGTACATTAGACTATTTCCTGTATTTTCTTAAAAAAATAAAAAATAAAATAAAATAAGAGAGGCAGAGGAAAGGGACAGGATCAGGGATGGAGAAATTATTTTTTAAGGAAGCCAAACAAAGCCTCAAAAGGCTTCCAGAATTAATCCTTTTAAACCCAGTCTTTTATGTCCCTGATAATGCAGGCTGCATCTTCCTTTTAATAATTTCCTGCCATGGAGTGATTTGGAATTACATGATCTGTGGCATGGAGCTGTATAGAAAGCAAGACACCCAAAAGCAGAAGTTCTTTATCAAGAAATGGAGCTTTCCTTTGATTAGAAAAGCAATTCTGTAGCCATTAGTCTAACACATCAAGCCTTGGAAAGTAGATACAAAACTCAGCAAAACGGGGCCAAATGGCCACAAAACTCTAAACTTTTTGTAGTGTCTTGTTTTGACAGCTCCTTAAACTTATGAAAAAGTCAGAGCAATACAACAACAGAGGCTTTGGGCATGTGTTTGTATTTATTTTTTTTAAAATTTAATTTTATTTCACTGCAGTAGAAAGTTGGACCTGTGAGAATAAATAATTTCCTGCCCTCTGCACAGTAGTTCCCACCCCATCATGGTATATTAAGCACACATTACCAATAAAGACTGCTTGAATCATACACAAAAACACTGGAAAATGCTCAAGACTGCAGTAAAATTTTCTAAATCATGAACTGTTAACACTCATGTTCCTTGCTCCAACTTGAATGCCTGCTAAATGGATGCATTATTGCCACGGCTTTCATCACCAGCTCCTGCAGTAATCCTTCTGTTTAATGATCCTGATTTAAAAATCGTTACACTTAACAACTCCTGATATTTTACTTTCAGCATTTTGGCATTCAGAACTGCTTAAATGAAACAGTTCAATCTTCTAAGTGACAATAATAGTTCTCATTATACCAACCTGCAGGATTTCCATTCTGCTACATTTTGATATATTATGGCCCTGCTCATCTATGATCATTAGCATTGTATTAAAAATACACTTAATCTTTGTCAGAAAGCTCATCAAATATTGAATTTTTTGCTTGGAAATAAAAATTTCTTCCTGGGAATTACTCCTCCTCTTCCCATGTTGGACAAAGGCTAAAGTTTAGCTTCAACCTAAGGACCTGACTGGACCATGGTTCTATTGCAAGTGTGTGCAACAATGCATTAAAGCTGCCAATATTTAGACTAATTCATTGATATTACTCATTAATCTCTCTATTATTAGATAAAAAAAATAATTAAAATAGAAAGGGCTTGGGTAAAGTGGTGTTCTTGAAGCCTGTCAAAGCATTTACACTTTCCTGTTTTTATGGTTTTATAGTGAAAGGGGGAGGAGAGCAAAAAGTCAAAATAGTTTGCTACTCAGTCACCAGGACTTCTTTGGACAGAAACCATTCTGTTTTCTGTGTAATTGCAGCATCTATTTGGCTGTCCAGCAGTTCAGTTGAATTTGACAAATGGGCAGTGGTCTCACAGAAAATAAATAACCAGGAATGCTGTGAAAACATGGAGCTACTCAGTTCCAAACAGATACAGCTCCATTTGTTTGTTTCTACCTCTTGCTGATTAATAGTTGGGGAACAGAAATGAATGGGAGCACTAAGAAACAGTTGTGTGTGATGGAGAGGAAAATAAAGAGCATAATTTAGAAGATGAGAATTAAAAGGGGGATGGAAGAAGAAAGAAAGCATCAGCAGCTTTGACTTTTTCTTTTAATTGGGGACTACTGAATCACAGAATCACTAGGTTGGAAGAGACCTTCAAGATCATTGATTCTATCAACCCATGGGAAGGAAATTTTCCAAGCATGGGAATAGGACAAGTGATAACAGAAGCACAGGATGTCTTTAATACAAAAACTTCCTTTTTGTAGAGAGCACCGAAGGGGAGCTCAGGCCTTGGCAGGGGCTGCCCAGGGAGCTTTGCAGTGCCCATCCCTGGAGGTGTCCCAGGAAGGGCTGGAGGTGGCACTCAGAGCTCTGGGCTGGGGACAAGGTGGGCATCGGGCACAGCTGGGACTCCAAGTGGTCTTGGAGGGCTTTTCCAACCTGAATGATCCTGGAATTCTGTGACAGTGAAGATTTTAGTGACCCATGAAAGTGATAAAGCCTTGGGAATTCCGTGTACTGAATTCCATGCACAGCTGCAGGAGGTGTAGGAAGGGCTCTCTAGGTGTGTGTGTTGGGGGTTCTGTGACACATCCAGCCCCTGCTCCTCTGCACTGAGGCTGTCCCAGACCTTTGTGGTCTGTCCCAGTTCTCATGGATCTCATTTATGTGCTTAAAAGGATCTTGGAGAAGGACCATCAGCTTTTTGTGTTGGCAGTTAAGCTCCAGTGGTCCTGAAGAGAGGAATATCCTGAAATCCTTCTTGCTTCAAGTTTCTGAGAGCTCTGTACCCACTCCTTGTGTAGCCAACACTACATTTAGAAGCTGTCTGTGCAGCCCTACTACACATTAGTATTTTATGTGATAGAATATGGGAATTAGAGACAAGTTACTTTGCTGGTACCTTGTTCCTGGACAAACTCCAAGGAATAGAGCTCATGCATAGCAAGGCTATACAAAGTGCCAACTGTTTCATAACCACCCGCTATAAGCAATTTCAGCCTCATCCAAAAAATGTAACTTATGCTGGTAAAAAAAAAATAAATTCACAGTTGTCAAATCTAATTATTCATCTCAAAGGGAACCTTGGCTTCATATTAATTTTCTTTTCATCAATGAATCAGTCCAGTTAAATCTTCTAATTATCATTTACTTCAAAAAATGAAATGTTATTTAGGTAACAGTTCTTTCAATTCTAAAGGAACAGTGTATGTAGACTTTAATACAATTGGAGTATATGATCCAATAGGTATATAACTATTTCATTAGGGCTTGGTTTAGGGCATACCATACATTTTTATGCTAAGGAAATTGAAATAAAGAAATTGAATAAAGAAATTAACTTATTAATGAGACTGTGTCATTGGAGGATGATTGCAAGGTTAAAATTCCTGCTGAAAGGGTATGGAACAGCAAATGACATTTCTTGGATTCTACTTTAGATTATGAATGTACTCATACTTTATTCATATGTATTCATACTTTAGTATGAATATACTGCGTGTCATAACCTGTAACCCACCTTGGTAACAACCTCAGCTGACTCCAGCTGCTGTGGGTAAATAATCAAACCACATCAGCAGTGTGTTTCTCATTTATAGTTAGAGCAAAGCCAGGATTTGAATGTCACAGGATTTTAACCTGACCCCGTTAAATGAAGCAGTGGTAAAGAACATTTTCATGTGAGCAAGGACAACATGATACTTCTAGAACAGCACAGTGAAGGTAGCCACAACTAATTGACTACAAACAATACTTAAATAAGCAGGCAGAATTAAAATTAAATACTGAGGTTGATTTGGATTGGTTTTGTTCAATCTTCCACATAAGGATTTGTCACAATACAAAAGATTAAATTTGTATCTCATCTTCCTACTTAGATAAAGTGAATAATCAGGTTTATGTGTTCCTTGCTCTCTGGCCCTGCAGTGGATGTCCTTCTGTGGTCTGGAAAAAGTTCTGATGCAGCACTGGTCAGAATGACCTGGGGAAACTCAGAGCATGGGTTCACAGATTAGTGAGATTTATTTTAAATTCTTAAATCACATTTAAAAATTTATGTGCAGCCAAAACAGAGCAACAGCACTGTGTACTCACTTGACTAACCTTGTCATCTCCTCCTAAATACAGCATATTATTTTCATTCACTGCATAGAGAATCAGAAGCTATTCCCATTTCTGAAAGCTTAATTTTTCACCAAAAAGTTCATTAACTGTGAAGCTAATTTTTTCTTTTCTCCTGTAGCTACAAAGGGCTCTCCCTACAGCGATGGCAGCCTTGCTGTTTCACCTTTGTGTGTCCCCAAAACCCTTACCTGGCCAGCAGAGCATGAGAAGTTTATCCATAGGGTTGAGCTGCCAGCAGATCAATAACTGTCTCTTTAGGGTCACAGATTTTCTCAGATTTCAGCACTTGTTGCACTTCTTGATGCATAACTCACCTGGAAAGATTGTACCCCAGGGACAGGATTGTCCCACAGAGGTTTATTCAGCAAAGGGTTTTCAAAACAAAAGCTGCTGTTGTCTTTGAATGAATCAAGAAAAAAAAAACAACCCACACAACCCACAAGTCCCAAGTTCTGCATTATTTACAATATTTGCATATCAGAGAATGAATTGCCCAAGGCAAAATTAAGAGATTGTGCATAGAAGTTTTTTTCTGTAGGAGAAAAATGCAGCACTACAGAGCAGAATACAATGGGAAATCCAGATGTGTATTTCACTTGGAAAGATTGATAGGAATGCCTTGAGAAAGCTGGGCTTATGAGGAAATGCTGGTTTGGTAGAACCAAAAGCAGCAGCTGGGGATGAAATTCTCTACCTGTGTTTGGCAGATCCTGAAATCAGATTACTTCTTCCTGTTTTCTGCTGGGTTTTGAGAACCTGCCTAGGAAGGTAAGCCCTGACTAGACTTTTTACCAGGTTTTTCAGCCCCCAGATCTAGAAGAAAGAGGAATCAAGTTTCTTCCAAAAAGATCTCCTAATGCCTTATGTTTGTGCAGGCATGATGTCCTCCAACCTCTGTGCTAAGAGAAGTGAAGAGGTGGGTTGGCTTTATTTTTTTATGACTTTATTCTAATTACTTCCACCTGGAAACATCTAAGCCACCACTGGCAGAATCAGTAGGTACACAAAAAGTGGTAAACAACTATTTTAAATCTGTAAAAAGTATTTTTTACAGGTTAATCCTGACATCTGACAAAACAACCCAATTCATACCAAGATTTTAATAGAGCTGAGCTTCCATGGGCAGGAAATATAAGACATACAAACAGAAAGAGAGCCCCTGGGAAAGACAGACTTGCCTGGTCTTCATGTTAATGTCACACTGATTGAACAATTCACAGTTCAAACCTAAAGGAAACAAAAGGAAACAAATATTTTTACTCCTCTGCCAAGGAATTTTTCTTGTGGATTGGGTGTTCACATGTTTAAAATCCTGCTTAGAAAGTGGAGCAGCCTCAGAGAGAGACAAATTATATAAGCATTGCAGAAAAATCCTTGTAGTGAAAGATTGAAAGAGTTCAATCTATTCAGCTTTTCAAAAGGAAGATTGAAAGCAATTAAAAATTGTTGTATAAGCACATTTATGAAATCAATAAATTAAAATTCACAAAAGAGTTACAAAGAGTTACAAAAGAGCTCTACAACCAAGCAAAGGACAGTACAACATGAAAAGTGAAGGCTGGCAAATAAAAACTGTTAAAAACAATTGGCTTTAACATGACTGTAATAGAATAACAGCAGCAAACTATGGAGGGAAAGAGAATTTTCTTTAATTAAAGAATAATTTATTAAATAATAAATAATATTATTTAAATAATAAAGAATTAATTAAAGAATTAATTGAATTAAAGAATACAGATTGCATGCCAAGAGAAATTCAGCCACACAGAAATTCACATGAACAAGGTAAGTCATTAGGGTAAGCATATGATAAACTTGAAAAGGTAATTTCAGGCGAGAGAGGTCTGCTAAACTATAAAATATACATCTAAACAGTCTGAATGTGAGAAGCTGCTTTAATGAATCCATGGACACAAAATATGAATAATTCAGATAATTCAGACTTGTGTGTAGCCAAAGGGCAGAAATAATTTTGATGTCCAGAACCAAACCAAGATGTTTCATGGAATCACAGAATGGTTTGGGGTGGAAGGGGCTTCAAAGATTGCAACCCCTTCTGGCATTTTTTTCCATTAAGATAACTGAAAATTTCCCACTAATATGGCATGAAAATGCTATTATTTTCCCTTTTGGGAAACCCATCTTTTTTTCTTTACTTAACTCAGCAAATATGAACTTTTAAACACCTGTTTCCTGTGTTCACGTTTATTTACACACATCATCTCTTCACAAGGCAATTGCTGGTTGGGATTTCCTTTAAAAACCAAGAATTCACTTGATATTCTTGCTTGGTTGTTGCTCTTGTGAAACTTTTCAAGTCCAAAAAGAAATGAATATGGAAAAAAATTATCTATTGAAGTGAACCAAAGCTGCATATTTGACACAAATTGAGTGTTATTAGCACATTATAAGTATTTTGGTATATCATCATACACCAATGGCACAGGAAACAAGATTCTGTTAGGTCCTACACTCATTTTCTACCCAAACTATGCTGCTAATTGGGACATGGAGCAGGCACAGCTGGGACTCTGTGGCCTTGGAGGGCTTTTCCAACTTTACTGAGATTCTGTGATAGACAACTTGGACAAAAAGTTTTCCAGCTCTGACTGGCTTCATAATGAGAAAAGAAATTTCTCAGAGTACCTTGACCTTCATAGTTATGAAAAATGATCCTTGTGTTAAAATTTTGCTGTGCCTTTAGCAAACAGAAGAAAGCTTGTGATGTATCTGCTTTCCCTAAAAATAGGGCAGGAAAAAATTAACATCTGAAAACAGTTAAATATGCACATTTGTCCTTCATTGAGGAGCAAATAACAGACTGCTTAGCTTTAAACATATGGCCTTGAGTTCTCCTGACTTTGTGGGAAGGAAAGCCTTAAATCAGATCCACATGGATGGAAGTATCTGAGGATAGAAATGAATACAAGATCAACATTATGCATTGAAGTCACACTTCCTGGAGTGTCTCTTATGCATTTGTTGACCAAAGGAAAGATTAATTGTTTCACTTGTAGAAATTTCATTGGTGCCTGAATTTCAGAAAGGTAAATATTTAAGCAAGAAAAAAAAAAATCACTGGCAATAAAAACTGGATACTTTTAAAGCCACTGGTAAAAGCCTTATCAATATTCAGGTGAAAATAGAATACTTTTCTAAAAAGAAAAAGAAACAATCCTCATACATCAGTCAAATTTTGACAAGAAAAAGCAGTTCTTCAGAAAATTTCCCAATCTTAAATGAAAATGTTTCAAAAAAAGAAAGAGAAAAGGAAAGTGGAGCAAGAAATCCCTACAGATTGGTGATATCAGGAAAATGCTGATAGGCAATCCGTCATGTTTGACCCCGATAACCTCTGATCAAAATTTAAATGGATCTCTGTAGAAATCATTATATTCTAATTATTTTCTCAAAAGACTCATGATTATTTAAATGGCATAGGATTCATCACTAAAGGATATTCCCAGAATGAAAATACTATAATAATAATAATAATAATAATAATAATAATAATAATAATAATAATAATAATAATCTTCCTAGAAATATCAGTACAATAGCCAAATCAAAACAATATAAAATTTAATACATCTGATTTTTTTTTACCTGCACATCATGGAAGAACACTGAGCTATGTAAATGGTTGCATCTAAGAATTTTAATAAGAAAAGTATCAGGTTGGTACTCCTCACTTTAATATTATCAAGAACATCTTGATAACTTTTTTATTTTTTTTTACTCTTTTGGTTTTAGTTACAATTCAAAGAACAGGAATTTGGCAAATCTATTTCCAAGGGCTTGAAGTGCCAGGACAAGGGGGAATGCCTTCAAACTGGCAGAGAGCAGGTTTAGATTAGAGTTGAGGAAAGAATTGTTCCCTGGCAGGGTGGGCAGGCCCTGGCACAGGGTGCCCAGAGCAGCTGGGGCTGCCCCTGGATCCCTGGCAGTGCCCAAGGCCAGCTTGGACATTGGGAGCACCTGGGACACTGGGAGCTGGCCCTGCCATGGCTGGGGTGGGAATGGATGGGCTTTAAGGTCCCTTCCAGCCTAAATGATTCTATTCTATTCTATTCTATTCTATTCTATTCTATTCTATTCTATTCTATTCTATTCTATTCTATTCTATCCTATCCTATCCCATCCCATCCCATCCCATCCCATCCCATCCCATCCCATCCCATCCCCACCTACATCCATATGAAAGATGTGTTGCTACAAGGCCATGAAAAACTCAAAGTAAAACATATTACAGGACATATTTAACCACTCCAGTCAAGAGCTGCACATTGTGTTTTGGGCTCTGAACACCCTTTTCATCCACAAAAACCTTGCACAGACATGAGAACACTTCCCACAGAAGGAAGTTTTCCTTTTAAGACATCGTTCTGCCCACATATAGTTATAAGTCTCCAGGTTTGAAAACACACACCAATTATGGATTTTTATTAATGTGCATGTTTCTTCTGCTTGGAAATCTGTGCAATGAAATCCCTCAGAATCTAGAGGTGGATATCAGCATAAATCATAGTGAGTGTTGATGTGTCCTAACACAAACAAGTTCTTCAGGAAATCCCTCACCTCTCAAGGTCACTGTACAGCATTATAGGAGGTTTTTTAAAAATATGCCAAATTCTGTGTGATGCAGCCAGTGGAAGGTGCATGTATCAGCCCTTGGAGTTAAAGGGAAATGTTCCCTGAGGTCAAGGCATGCTGCTGAGGATGCTTAGCACCATTTTAAGATCTCCTGATAATGACTATTATCAAAACCTGGTCTAGACAGAATGCAAAGCTTCATTCCTTCACGTTTTTCACTCCTTTGAGTGGCACTTCTGGTACAGTTCCTTCCTTAAGCTCCAAAATACCAGGAATTTTCCTCATTTAAGGTCTTGTTAGTATTTCCTGTGCCTTTGAAGAGATGGAGAAATGTGTTGAGAGCTGGATACAGAAAGAATTTACTTCCTTGTTGATGCTGGTGCCCAATCAATATTTGAAAAGTTTTTTTCTCCACAGAAGTTCTAATGTTTTCTGTGTAAGCTTTATCAATTTATTGCAAGGCCAGGTTGGATGGGGCTTGGAGCAACCTGATCTAGTGGAAAATGTCCCTGCCCATGGCAGGGGGTGAAATGGGATGATTTTTAAGGTCCCTTCCAGCCCAATATGTGATTTTATTGTGCAAGATGAAGGAATTTATCTTTTTCTGAGGGGAGATTATTTTAATTTCAGGTCAAATTGAAAGTAATACTTGAAAAATGTAGAATTAAAATTTTCAATGTGTAAAATTAAGGATCCATGCCAACTTGCATGAATCCCATAGTCTGTTTGCAGACTTACATTTTAAATCTTTTCAAGTCTGTTTAAAAAAGGACCTTTTGGATAACCCACAGTTGCAGAAATGGCAAGAGCATTTGGAAATGTATATGTGACAGTCAAAAGAATAATAAAGAAGGTTCAATTTGGCCAAGTACTGATCCTGTTATTAGAAAAAGAACTCCTGAAGTTAGGACAGCCTTGGATGTGTGTGTGGGGTCTTTATATCTAACAAACAAATGACTTAGAAGCACCTAAAGCATTAGGACAAGATCTCCAAGGAAATTTCCAGAACTAGAAGCAACTGATATTTATTCACTGAGCTTCTTATTCTCCACAAAGCAAATAGCTGAGTTGAAGTAAAAAGCCCACCAAGAGTTGCTTGTCAAGCTGTTGTCAGGAGAGGGAATTCCTGACCTGGAGGTGGGAGGAGTGCTCTCTGCAGGCATTTAAAGTACATTTTTCAGGGAAAGGTAGTGACCCTGGTACACAGGTAAAATTACACCACACAGAGGTGAGGTTACTCTGCCTCTTCTCCCCCTGGATGTCTCGAAGATTCTTTATAAAGGCATTTTCCTCACAGGAAATTGGAAAACTGAAGCCTGCTCAGTAAGTTTCTTGCCTTCTGTGGTTGCTTGGCTCTGGCTGCAATTGAGGTAACCAGCATTTCACACCTACAGTTTTTTAATGATACTCTTAAAATCCCTATCAACAATCACTTTGTGGATTTGCTAATCACTGTTCTAATGGCTGCATTTCACCTTAGAGGTGGCTGGATTTCTGTAATGCTGGGACCAGTCTTCCCTTGGTGCATTCACAAAGCAAAATCCCTCAAAATTGTCAAAACAAAAAAATAAAAACTGGAGGCAGTTTTTAATCTCTGTAAAATAAATTCTCAAAGTGTTTTAATTCATTCTACAAAGCACAAGGCCAGCACAATTACAACAGTTTATTGTATAGCAGACCTGGAATAAAGTCTGCTTCAGGAATTTCTTGTGATTCACCTAACTGGGATTTGGAGTGCTTAATTCCATTTCTACTACCCTGATACTCCTATCAGCTATTTTATTTGCTTCCCAGGAATGCAGAGCATTTTTAGTAGCTGTTTTATAGAAACTCTTGCTGCTCCACTGCCTCACAACAAAAGTATTTTTGACAAAACCCTGTTGTGTACAAGAAAAGCATTTACCTCCAGATGATCAAACCCACGGGAAGACATGAGATATTTTTTCAGTGTATTTGCCTTCCTCTGTTCAGCCTTTCTGTGGGGTGTTATTTTTGATAATATTCTCATGCTCAGGCCATGGGAATTTGTACTTTGGCTCATTTCTGAAAACAGAAGTTACATGAGGGCTCGAGGGAGCCTGAGCTAAGGTGAATGACCATTTGACCTCTGATTTATGCTGTAACAGGAGCATTAATGCCCTTTCCAGGTAATCCATTAGTCTTATTTTCATATTATGCTTCCATAAATCTTTGCAATAGCTTTTCTAAAGATGAAACACTATGCAGCCTCTGTTGAGAAAATAATAGGAGGTTTGCAAACCATGGCCAGTGGAAACACCATCAATCCACATATCAGCTCAGCAATGTTTTTACTGAAATTGTCCACAGCTGGGTGATTGGAGTGCAATTTATTTTCACAAGCCATCATTTCAGGCAGTTTCAGATGGCTTTTATGGACATTAGTGACACTGCCCTGTGTTAATTGCAGGCAGTATTTTTATTTGTTTTATTTCTGTGCTGCTATTCACCTGTTGGAGGGGTCACCACAGGATCACAGCCTGGCTAAGGCTGGGAGGGACCTCTGGAGATTTCCTAATCCTCTTTCCAGCCCAGCCCAGAGTCAGACAGAGCAGGCTGCTCACAGATGCCTTCAAGTCAGGTTTTTGGTATCTCCAAGGATGCAGAACCCAAATCCCCTTTGCACAACCTGTTCCAGGTTTGGCTGTCCTCACAGTGAAAAGGTTTTTTCTTATGTTTAAATGGAATTTCCTGCATTTCAGATTGCTGAGATGGCCTCCTCTGGCTCCATCTTCTTTCCTACCCCTGACAGGTATTTACACATTCCTGCAATGTTCACAATTGCCACCATCAGAGGATAAACTGTAAGGAAAGAAAATAACTGGAATTTCAGTTGCTTTAGCCTCTTCCTGCTTCACTGATTTGTTCTACCTCTTATGGAGCAATTTTACATAGCAGTACTGCCTGCAGACCTGAAACAGGCTGGAGGCTCCTCTGGGCTGGAGGAGAATAACAATTCTTCCTCTTCTATTCTGTGGAATAAACAGAATTGTAGGACAGATTGAATTAACCTCTGAGAATAAAAGTAGAGTTCCTCTCTTTATGCCTTTATGGCAATGAGAAGTTCCTGTGTCCTTCTCACCAGGTTGACAAACTCACAAATAAGAGGAGCTTCAATTTCCCCTCTGCACAAGGAAGATTTTGACAACAAAATAAACACCTTTTCCCATGAATTTTCAAATTTTCTACCAGAATAATATATTTTAATTCAATTTATAAATGTGTTAAAATAGCAAAAAGGCAAAGAAAGGTTTGGTACCAGAAAATAAGGAATAGAGAGGGAACTTGATGTATTTTAGCAGCTTACTTACTGTCCTCTACCCCCACAGTGTGATGAGGGAGAAAATAGGAAGAATTTGAGTGGGAAAACTTGTGAGTCAAGATAAAGACAAGAAAATCATTTATCAAGTACTGCTGAGAGGAAACCAAACTCACCCCAAAGCTTTTCTTTTCCAGGCTGAACAACCCCAGCTGTGGCAGCCTTTCCTCCCAGCAGAGCTGCTCCATCCTCTGCTCATCCTGGAGCCTCCTCTGGGCTCTCTGCAGCAGCAATGCAAGAACAGGAGGAATCTTGGTGGATAAAAACAGGAATATTCACCTCTTGCTACAAAGGCAGCCTGGCCAAGTTGTGTGATTTACAGAACCCTGAGCTACTTAACAAAATTCTTTTCCTTTACTCTTCTGACAAGTCTCTGCTTGTACTATCTACTTCAGTTGTTTTGCAGAAGTGCAGCAGCTCAGGGTCATTAGAAGCAGCAGGGCAAGACCAATAATGACCTCACAGCTGCATTGTACAGGCTGCAAGGAAAGCAGAGAGTTTGTATCTGAAACCCTGAACATTTCACATAATGAATCAACATTCTAGTGCAAGTCTGCATTTTAAAAAACTGAAAAAAAAAACCCTGCTTTGGCACACATGACACTGAAACTTTGAATTTCAGCATTTCTTCAAAGGCATTCACACATATAACAGGAAATAATTCTGTGCATATTTAGTGAGGATTTATAGCAAGAGTCATCACTTCTGTTCTCTGTATCACCACAATATTCATCACAATGAATTTTAGTCTAGACAGTTTTTTTCTCATGATTAAAAATGTTTATTCATAAAATAATTTAGTTTCACATTTGGGAAAGTTGTATAATTCATTTGCATTAAATAACAGTTTTAGTGGCTTTAAAAAGGAAACAACTCTACTTATTTTCTATATACACATCTCTTACAAAAGGGCTTGAATATTTGGGTAGCTATCATTTATTGCTGCTACCACCTTGGATTTCAGTGTAATTTATCAGGCTTCGTAAAAGTATTTCTGTAATACGCTGATTAAACAAATATGCCATTGCTAGATTAATCAGAGCTTTCATAATATTTCCACAGAATATTCATTTGAATTAGGACTGGTTTTAATGAAGATACCTTCATGATCAACGACTGCAATAGGCATTTAATAAAACAACCAAATACTTGACTGCTTTTTCTCTGTGCTTAGACATTATTGCAGCTCTTGCTGACTAGATTAGAAGTGGTGTTAAGGAAGATTTAGATTAATGAAACAACATGTAAAGTCATGGGAGAATATATTAATAGAAAAACCACACAGTCATCACACAATCTGTTCTTGTACTTGCCCATTAACACAGATTTATTGTGTCTTTACACAAATGAGTGCAAGTGTGCTTGACTCTAAAGGCTTGGACCAAAGATTCTTGACATCAACAGAAAACTCGTGACTTTAAAGAGCTTTGCAGCAGAGTTTATATCATCTGTGAGACAAACCTCCCATACAAAAAGATATTCAGCATCAGGTCTTCTAATTTAGACTCCAACTATTATCCTTCAAACCAGGGTTGATGCTAAAAGCAGATCTGATAATTAATTCAATTGGACACCTGACTCTTTCCAGAGTACCAATGGTCTCTGCCTGTTCAGAACAAGGTTGGAGTCCAGGAGATCCAGACACAGCCCTGTAACACTGGTGGCACGTAGGGACACCAGGAATGAGGTTACAGCCTGTTCCCATGGGGAAGAAACACACCCTGTTGAAGAAATAAACATCCCCCAGAACAAGGATGCTTTTGAAAAATTTAAATATACACAGACAAAGCCAAACTTCTGGTTTGAATCAATCTATACCTTAATTCCTTGTGCTCCTTTCCATCTAAGAAGGCTTCACACCCCAATTAAGGCTCTTTTTTAGACCAAAGACAATGCTTTTGTTAATCTGTAGTAACTGGGCATGTTTATAGCCCTGTTTAAGCCAGAATAGCACTCAGAGCTGTGACGTGGCCTCTGCTGTCTCAGTGATCCAGGGCAATATGAAAGTTGCAGGCAAATGGATTTTGACAGGTGGTGCTGTACAGCGATTCTGACCATCAGCCCCAGATTTCCCACAAGCTCTGAAGCACAGCCAGCACCAGAGCACCCATTTTTACTGACCCAAAGCAAAGTACAGCTTTTTCTTACTCTTCTTGATACTTACACAGGTTCAGATCACAGAACTCTGCAGTACTACTGTATTCAATTTCTTTTCTTTCCAGGAGAAGTTGCCCTGCATGCCATGTAACTGCAGCACTCAGCGTGGCTGGGGAGCTGGATTTGGATTATGAATAGGATACAGTCATCCTGAATATTTTCCCAGTTAATGATGTGTATTAAAATAAACCTGCAACTTCATCCATTAACTCTCCTCTCTAGAGAAGAAGGGAAATGCAATCAAAACAGAAAAGAATAAGTTTTGGTTTTAGGGCATCATTGTTTTAGCTTAGCTATGCCATCATCTAGAATCAGGAAACTACCAACATTCTAGGACTGTAAATCACTTTAAATGGTGAGTAACATCATGATTGACTTGATTGACTTGGGTGTCAATCTTGCTTCGTATTTTTATTCCAAAGGCCATATTTTCAGCCACTGTAATTCACCTCTGAGTGCCTTAGGTGAAGTCTTCTCAGTGTGAAAGCATTTACCTTTGACCAGATGGAAATACTCACCCATCGCTGTCAGATTTGTCTCATCTTAAACACCACTGTGAAAAGATGAAATGAGACTGCCCTCCATTCAAACTCTCCTATCCACTTCCCTTTGGCTTTCTTAGTAAACTTTGAAGAAGACAATTGCTTAACTTACTTTTTAGTAATTCACTGTATACAAGTATTATGGTGGTCTTTTTCTTCTCCTCCCCCCTGCTCCAAAAAAACAGTGCTGGAAATTACTGTGTACTTAATTTTTTCCAATGTACTCATTGCAAATCTTTAATTCATTGATCCCTTCTCCAAGCAGTGGTAAATTAAGACATATTTCTCTATTACTTTCTGTCACTTTTAGCTACAGATAAATATCTAAAGAGCTTGAAACTGATAGTCCTAAACACCAGATGGGGATCTTTCTGCTAATGGCAGGGCTGTTTGCTCTCACAAAGGCATGAGACACCCAGATTTTGGCAAGAGGCTGCCATGTACCCACAGGCTGCTGTAAGGAACCCCTCATTCCAGCCAAGCAGGACCCACTCTGAAAGTGCTGCTGGCATCACCTGAGCTGGGACCAAGGTCCCTCCACAGCTGCTCCCCCCAAACTCACCAGCTCCCCAGCCTTCCTCACCAGCTCAGCCCCAGGATTCCTATGGCAGAGTCTCAGATGTCCTGATCCTCAAAATAATTTAATCTTGGGGCAACAACTTAATGACTAAGCCAGAGCCTGAGCAGGTGCCTCAGTGTTGGTAAGTGCTGGCTGATCCTTAAATGTCTGTTCTGCTGCCACTTTGTCCATCTGATGATATCATAACTGATGGCTGCTCCTGCCTTTCCCTCTCTTCCAGCAGAGCAGGGCACAATCCACAAATGGCAGTGGACTGGGGAGCCTGGCCCCAAACTGCTCACATCTGCCTTTATCCAGAAAGGAGAACAAGACACACTTGTTAGCACAGAGCAGAATCAAGCACGTGATGCCAAAATCTGGTGTCCTGGGCCTGGGCAGCACAGGTTAGCCAGATTCATTCTGAGTTTGAAGTGAATTTTAAGTTAGAGTGAGTGTATAAGGATGAAAAATCCAGTCTAGATCCCATGAAACTACCTACTAGCCTTGTTTTCAGTATCTTCCTGCAGCATTTCACAGAATCACAGAATAACATGAGTTGGATATAAGAATAACCAAGAAGAGCTCACCAGGATTATCGAGTCTGACTCCTGTCCCTGCAGACCCCCCAGCAATCCCCCTGGGCATCCCTGGAGCGCTGCCCAAAGGCTCCTGGAGCTCTGGCAGCCTCCTGCCCATCCCTGGGGAGCCTGGGCAGTGCCAGCACCTCTGGGGGAAGCAGAACCTTCCTGATCTCCAGCCTGAGCCTGCCCAGCTCCAGCTGCTCCCTGGGTGAGCAGAGATCAGTGCCTGCCGCTCCTCATCCCTCACAAGGAACCTGCAGTCCCCCTGAGCTCTCCCCTTGGTCTTCTCTTCTTCAGCTGAACAGATCAAGCTGAACAGCTCAAGAGATCAGATCAATCATTTATTTCACAGCCATTCCTCATTCAGTTCCTTCCAGACCTTTCCCCATCCTCATCCTCCTCTAAGCTAGTTGAAGATGTAGCAGTAGCTGAAGGCTTCCCATCCAGGGAATTTGCATTATTTAGGCACAGACCTAAACTGGGGACTACCCACAACAGCTGGGTGAGATCTGGCAAATTTGCATCCAGTTCCTGCTGCAGGAGAAGCAGTGCTGGCAGGGAAGAGCAGGTTAGCAGGCTGCCAACACCACTGATGGTGAAAGGATCACATCGACAGGAAACTTCCTCCTCTTCCTCACCAGAGCCCAGACACAAAGCTCAGGGACCAAAGAGAAGCAGAACCTTCTCTCAGCAGAGGTCTGGCACCTTCAGACTTTTAAGAAGTTCCAAGTCTGCTTGCATGGAGTTGCTTCAGAGCCCAGGAGTTCTCAGGTGTGCAGGAGAAATGAATCAGGATTTCAGGAAACTGCTCTGCAGTGGGCAGCGTGAAGGGCTGGCAAATGCTTTTACAAAGGCATTTCATATTGATGCTACAGTTTCTCTCTGACATATTAATCCACACACCAGCAACTGAGAAATGAGACCTCAATTCCAGCTTGGATCATCTGGCCTGAGCTTCCACATGGATAAGAAGTGCTGTGATAGTTCTCTATAGCAGCTTAATTTCAAAATCGCTGAAGCCTGAAAGCCTCAAATGAGTTTTCCCTTTCTGAAACAGAAAATAAAACTTCAAGATCCAACTGTTGAAAAGCTTCCCTAAATCTCCTGGGAATCACAGTGCAGTTTTATACAGCAATACCCATATTTCTTTCTATCATACCCGTAATTCTTAATTAGAATAAAGCCTTAGCCATGTAAGATCAAATGTGTTTTATGTACAGCCTCTCTTACTGTTAATCTTAAAAAAAATTATATTTAAAAATCACTCTCTCCTATACAGAGTAGTAAATGTCCTAAAGCACACAGCACATTGATAGTAAATATTGAATTTGAAGGGTGGAGGACAAAAATTTGGAGCAACCATCCCCTTGACCATTTCAAATAGAAGTGAAATAAGAAATAAGTAGAAATTGGAAGGTACCAACACTAACCAACAGCAAAAAAAAGGGATTGGCAAGGTCAGACTATTTCTAGATGCAGCATTTAAACACTGGCTTAATGGAAACTTGAAAAAACTGCTCAGACAAGGGACAACAGAGTATTAAGAAATTAAAAAAGACTTAAGTAGAAAAAGGCTTTCCCCACAGGGAGCATGAAAACAAAATTGATTCTGCAATTGACCCAAGATATTTGAATTGACAAAATTAAACCTAGTGTGTCCTCAGGAAAATCATGTTCTATAGTTTTCCAATATTAGTGTATTGTCCAATTATCCTTCTAAAGATGCATTAATCACCATTTTACCCAAATGCTTTCCAAAAATCTGGTTATCAGCAGCACTCCCACATGGAGCTGGCTCAGGTCAAAGCCCCATTTATTTTAATTGCTTAGCTATCCTGGTTCCAACTGGTTGTTTAGGAAAGAGTATAATAAAAAAAAGAATAAGTAGTTGGAAAGTTCTCTCTCAGCAATTTACATTGAGGGGGTTTCCTCAGTTAGGTGTGGCTTTATTTTCAGCTCTTGATGGATTTGTTTTCCACATTTCAGAGTCACATCAAAATCCAAATATTATTATTATTAGCTGCTGTATATCCTGCAGCAAAGGATTTCAGTGCTTTACCAGGTAAATGTTAAATTTTATTATATTTTAAATGAATATATGAGTATTGACGAGGAATGTTCAGCTCTGTCCCCTCAGCCTGTCTGCATTCAGTCTGTACTTTAAAAAAGAAAATTAATGCCCTTTTTAAAGAAAATTAACTTTACTCAACTTGGCATGTGCTTAAAAATCTGTTACTGCTGTGCAAGAGTAGCTTCAAGAGTAGGCAAAATACAACATTTTCGACTTTAACAAAGGGTAACACCTGAACAAGGTGAAATGACTGATTTTCACACTGATTTATGCTTTGGCCTTTAGTTTTGAGAAATTCCTGTTATACCTTAAATTGCCTGAAGATGGTACTGGCATCACACAGACCTTCCTGCCAGCTCCAAAGCACCACAGCACAGCTCCAACACCTCCTCTTGTCATCCTCAGTGCAGAGCTGAAACCATCTCAGGCAGCTGCTCTGAATATTTTAATCCTGTTTCTTCTCTAATTTACAGTAATTTAAATATAAAATAATAAGTTCTTCATGGTACATTATTGTGCAAATAGCATTTAATGAACCCATTTTTCTGCAGCTCGAACTTAGCTTTCCAGATTGAGCATTGCTACAGGTGGGAAAATAATGTGTTTCAGTTCTGTATCCAAACCTTCGAAAATGAGGAGTGGCCTGGTGGATTTTTAACAGAACTTGAGGATGGAAAAGGAGAGAGAAAATGGTGAGGGGAAAACCATCCCTGCCTTGGGGCAACCTGCAATGCATCACTTAGCACAAAATAAACTATTTAATGCAAGAAACCTGCACAAAAACATTGAAAAGCGTTGTTTTGAGGAAGAAATTAAGAAATTGAAAGTGTTATTAAATTGAATTGAATTGAAAGTGTTATTTTTCATACAGTTTTTCACTTTAAAATAGATGATGAAACACTAACCACTTGCTTATTTGAGAGGTTTACTAAATTTTTTACAAAAGAACTAAATCCTTATTTAGCAGCAGGAAAACTGAGAGGAGTGGTGAAGATCACTGGAGATATATATATATATATATTGTATATATGTATGATGCAGGTTTCATATAAGTTATGGATAAAAGACATAGAGTCAGCTGATGTCACTGAGCTTAAATGGCTTTGAATTTACATTTTTCATCTTCCATCTTTTCAGTCTTTATATAAACTAGATAATTTTAACCTTTATTTTTTTATATAATTGATTGATATGCCAACCAAATGTGAGCTTGGGTTAAGGCAAAAGAAATCCACCAAAAAAAAAATAAAAATCCTGAATGTCCTAATCTTCCAATAATGAAATGTAAAGGATTTTTGTTTAAAGTAAAAAAGAAAAGAAAAAGATTTGTATGTGCCAGGCAGCATCCTGGAGTCTAATGGGAAATCTCTTTTTAATGCTGCTGGAGACTAATGATACAAGGCCTTGAGTGACAGACTGTGTTCACCTTGTGCTGAACACTGAGAGTGTGAGGCAATATTCTAATGTCTGCTCAAATGAGTGAACAGATTTGTTTGGATCAAGATGCTTTTTGTGCCGCAAAATGACTCATTTTTTGGTATCAAAGATGATTTTGTTCATACACACATGATGCTGAATAGAAAAGCCAAACAAACCAACAATCCAGCATATCAGGGGATGGGGCAGAGAAGGCAAAATTTATGCACATTTGATAAGCTTCTACTCTGGTGGTAATGAAAATTCACCTTGGAAAGAACAACTGTATTAGAACAGAGAGCAGAATAGACTGATTTAATCCAAAACACCTAGGGGAAAAAACCCCAAAAACTAAAGCTGATTCTATAGGTTATGATCTCCACTGGCTTCAGGGACTTCACTGGACACTGAATAACCCATTTACGTATAATGGCCAATTTTTTCCACTATAAAGCCAAAAATACACCATAAATTTTCACAAAGATGCATAGATATAATATATAATAAAGATCTAGGAACATTTCCTTGCAAGGGTGGGATCTTGGGCAGGAATTGTTCCCTGGCAGGGTGGGCAGGCCCTGGCACAGGGTGCCCAGAGCAGCTGGGGCTGCCCCTGGATCCCTGGCAGTGCCCAAGGCCAGCTTGGACATTGGGAGCACCTGGGACACTGGGAGCTGGCCCTGCCATGGCTGGGGTGGGATGGGATGGGCTTTAAGGTCCTTTTCAACCCAAACTATTCTGGGATTCCATGATTCTCTGAAGTCCTGAGAGAGCAGTCATAGGAACTAAATGTGGATCTTCCAAATTAGGAGTAAAATCAAGAAAAGACATGTAAGCCTTTACAGGTTGATTTTTGAGTACCATCACACAGAAACACACATAAAACCTTCCCCTTCTGAGGTGACCCCACAGACCAGAAATAAAAACCCATAAAATTAATTGAGCTCCCCATGAAACTTGGAGGAAGGGTCAAAATTATATTATTTCTCCCAGTTCGGTAGTGAGACACACCTTTACAAAAACCAGCCAGAAAACAGACCTTGACCTTTCCCCTAATCCAGCTCTCTGCATCAATTTCCACTTCAGCTCTATTTTCATAAAGATTAAACAAAAGAACTGGATGGCAACTGCATCTGCTGCCAAATCTGGAGCCAAAAAATCTGAGATTACCCCTTAGCTACTGAATAATTACCATCCTTTCCTATAGCAGACCAAAAATCTGAATATGCTTCTGTGGTCATAAATTTCTACATTTTTGTCCATATTCTCTATTTTCCAGTTCTTCAGTGTTACTGAAAGAAGCAAATCTTTTCCATTTGAAGGAAGGACAATGCCAAAATGGCAACATCATGGTTTCACTTGCAGTTATAAGTTTTATAAGTTTTGAGTACCCAAGTGGGATTCTGAATGGTAAGGGTTTTTAAAAAAAATATCCTCTTGGACCAATTATTAATTGCCCTGATTTAAATACTTCCTAATGATCTTTTATGTCCTATTGTAAGAATCATATTACCACCAGAATCTTTCATCTTTCCTTCTTTTTATGTGACCTGAAATCTGTTCTTCAGCAAAGAACACATTATCTCTATCACTATTTTCTTCTTATTTGTGAATTTATATCTTTTGATGATGCTTTTGTTTGCTTGCATCTCCTTTGAAATTTGAATTCTTGGTCACTGAGATTGTTGTGATGTAGCTTCAGCTCAGCTGCACTTCATATTTTTCTGAAAGACAGGTAACAGAATAGAATGGTTCAGTGTGAACCACAAAGATTATTTGCTGTTCTTTGCAACATGTGCCCAAAAAGTCTTCTCGGAATACTTGTTTGTTTAAAAGATGATTTGAGGGGTTTTGTTATTGCTGCATGCATTTTCCTAAATAGGAATTTCATCTTTTCAGACCATGAGTGCTTCAAATGGATCAATTCCAGAAGAATTTATCTGAGTTATTGATATATAATATATATAATAACTAGAAATAGCTCTGACCTCCCGTGCTTTCGTGATTTGTCAGGAGGCTCCCCACAGAGGACAGCATAGAAAGGAGACCTCTGCTTTTGTTACAATACAAGAATGCACATCCTTTTCCTTTTCCTTTTCCTTTTCCTTTTCCTTTTCCTTTTCCTTTTCCTTTTCCTTTTCCTTTTCCTTTTCCTTTTCCTTTTCCTTTTCCTTTTCCTTTTCCTTTTCCTTTTCCTTTTCCTTTTCCTTTTCCTTTTCCTTTTCCTTTTCCTTTTCCTTTTCCTTTTCCTTCTCCTTCTCCTTCTCCTTCTCCTTCTCCTTCTCCTTCTCCTTCTCCTTCTCCTTCTCCTTCTCCTTCTCCTTCCCCTTCTCCTTCCCCTTCCCCTTCATGGCTGCAGCCAAACCAAACACTTCATTTTTTGGGTTCCTTTTGGCACAGGCCACTGGGAGTTACTCGCTGCACAGCTGTTACTCCACACCACGACACATCTGTCCTATTTAGGATAAGGGTGCCAGAAAGAAATCACAACTTTGCAGGGGAAAAACACAGTGCAAGGCTCAGGTGAATGGATGCAGAAGGACACTGTACACTTAATACACTTAATTACATTGCAGAGTTAGAGCACTGATGGAGGCTGGCAGCCAGAACAAGGAGGTTCTGAGACCTGCTGTCAAGGAACTGCCAAAGAATACAGGTAATTGACATAATTCCTACTTTCTGACCACATTTAAGCTGTGTGATGTTCTTATTAAGCTCAGACTTTTTACCTATTCCTTATTTCTTCAGTAAAAGAAGGTAATGAATTCCTTCTTCAGTAAAGCAGGTTAGTCCATGGGTTCTGAGCAAGACCCAACAGACTTGTGGAAAACCCTTAAGGCTGGAAAAGCCCTCCCAGGCCACGGAGTCCCAGCTGTGCCCGATGCCCACCTTGTCCCCAGCCCAGAGCTCTGAGTGCCACCTCCAGCCCTTCCTGGGACACCTCCAGGGATGGGCACTGCAAAGCTCCCTGGGCAGCCCCTGCCAAGGCCTGAGCTCCCTTTCAGTGAAAAAAGGAAGTATGAAGCCTCTCACAACAAATAATGTAAATTTCTCTGTTAAATCTGTCTTGTGTTGACTGATTTCAGTCCTTATTCCCTAACATCCCTTTCTATTCCCTGCAATTTCATAGGTGCTCAGTAATTCCCAGTTTCTAACTCTGTTATGGGCATCGTGGGATTGAGAGCTTTTGTGTGTACATTTCTGTACACAAATTTTTTTCTGGACACATTCTTGTGCTGTAAGTCCAGCACAATTTGCACCTGCTTGTACAGTTGACTGAGCTAAGAAATCTACTCTCTGTTCTCTCATCTGGAAACCAAAGCCAACCACTCAGACAAGGCAAGATAAATCTAAACAAAAGTTCTGGAGTTTCATATCTCCCTAGAAATCCATCCTAAAAATTATTTTGCTCATGGAAGCTGGGTTGCATAAATTACAGCTGGACTTCTTCTTCTGGCTGTAATTCCTGATTTCAACAGAAGCATTTCTCACTGATTTTTATTTTAACCAAGATGTGTAAATTCTAATGGCCAGTTAATTGGCAGCGAGGTTTGAATTCTTATTGATGTACTGAAAACATCCAAGACTGTAGGATTCCCCTCCATGTTTTTTCAAGGCAATGTAGTTTATTTATATGGTTTAAGTAATGCATCTGCATCCAGGGATGCATTCTAAAAATTCTCCAATTACCAAAAATTGTTTAAAAGAAAGCTATAGCCCACGTTTCTTTTACCTTATTATTAAAACTAACAGTAATGTTTGTACTTACAGCAGTGCAGAATTTTTGTACCTTTAATTTTTAAGCTCATCCAGCTCTTACTCTTTACCTTTGTATGTGTTGCACAGTAATATTATTCTTGGCTTGGTTTATAGCTTCATGAAAATTATACAACCTACTTTAGTATTCTTTAGTCCTTAACAAGTGAGACTGGGAATTGAGGAGTAATCACTGATGGTTATCTGCCTTTCCTATTTAAAAACAATAATGATGTTCACTCATCCTGAACAAGGACTTTAATTAATCATTGTAGTAATGCAGACTGAAGTCCCAGTGTTACTATTACTGACATGTAACAGTAATATTAAGTCCTGTTTAAATGCTTTTATTCTGCAAAATAAATCTTTGTATCAAGACCCAATAATTAAGTATAATTAAAATATAGCCCCATTATTCTAGTTCTTACAAAATTTTCAATCAGGTATATTATTTTTAGGCAGGTATTGTTTTTATCCTGTGAGAGCTGACAATTACACTGTTTAAAGGAAATGTTTTCAGGCAGTGCATAAATATTTTTATATGTGTTCTGTCTATGTATTTTCCTTATATATCTATTTAATTCTTATATTAAGAGACAAATTTTTCCTTCTATAAGTATTTTCACTCTATTTTTCAATGTACATCTGAATTCCACAAAGTGTAGCTTAACCTCCAGGTTTGTTCCTCTGGGTTTAAGATTTCCTTGTTTTAATGGGCATGGGAAGAACCCAACTTTGTGCATTCCCTCCCAGACTGGTGTCCTGATTGACTGAAATTCAATCTTCACCTTCTACTTAGATATGGCTACTACTAACTGATAGCCAAATTAGATTGAAAGCTACCCTGCATCTTATTCCACGTGAATAATTCAGATGAAATGACTAATTAAATTCTAGAGGGAAGCACACAGCTATTTACGCTGCTGCCTCAGAGTTCCCATCACAGTGGCCACGCACACATCTCTCTGCTCTGGCACATTTCAGAACATATCCCCAGGTTGGGAACACTGCACAGGGAAGTGCTGTGCAGCTGAATTCTCTGGAGAGAAGGAATCAATTGTTCAAGGAGTTAAACTGCAGTTTCTAAGGAAGACAGGAGACAAAACCAAAAGGAAATGCGTTTCTGCAGCAGCCTGAAATGCAAAGGGCCACATTCCATATGCACTCTGCCCCATACAGTGTCATACTCTGAAGGCAATGAATTATAGAGTGTTATTGGGCTGTTTTGACACCTCTTTAGTTGGACTCCACATATATTTATTTTTTACAGGATTTGATATTTTTTTTCCCCTCGAGCCTTGTCACAGCTAAAGGAAAACATTGGCTAGTACCAACTTTGCTTTCCATCCCAGATTTTTCACAGTTCTCATGTAACATTCTGGTCCTGCCAATAGAAGAGTGAGTCAGCAAGGCACAGAGATGACAGTGGTAAAATGAAAATGAAAAATAAAATTGAATTGAAATGAAATGAGAAAGAAGAGAAAGAAAAGAAGAAAATAGAAAAGAAGAGAGAAGAGAGAAGAGGGAAGGGAAGGGAAGGCGCGGGAAGGGAAGGCGCGGGAAGGGAAGGCGCGGGAAGGGAAGGCGCGGGAAGGGAAGGGAAGGGAAGGCGCGGGAAGGGAAGGCGCGGGAAGGGAAGGGAAGGGAAGGGAAGGGAAGGGAAGGGAAGGGAAGGGAAGGGAAGGGAAGGGAAGGGAAGGGAAGGGAAGGGAAGGGAAGGGAAGGGAAGGGAAGGGAAGGGAAGGGAAGGGAAGGGAAGGGAAGGGAAGGGAAGGGAAGGGAAGGGAAGGGAAGGCGCGGGAAGGCGCGGGAAGGCGCGGGAAGGCGCGGGAAGGCGCGGGAAGGCGCGGGAAGGGAAGGGAAGGCGCGGGAAGGGAAGGGAAGGGAAGGGAAGGGAAGGGAAGGGAAGGGAAGGGAAGGGAAGGGAAGGGAAGGGAAGGGAAGGGAAGGGAAGGGAAGGGAAGGGAAGGGAAGGGAAGGGAAGGGAAGGGAAGGGAAGGGAAGGGAAGGCGCGGGAAGGGAAGGGAAGGGAAGGCGCGGGAAGGGAAGGGAAGGGAAGGGAAGGGAAGGCGCGGGAAGGGAAGGCGCGGGAAGGGAAGGCGCGGGAAGGGAAGGGAAGGGAAGGCGCGGGAAGGGAAGGCGCGGGAAGGGAAGGGAAGGCGCGGGAAGGGAAGGCGCGGGAAGGGAAGGCGCGGGAAGGGAAGGGAAGGGAAGGGAAGGGAAGGGAAGGGAAGGGAAGGGAAGGGAAGGGAAGGGAAGGGAAGGGAAGGGAAGGGAAGGGAAGGGAAGGGAAGGGAAGGGAAGGGAAGGGAAGGGAAGGGAAGGGAAGGGAAGGGAAGGGAAGGGAAGGGAAAAATGAAAAGAAAAGAAAAGAAAAGAAAAGAAAAGAAAAGAAAAGAAAAGAAAAGAAAAGAAAAGAAAAGAAAAGAAAAGAAAAGAAAAGAAAAGAAAAAGAAAAGAAAAGAAAAGAAAAGAAAAGAAAAGAAAAGAAAAGAAAAGAAAAGAAAAGAAAAGAAAAAGAAAAAGAAAAGAAAAGAAAAAGAAAAGAAAAGAAAAGAAAAGAAAAGAAAAGAAAAGAAAAGAAAAGAAAAGAAAAGAAAAGAAAAGAAAAGAAAAGAAAAGAAAAGAAAAGAAAAGAAAAGAAAAGAAAAGAAAAGAAAAGAAAAGAAAAGAAGAGTAAAGAAAAAAAAAGAAAAAAAAAAAAAAGAAAAGAAAAGAAAAGAAAAGAAAAGAAAAGAAAAGAAAAGAAAAGAAAAGAAAAGAAAAGAAAAGAAAAGAAAAGGAGAAAAGATGAAGGAAAGGTTCTTAGGTTTCTGTTAGGTGACACAGCATTCCAGAGCCAGGGACTGTGCTTTGCATTCCAGGCAGTTGTGGACAAATCTCTCGACCTCTGAGCTTTCTCTACCAAATTAGCAATTGTGGATGCTGACTTTTCCCTACCTAGATCATCAGGTCGCAAACACAGGTATAAATCAGTGCCTGTTAGGCACCTTGGTAATGGAGAAATCAAAGCACTAAGTATTTGTCTAGCTGGGTAGAAACCTGGTATCAAGCTCTCAGCAGGAAAATTGAATCTGACTTTTAATGAGGAGATTTGGATAGGTGGTCCAGTTTTGAACTTAAAAACACTGAGAAACACTTTCCAAGTGTATTTTTGTCCTTTTAATTAGAGCCTTTTCTCATTTTTCCAATCCCTTTCAACAACCCTCTAATATTTTTTCAGCCTTGCCTTTTGAGGGGCAGGCACAAAGTGAGGCAGATATACTGAACAAGGGGATATCAAAGCCTGAATTTCCCCTGTCGCTTTAACCACATGAAAGCTCTCCAAATGTATTCCCTTGCTCCTCTTAGTGGTTTGTATAATGAGATCAGTGGAAGTGAACACTAACATCTCCCTGTTCCATTTGCAGCTGCTGGGAGCTGAAGGATAGCTGAGCTATGGTAATTATTCTATTTGAAAAGGGAATATTTGCTACTGCATTCTTTTTTACAGGTTTTATTTTTTATTTTTTTTTTAATGTTCTGACAGTGTTCTCAGTTTTGGGGAGGAAAGGGAGGAAACAGAAGAGCACTAGAAAGGGATGATCCCTGCCTCGAAAATTTAAAATCTGATGGGAAAGAAAGAGGACAGAACTAACTGGTGGTCTCAGAGGACAGAGAAAAAATTATGATAGGGTAAGGAGGAAGGAAAGCCTGTGGTTGCTTATCAAATCAACTTTATCTGGAGCTCTGATGTCCACGATAACTTTCACCAGTCTTCAGCTCTGGAACCAGTAAAGCTCTGCAAGAATCAGAGAATCCCAGAATGGGTTGGGTTGAAAGGCACCTTAAGGATCACCTCATTCCACCCCAGCCATGGCAGGGACAGCTCCAAACCCCAATGTCCAGCCTGGCCTTGGGCACTGCCAGGGATCCAGGGGCAAGGTGGGTCCTTGTCTCAAATATTCCTGACATGCTCAATGCTCTCCCTGCAACATCCTGTATAAAGCATCTCTTCACATGATAATCTTCCATACATATAAAATGATTGAACTCTTTCAGATATGTTTCACAGGTAAAGCCATGATAGCAATAAAACAATGCAGAAAAGAGCTCCCAAACCTGATATAAAATTGGATTTATTTGCTGTAGGCTGCACACATACTGCTGTGATGCCACTCCAGGCTATAGAAACTGCTGCTTCTTCACAAGTATGGAATGTTTATGCAAGAATGTGCAGTGCTCCCAGACAACATGCAAATAATTTTCCTCAGAAGAGCTTTTTTGTTTTATGATACGTGGGTTTTTATGGAAAAGACAAAATACACAGACCTTCCCTTTGAAAAGTTCTGGCTGAGAAGCAATACAATTATTTTTATTTTTATACAGATATTCTTCTCCAGACAGAGCAGCCAGGGGGTGTGTCCTTTTAACATATTATTTTCTCTAATAATACCCAATTTTGAGAGGCTTACTCCCACTCCTGGGCAGTGCAGTTGTTAGTACCTCTTCAGGAATCAGTATGGCTTAATCTCAATTCTGCAGGAGAGTATCATTAGAGCTCTTTGAATGATTTATTTTTTGATTCAGGTACTGAACCAGGCAATAAAAACTAAGAAAAACCATGCAGATCAAATTAAAACTAAAATTTGCCACTTTTTCTCCACCAGTTCTAGAACTTCAGAAGTTTAATTGATTTTGCTTTGCAACTTGAAATGACCCCATTTTGTTTCAGGGATCTTTTTGAAGAGCAAAGAAAAACAAAGAGGTAAAATTCTTATAGTGTGGGCACATGAAACTGTATTTTATTGTTGGCTCAAAAGTTAGTCTAAAGCAGAGTAAGAGAGGATATTGAATCTAAATCATCATCTTTAGGGAATTGTCAGCCTTGTTGTTTTTGTCTCTGCTTGACTAATTAATTATTTTATCTCTGAATACACTTTTGCTCAAGTCTGCATGTAGCTGGCACTAACTGAATTCAGAGAAGGAATCCAGAATGAAACTACAAAAGGTCTTGTAGGAAAGCTGTAAAGAAGATTTACACTGATGAGGCAAATGCATGAACAGGTAATAGTTCAGCTAACAGCTGAGCTTGGCCATCCAAATACATATAAATGTCAAATAATCAAGAGATCTGTCTCATTTGGGAGCCTCAGTGAGTTAACTTTTCAAAACCTGACTGGCATCACCTCACAACCTGAGAGTGATGTTGGAATACCTCCTTGTGGCATTCCATGACCACGTTTTCCTCAGAAATCTCTCTTAGCAGCATTTTACTCTTTTAAGTCAGAGAATTCAGACAATTAGGAACATTGTGAATTCTTCTCTAATCACAGCATGAGCTAAGAGGCATCTGGGTGCTTAACATACGATAACAGGGCAAAGAGGGCATGGCAAAGAGCTTGGAATGGAGTATTTGAGGAAATGTATTGTTTTGGGGGAGCTCGTGTTAATTAAACCAGGATCAAGCAAACAGACATTAAGGAAATGCACACACCTCTCACCTTCCATGGAATCAGAGGATGGTTTGGGTTGGAAGGATCATTCCATCTCATTCCCTGCCATGGCAAAACTCCCAAATTTAGGCACAGAGGAAAATTTGAATTGTTTCTAGTGTTTGTTGATGAGCTGTTGGTACCTGTGAATGTGCCAGCACTTGTTAGTTCATTTAAATATAGAATAGAAAAAGCCCTTTTCATTTTTTTTTATAAATGTTTGATGCACTATGTCATTTAACATAGTCACAATAAAAAAATAAAATTGATCAAACACTGAAATAGTTGCTTTGTTTGCCAGTCAGAGAACAATGCCAGTTGTCAGCATTTGAATTATTATCGAGCCATTTGACATGTGTACAGAAAAGACTGTGCATTCTTCACTTGCCTTCTATTGCATCAGCAAATAGAATTACTTAATAGGATTACTATTGAGCTATATTGTACATTTCTATTTCAGTTACAGTCTTTGTACATTGCCTCTCTTTGTACTTTTCACATGTAACTATATTATTGAAAAGAAAAATAAAACATTGAAGTGCAAGTCGCTTCATTAAAAAAATATTTATATAGTGAATTTTAAAAATAAACCTGAACAATTATGGTAAAAGAAAACTCCACATGCTAAAATTTATTTTTAATTATTGCACAGAATCCAAATTTCATAGATTGGTTTGACTTGGAATGGACCCTAAAGCTGATCTTGTTCCACCCCTTGCCACAGGCAGGGACACTTTCCACTATCCCAGGGTGCTCCAAACTCTGTTCAGCCTGGCCTTGGACACTTCCAGGGATCCAGGGGCAGCCACAGCTTATATAAACACAAAACCTGTTATTTATGGTAGTTAAAAAAGTTGAATAAATCAAATATATTATTTGAAAGATCATTGTTTCTATTGGTTGGAGCAAAAGGAAATCAGGGCAAAAATGGGATGTTGTTCATGGGGAGGAGCGAAAACTGAAATTGTTTGACAGTGAATGGGCACAGTGTGAGGGATGTTCCTCTCAGGATGTCTGATGGTAGCTGTGTTTTGAAACTGAAAGCTGATAATAGCTACCATTGGAATTTTTGGCAAATAACTTGTTGCAGCTGTAGTTGTGCACATGCACCATTATCTGCCAGGGCATATATGGAGAAAATTCCTGTCCTTAGCAGGGCATTTCATAGCTCTTCTGCTATAAAACTTACTACCCTAAGCTATGAAAAATTTCCCAACTCTAAAGTATTTCCAACCCTCCGATAAAAACCAGTCCAACGTACCTATTGGAATTCTTCACAGTGGTTAGAAGCAACCATCACTTCTGTTTACAGTATAAGGTTTATAAATTATATTGAAATATCATTCAGTTAGAGACATTCTCCAACACTGCAAAGAGATGGATGGTCTCCAGGGTAAGGTTGTCATAAAAAGGAAAATCAAACCAGCTGAATAATACAATAAGTCTGTGTATCAAGCCAGCTCAACCAAGCAGTGATAAGAACTGTGGCAGGCTTTGAGAAGCTGGCTGACAGATTTCATTTGTCTGAGTTCAGATCCTGCCCTGGTGTCATGTGTCATATCCTCCCACCATCCCTTTGGTGTTCTACCAGCACCCCTCCAGGTGCTGTCAGGGGACTAGAAGGAGTCAGTCTGCCAGTTAAAATGCTTGAATGGATAAAGAGTAAAGTAAAGAGCCCATTCCATTTATTTTTGGGTTTTTTTATATGCCACAGAATTGATATATCTTTTGCATTTTGCTGTGTGATTACACATCTATTAAACTTCAGGGCACAAATGTGTAGTGCAGTGTTAAAATGGGACATTTGACATAAATAGCAATGAGAATGGAAAATGATTAGGTCCTGTGACAATATCAAGAGTTATCTTTAAATCTGTGTCTACTGATGCAACATCTGGAGCCACGTATCAGATATTACCAGTGTCCCTACAATTTAAACACAAAGGCCTGTCCACCTGCACAAAATAGAAATTACCCTGTGTTCACCAGAGTGTCTCCTCTGTGACTTCATTTCCTCATGGATTTTAACCATTTTTTGCATTCACTCCACCAGAGTCATTCAGGTTGGAAAAGCGCTCCAAGGCCACGGAGTCCCAGCTGTGCCCGATGCCCACCTTGTCCCCAGCCCAGAGCTCTGAGTGCCACCTCCAGCCCTTCCTGGGACACCTCCAGGGATGGGCACTGCAAAGCTCCCTGGGCAGCCCCTGCCAAGGCCTGAGCTCCCTTTCCATGGGCAAATTCCTGCTGCTGTCCACCCTGAGCCTCCCCTGGCCCAGCCTGAGGCCGTTCCCTCTGCTCCTGTCCCTGTTCCCTGGCAGCACAGCCCGACCCCCCCGGCTGTCCCCTCCTGCCAGGGACTTGTGCAGAGCCACAAGGGCCCCCTGAGCCTCCTTTTCTCCAGGCTGAGCCCCTTTCCAGCTCCCTCAGCCCCTCCTGGGGCTCCAGACCCTTCCCAGCTCCGTTCCCTGCCCTGGACACGCTGCAGCCCCTCCAGGGCTCTCTGGCTGTGAGGGCCCAGAGCTGGACACAGGACCTGGTGACTCATAAAGAGTTATATTTTACAGAGCTGTCTAATGCACATTCCTGAGTTAGTTCTGAATAAGTTTTGAGAAATAATTCAGATTATTAAAGCTGATATCCAGAGACATTTTGGTGCATAAATATCCAGCTGATGATTCACCCACCAGCATCTGCTCTGGCTGCTCTGGATGTCCTGGTTACCCTGGTGCTTCCAAAGCAGCATCAGGTACCTGTGCTCAGGTAGCTGCACCACGCCATGCACAAACACAGCTCAAGAACAGCTGTGCCCAGTTTTGGAAAGTCACCCT